>NW_021318586.1:243397-391373 GCF_001605985.2 Dendrobium catenatum
ATGAGGGTGAGATGATTTTAAACTTTATTTGTTTATTTTTCACTATTTCTTTTGTGAGGTTAGCTATTTATGTTGATTTTTATTAGACCATCTTAAACCTTTTTCTAAGGTATAATTCTCTCTTTATTGATATATTTTCTCATTTTAATCATTTATCTTTACATTACTAGTTTTTTTTAAATAAAAAAATTCATCAATTTTTTAAAATTATTTTAAAAGCTCCAAATTCTCTTTTATAGTAAAATTATATAATTAAAGCCAACAAATTAAACTAAAGAAAGATTATAATATTTAAATTTAAATCAAGTAGCATAAAATATGCTAATTATATTTTTATATTAATACGGTGCAACTTTTTTATATATTTATTGTTCGTTATAAAATATTTTTTAATTTTTTTTTAAATTTGATATGAAAACCTTAAGTTAGATATTTAAAAAAAAATAAAACCCTAATATCAATTTAAAGCTCGAATGAAAAGGCTTGATGATATTTTTCAAATTAAAAATTTGCGCCCTGCAAATAAATAATCTTGGCTCAGCCACTGGGGGTCTAACACACTTTTGTTTGTATTTTATAATTTTTTTATAAATTTAAACTCGTTAGGATCATTAAAAAATTTATATTTTTTCTAAGTTGTTGTGGTGGGTAGGAAGCGGTGCATGAACCAAACATCAAATATTTCTACTTTCAAAAAATAATTCTTTGGCATTTTATTTCTTTTAGTTATACTACATTCCCTTTGGCATTGATCACATCTGTCTACATATTCCTTCACATCTTTGAATAGGGTAGGCCAATAAAATCTAGCTCGAAAGATTTTAGAAGCAGTTCTAAATCCAAAAAATGTCCCTTATAGATGGAGTCATTGATGAATTTTATTTGCTTATTTGGAATACATCTTCTTATGATTTCATTATTGAAAGATTTAAATAAATTGGGTTCATCCCAAAAGTAAGATTTGATGTCACACACACGTACTTTTTTTAGATACAGATAATTCATAATTATTACACTGATGAACTTTTCAATATCTGCATACCATGGAAATTTGTTCAACTAGAGAGCAAATAATTATTCATCGAGGTAATTTTCATTAATTTCAACTTTAACTAATGCATGTTGTTCAAGTCTAGATAGATGATCAACATTTTGATTTTAAGTACCCTTTCTATCAGAAAGTTTTAGAGTATTGATGCTTTAGAGTAATGAAAGTTTTATGACATGCATAGTTTAATATAAATGGAAAATCTTTCTCTAACAAATGGCATAAAGGCTTAGAAAATTTTGAGAAATCTTTTATAAAAATCAGCATTTCCTAAGAAGCTTCTAATCCCCTTAATAGAATTAGGTGGAGGAAGGTTTTTAATCACCTGCATTTTTGCAATGTCTACTTCTAATCCTTTCATAGATATATTATGCCCTCGGGAAATACTTCAATTACCATAAATTGACATTTTTCTCAATTTAGCACTAAATTGGTTTCAATAAATCTTTTTTAAATAGCAATCAACTATTCTAGACATGAATTAAATGTGGTGTCAAACATAGAAAAAACATCCTTGAATATTTTAAAACCCTGCTCAATTATATTTGAAAAAATAGACATCATGCATCTTTGAAAAATAGCATGAGAATTACATAAACTAAAAGACACTCTCCTAAAAGAAAAAGTGCTGTAGGGACTGGTAAAAATTGTATTATCTTGATCCTCAGGTTTAGTAGGCATTTGAGATAACCAAAACATGTATCTAGAAAGAAATAAAATGGATGCCTTGCCAACCTATGAAGCATTTGATAAAGAAATGGCAAAGGAAAATGATCTTTTTTGGTTGATTTATTTAGTTTCCTATAGTCAATACAAATATTTTAACCTGTGATAGTTCTAGTGGGTATTAATTCATTATGTTCATCGGATATAATAGCCAATCCTCCCTTTAATAGAATGAAGGGACTAATCCAAGAACTATTAAAAATTGGGTAGATAATCCTAGTATTTAACCATTTAAGATTATCTTTTTTAACATCTTTCATAAAAGGATTAAGTATTCTTTGATGATCAATTTTAGGTATAGAATTTGCTTCCATTAAGAATCTATGCATACAAATGGAAGGATTAATTCCTTTATTGTAAGCAATAATATAGCCAAAAGCTTTTTTTATAGTTACTTTAAATCTTAATCAATACAATCTCTTGATGTTGTTCTAGATTTGTATAAATGATTACAAGAAGAGTGAATTTTTTGCCCAAATATGCATACTTAAGATGACAAGGTAAAGCTTTAAGTTTTAAAGTTGGGGCCTCTTCAAAAGATGGTTTCATAGTTTTATCTAAAGATGAAGTTTCCAACAATTCAAAATGTTATTTATTTAAAATTTTTATAAATTTTATTTCAATGGGCCTATTAGATGTATTTTGTTCTTTCTCGTCTTCTTCTTTCTCAATCACCACTTTGTGCAATAATTTTTCTTTAAGATCTTTAACTAATACATCCTCCAAATCCACCCTAAAGCAATCTTCTTTTCTTTCTTAAGGAAATTTTAAATATTTTAATATATTAATTATCACCTTATGGTCATGAATCCTCACAATTAAGTCTTCCTTCTGAACATGAATCATTGCTTTCCTTATTGCTAAGAAAGGTCTTCCTAAAATGAGAGGTATTGTTCTATCTTCTTCTACGTCTAAAATAGTAAGATAAATATGGAAAATGAACTTATCAACCATGATGAGAACATCCTCTATTACTCCTTTTGGATAAATAAAAGATTTGTCAACTAATTAAAGAGTAACATAAGTAGGTTGAATCTCTTATATATCTAACCTCTTAAAGATGGATAAAGACTTGAGGTTAATACTAGATCCTAAGTCACATAAAGCTTTCCCAAATAATTTATCTCCAATAGTTAAACAAATGGTAAAACTCCAGGATTCATAAGTTTTCAAGAATTTTCTTTTGTAAAATGGCACTGCATTCTTTGGTTATAGCCACTATTTCATAATCACAAATCTTCCTTTTATTACTCAAAATATCCTTCATGAATTTAGCATTAGTGGGCATTTGCTCTAAAGTTTCAGAGAAAGGTATATTAATAGTTAATTTTTTTAACACTTCTAAGAACTTTAAGGATTGTTTATCAAGATTTCTTTTGATCAACCTCTTAGAGAAAGGGGGTGGCAGCCTCTCAACAATTTTTTTATAAACCTTTTTAAGTTCTTTAATAGGTTCATGTTATTCAGGAGGGGTCTTATTTTCTTGTTGTTCCCCAGTACTTTCATCCTTGTGTTGGGTTTGGTCTTTCTCTTTATAAGGTCTTCTAACCCTTCCCCACTACTATGTTGGATATTATGGAATTATTATACCATGTTTTGACAATGAATAAACCTAGCCAATTACCCTATTTTATCTTCAAAATTTTTAATAGCGTTAAATTGATTATTCATTTGTATTCCTAACTAGAGACTAATATTATCCATTGATTCCTTCATATTCCTTCAATGATATATTTGCTCAAATTCAGTGGGGTACAGCTACAGCGCTACATATCTTAGAGCAGTGGCGCTATATCTCGTAAGATTACTATTAACCTTTAATTCATCCAATTTCTTAGAAATAGTAGTAACACGCTCAGTCAAAATAGATAAAGAATCATTCTCATAAACTCATGCCACTCTCTTAGGATTCACTCTATTAGCAGACCATTGAAAATTATTTGTTATCATTTCTTTAATTAATTCTTAAGCATTATCAAATGGCTTTGACATCAAAGAACCTCCAGTTACAACATCAATTATAGCTCTAAGGGATCGTACCAATCCATTACAAAAAATTTGAATTATCTACCAATTAGGTAAGGCATGGTGAGGGCACTTTCTGAGCATCTCCTTGAATCTCTCCTAACTCATAAATAGACTATCCTTCTAATTGAGTAAAAGAAGTAATATCATATCTAAGCTTAGCAGTCTTAGAAGGTGTAAAATACTTTCCTAGAAATTTGTGAGCCAACTCATTCCATTTTTGCCTTATCTCTTAGAGAAAATATGAACAATCCAAGTCTAATGGCATCATCACTAACACCATTGTATATAAATATTTCACAAATTTCTAAGAAACTTTCTAAATGTAGGTTAGGGTCTTCAATGAAAGTTCCCCAGACTGAGAATTTTGTACGATCTGAATGATTGCAGGTTTTAATTCTAAATTATTTGCTTGGATGGTGGTTCTATTTATGCTTTGGTGAATTTCATCTACTGAAGGTTTTGTAAAAGCCTTAAGATGTCTAGAATGATCTAAGTTTTGATTAGGGTCAATCATTTTAAAAATCTTTTTATTGATTTTAATTTTAGAAAGGGTTCACTCCATTCAAAATAAAAATTTAAGTGTGCCTCCCCTTTATGTCTTATAAGCATGCACCCACAAATAATCAAATAATAAATTAAAATAAAATAATATAGTAGGAGCAATTATGCAATTGATTCAACAATAGAGTAAATTTATAAATAAAACAAATTCTTCCTCAACAACAGTGTAAAAAACTTAATGGGGGTAGTGGAGTAACATAAAGAATTATAAAAATAATTTAAGAATCTATCAAAACTTAAATAATGCTATTATATTTCTCTTAAGATTATAATAGAATATTCTTAAAGCTTTCTAGGTTGTGTATCTCCTCAGTGTCCCATTTCTCCTATAAATATGCAAATACGAGAAAACTTCTTTTCTTCATATGTTTTTTTATGTATTATATTGCTCTCAATAATTGGCTAAAAATTTTGTTGTCCTTGTTAAAAAAAAAAGTATAGTTTTAGGAAATTCATGTTGCTTTCAATTATCATAGAAGAATAATTTCACAATTTCTTCTTTAGTGATGGTTTTCTTCCATGAATCAATTATGCCTTCATGTTAAATATGTTAATTATAATAAATAAGTGAAAACAATTTCCACTTAGTCCTAGGTACACTAGGAAAGTGCATGGAATTTTTTCCCTAAGACTTTCTAATGCTTCAAGAGGCATGCACATACCCACTTTTAGTAATATATATTTAAAGTGTTGCACAAGAAGAGTGATGTTTTTCATATGAAGTATAATGTTTGTGATGATGTTATGTTTGTGATGATGATATGTAGCATGAATGCATTGTAAGTATAATGATGGGGTAGGAAGAACATAACTTTTGATCTTTTTCTTTATAAGGATGAATATAAAATAGATAATAGAGATCCAAATACTTAATGCTAATAATATAATTATTAATTTATATCACTTTTATCAACATCATTATAAAAATCATAAAAGAGAATTACTATAATAACATGAACCATATAAAAGGTTGAAATTATGCAATAATTTGATGATATTGTTAGGATGCTTCTAAGAGTGAGAGACATAAAAATACTTTCAATGGGGTATAAAAAATAGCTAGGGAAGGGAAGAAAAAAATACAAATATTTAGTTATTGTAAAAATCATAGTAGTACATAATCAGAATTATTATCGCATTGAGCATGAAGTGAAGGAAAAAAGCAACAAAAAATCGTCAAACTTCAACGAGAAATGAGAAAAAAAACCCAAAATATTAAAGGCGGGTTTTAAAGGTAGGGTTTACCTAACATCTTAAGGTTTGGTGAACTTGGATCAGACTTGCCTAGCTATGGATTGAATTGGCTTGGGCTAATTAAGTATGGACAATTCTAGAAATAACTAAATGGGGAATGGAGAAGAATATGGTATAGAGGATTTGTAGGGATGAAGTTTTTCGAGTATTATCTTCGCTCACTCTCATTATTATAAATTTGTTCACTTTTTTCATCCCTTTTGCTTACTTTTAACCATCTTACCCTCCTTTGAGGATTAGGTGGTTTAAGACCATAATGCCTATTTTAAAATATAGAGTTATTTTCAAACTAAAAAAAAGTAAAATGACAAGTTAGAAATTCATCTATGGTCACACAAAAAATCGAAGAAGACAAATGACTTTGATATCAATAATAAGAATAATATCAAGACTTTATCCCACTATGTGGGATCAATTGCATGAATCCTTTGACAATGAGGAAAAACATTTATGACTTGGCACAATCACAACGAAATGATTCAAGTTTGATACGAGCTGACAAGATGCTTGTGATTGAATAGCTTGATTGACACAAGGGAAGGTATGAATTGAGCATAATTTAGAAGCAATCTAAAGGAGAGAGAGAGAGAGAGAGAGAGAGAGAGGATGGTGTAACTGAAGTGTTTAGTCATACCATTATAAGAGAGAATTATTTGCAAATAACTATATTGATCGTCAATTGTCCAGTCTATTACAAATAGATGTCATTTATAAGAGGATTTTACAAGTGATGACATAAACAAAAAGTAAACAAAGTAACCTAAATGTAATCAGAATAAATCATGGATCCTTCATAGAAACTATAAATCTTTTATGGAAGGTTCTTCAAAGAAAACATATTTATTGCATGGTTAATTCTAATGCGACAAGTGAAGGCATGCCCAAAATGACAAATTCAACCAAAGCAAGTGATGATTTGTCCCGTGACCTTGTCTTGATATAATTTGCCTCTATTCTTCTTTTGCATTTGATACTGTTGATTTTTTTATTCAACTAACATTGTATGGCTTCAAGAAGCTTTCTGTTTTTTCCATCCTTTCAAGTGAACTCATCCTGGTTACTTTTAGACCTTCCTAAGAACTCCAATGCCAGCTGAGAAAAGGCTGATGATTTATCTTTGAGAAGCTCACTAGGCGAACCGAACTCCAAAATTTTTCCTGATTATCCACAAATTCCATCATTCTCATAAGCTATCTTGAAGCAGCAATTACTGTATTGTATTTATCATTACTTCCATATTAAATAGTTTAAGTTTAGAATTTCCCAGATGATTTAGATCAAGCAATTCAGGTTAATTTTTGTTAAAGTTTAAAATTTAATTCTTTCATACCTTCATTGAGCACCATAACTAGATCACTGTCAATTACAGTGAGGATTCTGTGTGCCACTGTGATTACAGTGCAGCGGCCAGTTTCTTCTCTTATGGTCTTCTGAATAAAATTATCTGTTGCAGTGTCCACAGATGCTGTAGCCTCATCTAAAACAAGAATCTTTCTATTCTTTAGCAAAACCCTCACAAGGCAGGCAAGTTGTCTCTGCCCCACACTCCAATTTTCTCCGTCTTCTGCAACTGAAGAGAAGCATGCTCTCAGAAATTCTATAATTTTCCTTTAGGGGCTGTTTTGTAAAATCTAGGATTTCATTTAAGTAGGATTTCGTAAATCCTCTAAATCCGGAATTATCAAATCCTGAGGGGGTTAAATCCTAAAAACTGTTTGGTAACCATCATGATAAATCATATGTGACTGTTTGGCTATTCCATTCAGGATTTGAGGAGGTTGAGAGATTTGGGCGGTGTTTCATCCTTCCCACGCCAATAGAGCCAGAGGATTTCGGAAATCCGCCGAACGAGAGGATTTCGGGAATCCGGGATTTACGAAGAAAAGGAGGAATTTTCCGTCTACGGCAGCTTTCATTTTCCGTGAGATTTGGTTTTGTATTTTAGGCCATTTGGCTGGATTTCGCCTCAAATCCGCCTCAAATCCGGCCTAAATCCGCATACCAAACAGCCCCTTAGTTTTGATTCATAATGGATTGAAAGATAGGGACCACATATAGGTTTTCTACAAATGCTTAGATAATCAAGATTTTGTGATATTAAAGCTTTTGTCAGACATGATACCTGGCGCATCTAGCAGTCTGTAGTCTTGCTTAACGATTTCCACAAGCTGGCACTTGCGCAGAGCCTGCAAGTTATCCAAAAATCGTGATAGCAGTTCAAGTTAGAATCTCCAAATGGAAAAAATAATCTTGTTCTTACCTCCCAGATTTCAAAATCTGAATGCTCTTGTAAAGGATCCAAATTTGTCCTCACTGTTCCTTGGAACAATGTTGGATCTTGTGGAATTATACTTAGCCGGGACCTCAAATCATACAATCCAATACTGCAAACATCTATGCCGTCAATTATTATTCTCCCTAAAGATGGTTCTACAATTCTGAAAAGAGCTTGTATTAGTGTTGATTTTCCACTTCCTGTTCGGCCAACAACTCCAATTTTTTTCTCTCCTGGAATTACGCAGCTAATGCCTTTTAGGACCATAGGAAGGCCTGTGTTATACTGAACATGAAGGTTTTCAAGCTCTATGGTTCCATATCTGGGCCATTCTAGCTCTGGTCTGTTGTTCTCAATAACCAATGGGGCTTCACAAGTTATGGTGCAAAACTGCAGTATTCTCTCTACGGATATCATCTTGTTCTCCACATTGCACAGGTTCCATATCACCCAAGCTTGCAGTACATTTAGATTTAAGCCATAGGTGACTGCAAGCCCTGCAAGGCCTGAAATTTAACAGCTTTGAGTCAATAATTCAAATTGAAAATTTTCCTATTTTGATGTTTTGTTTTCTGAGAATAGAGATTACTGGGATCAATTGCGCTCCTAGGCATAGACACCAACATCATGAGTGCGATGAAGAAAACAAGGTTGAAGAAAAAGTTAATTCGAAGGCAGAGCCATTCCATGGCGGCAGAATTGTGAAAAGTAATGCGAGAATAGTCATCAACCAAATAAAGGTTCTTTGCGAGAAAGCGGTCCTGTTGATTGAAGCATCGGATGGTTGGAGCACCAGCTATAGTTTCTGAGAAATGGTGAAGAATCGGAGCTTTTCTAATACCAGCCATTCTTGCCAGTTCTCTAGCTGAGCTGATGTAGTAATTCTGTCAAAATCATAGCAATATAAGTTTGATCAATTTTCTTTTGTGATAATAGACTTTGTAACTGATTAAACTTTCAAAGAACAGAAGAAATAAAGAATTGACTTTTTTTTTTGCTACGTTTAAGGATTCTGCATTGAGACGAGCAAAAAAAAAAATGATAAGAATTTATTGTCTTACCTGGTACAACATGGAGATTACAAGTACAAAAATAAAAAGAATGAATACTGTCCAGGCAATTTGGGACATGAGAACTATGATGCATAGAAGCTGCACAAGTGCAAATACCAATCCAGCAAGTCTGTATGGAATGTCAGTATCCACTGTGCTTTGGTCTGTAGAAGACTGAAAAACAAACAGCTATAAGATTAGTTATTTATGAGAATAGTTTCATTGACTTAGGTTTCGTTTGGGATGACTTTTTTACTGCTTCTTAAAGCGACTTTCTAGTAAAAAATTATTATTATTTTACTAGAAAGCCGCTTAAAAAAATAGTAAAAAAGCCGTCCCAAACGAAGTCTTAATTTCCATGAAGTAAAAACCTCACCCTATTAATGATTCGACTTGAAGGTGTTGAATTGAAAAAGAAGATAGAGGCCCGGAAGAGTGTTTTAGTCATTCTAAGGAAAAGACTTTGTGCTGTCTCAATTGCTATTGTTGCCAGCAATACTGCCCTCCCCAACACAAAAAGAGAGCTACCAGCAGATACCAGAACAAACATTCCAATCAATCTTCCCCTGCTTATTCTATCTTCCTTGTCAGTTGCCCACGCAATCCAGTAATTGCTAGCCATCTGCAGTCCCTGGAAGAGAACTTGACAAAGTAGAATTACTGGAACTAGAGCTCCCTTATAAGCTAAGGTTACGAATGTGTTGTAAACGCTGCATTTGACCCGTCCAGATTCCCTTTCTTCCTCATTAATCCTTTCCAAGAGCTCACTATTTCTAATCTGACTGTATGGTTTCTCTTCTGTTAGCTCCACATTTATGTTCATAGGCCGTTTGCTTGTTGCAACATTATTATGCTTCTTATGTGAACTCACTTGGTAGAGCGACTTCTTATGTGCTGCCATTAGTCGCACAAGCTCACCATCGACATTGGCAATCAACTCTTCATACTTTCCCGACTGTATGATCTTTCCATCTTTCATTACCTGAAAATATTCGACTTTCCTACTTAAATTAAATACTTCCAAGCAATACTGCTTCTGTAATTTGTATGTTAATGATAATTTGATGTTTGTTATGAAGTAGTTTTTCTTTTTAATTTTTAATTTTTAATTTGTTGTGTAGCTAATGTATTATAAACATGAAATTTCAGTTTGTAACTTGCAAAACGTTTGAGACAGCTTTCTTATAGCTTTTTAAAGCAATTTTTTAATACAAAATTTTAAATTTTTATACTAGAAAGCTACTTTAAGAAGCATCAAGAAAACCGTCTCAAACGAAGCCTCCGTTTGTAACTTGCCAAATGTTTGATATTTATAAGAGCAGTAGAGAGTTGGACTTCACCAGAATAAGGTCAGCAGCATCTAAAAACTCCAACTGATGTGTGACATAGATGACGGTTTTACAGGACAGTAGTTGCGTCAGACATTCCTGCATATTGAAATTCCATATTAATAATACAATGCACAAGCTGTTAATTGAGAAATAAAAAATAATGTAATGGAAAAGATAAAATTATTTATTATAAACAAATACCACCAAATTTTTAAAAATAAAAGGATTGGATAAGATTACTAATAATTTATCCGTATGGAACGAATAGATTTTCATAATTGTAATCAAAAAATTTGTTCAACTTCTGATCCTATCAATCTATCATCCCTTTGTCCTATTTGGGACTGGTATCTGTTCATAATAAACAATTTTTATATTTTTCATGGATGTTGGATAACAAATAATCTGGTATCTTTATCCAATTTTCAGAGTATATATATATCTGTTTGAGAACAATATAAATTTAGAAGTGATTTAGTTGTTCATACCTTGAATAGATGTGCTCCAGTGTGAGCATCGACAGCACTGAAAGGGTCATCAAGCAAAAAAACGTTCGAGTTGCTGTATATAGCTCTTGCCATTTGAATTCTTTGCTTCTGGCCTCCACTGAGGTTCATACCCCTCTCCCCCACGACAGTCAAGTTCCCATCAGCCCATAACTTAATGTCCCTATCCAACGCGCACCCTTCAATCACTTCTTTATACCATGAACTTTCCATCTCCTTTCCAAACAAAACATTCTGAATTATTGTTCCTGTTTGAATCCAAGCGCTCTGAGGTACATAAGCTTTCGAGCCAAACACCTTGCTCCCTACACCTGAAAGCCTTGGAATCTCTCCTATTAAACTACTGAGGAAGCTAGATTTTCCTGATCCAACTGATCCACACACTGCTATCTTTTCCCCTCTCATTATCTTAAGCTTCCTGTCTAACTTGACCGCTGGCTTTCTTGAGCTCAAATCTGGTTGCCAACTGTACTCCCCAGGCTCAATCTCGACCACCACTTCTGAGTGATCAGTGATATAGTTTGATTTTGGGTTCTCTTTCTGGTCATCCCGAATGAAATCCTGAATTCGATCCACTGAGACTTTTGTCTGAGTAACCATTGAAACGAGCTCTGGGAGGTTGTAGATGGGATCCTGAAGTATTCTAAATGTGGCAAGAGCAGAGAGAACAGTACCTGGTGTCAATGGAATTTTGACAAGGATGCTGACACCAAAAGCAACGACGGAAACCAACGTTGGTGATGCCCAGAATAGAAAGGCAATGGCAGAGCAAGTGTAGAGATATCTCTTCAACCAGCTTCTTTCAACGTCTCTTAGATGAAGTAGCTTATTCAAGTAAGCACCCTCCCATGAGTGAAGCTTCAGGATCCTAATACAATTTAATGTCTCTGATGTTGCCTTGATTCTGGCATCCTTAGCTTCTAAAATCTTGGAGTGAAGCTTCTCTTGTGATTTGGCTAGTGGGGTGTTGCTCACCATTATCATTACTGTTGTGACTAGCGTGGTGACTGATGCTGCAACACCAAGATTCCTGTAAAGAATAACGAGAGCTAGGCTGACCTGAACGGGTAGCAGCCAAATGCCGTTGATGTACCAGAAGAAGTCTCCAATCCTTTCCACATCTACATCAAGAAAATTTAGCATTTTTGCACTGCTCATCCTTGAGTACTTGATCGTTAGGGCCTTCTTATAAAGGGACACCATTAGTGCCGCCCGAACTCGAACACCAATTTGGCGAGCTCCAAAGTAGCAGTGCCTCTGAGACAGAGACTCCACCATTTTGGCAAAGAAGAATATGAATGCAAGCATGTAACCATGGACATGGCTGCGCTTCTCATCCACTTTGGATAGATAGTCAACAAAGTTTGTTATCAGGTAAAGACACAGATAGGAAGCAAGTGTGTTCAAGCCTGCATTAAACCCGTGATTTTAGTTACCACTTAGCATCATCCGTAATTAACCATGCTAGTTTAAAAGGTCTGTAATTATTAAGAGAGAAGGGAAAGTTGAATACCAGCAAGAACAGCATTAATGGCCAGAGGTTTCCATATAAAATTCATAATTGCTCTAGTAAGCGTCGAGAATTCTGGTTTTTCTTTGCGGAGCGATTCCTGAAGCAACGAGTATGCAGTTTCTGCGGTCTCTGATTTGGGTAGTTGGGGAACGTGGTGGAGCTCCAGTCTCTGTAACCAACCCTTTTCAAAGACGGGATTCAGCCATCGAAAGGTTAACTTGCTCCAGATTCCAGCAATGGAAAACACTCGTCTCGAGACTTCTTCATTTTCATAATCATCAAGCAGTATAGGTTGCTCTAGCCCGCTGGAAACTCTCCGGAAGTTCATAATAAAAGCACCTATACAGAGGAAGACAGATAAAGGAAAAGACGCAATATCGGCAACAGTAGCAGCTGGAAAGAAGCTGGGTAAAGCCGACAGCTTGAAGTGGTTGGTGAGGTAAGTGATTATGGAAAAGAACTGGAAAATTCCGGAAAGAACCCACCAAGACACAAGAACATTGGGCCAGCCACTACTCTCTGTTTTGGCTTTTCTCTTAGTGTAAATGGTGAAAAAAGTTACAAGAATCCAGGAAAGAGAGATGAAGAGAGGGTCCATGGGAATGGCTTCAATCTTCCAAACTTTAAAAGCAAGAGAACCAAGGTAAAGTGTTAAAATTAGAATGTTAAATAGAACTATAATCTCCGGCAAGACTCCAGCTTCTTGTTGCGCGGGGAAGACCCTCCTTGGCTTCAGTAAGTCTACGAGCATCCATACCAACAAAACCAAGAAAGGCAAGAAATGGAACAAGTTTGTTGCCGTGTCCATGGTAGTGAAAAATTGAAGCTTGAAAAGAGGGAACTGTGACATTGTTTGCGACGGAGAGGAGAGAAGAAGAGTAGAGTTATATATTGATGAATCCATTCTTTGTTTATACGTGAGTGTCTTTGTCGAGATATGTAAGGTGGTTTTGGAGCAGTGAGTTCAGTTACCTCATTGTTATATAACTTTCAGCATTCCTCTCTCTCTCTCTCTCTCTCTCTCTCTCCGCAACCCGCTACACACACTCAGTCTCACAATCAGCAAAGAGAGAGAGAGAGATCCCAATCCAAACCTACTTTCCTGATGGGAAAAGCTGGCACTTTCAGGATCGATGTCTTCATTTATGTGCTCATATTCATGCGCAGGGTATCTGGGTGATGTACGAAGGTTAAAACCAGAGGCTTAAGTTTTAAAAGCGATTTTATTTTAGAAAAAAAAATAAGAAAAAAAGAGACATAAATACAAAAATAATTTATTTTTTTTATTTATATATTTCTATGGAAACAAGACTTTCATATTGTTATTTTTATGTGCATGTATAAGTGCTGTAGAGAATTCTAGAAAAGAAATGAATTAATAATTATTATATTCAACGCATTAAGATATATATATACAGAAGCTGTTATTTATGTTTAAATATAAGGTAATTTGATCTAATATTTTACTCTTTCAATAGGATTACAACAAGGATCAATTTTAAGTCCATATCATTTTTGCTTTAGTCATAGATGTTTTTTTTAGATATTTGCAAGAGGATGTACCGTGGTGTATACTTTTTGATGATAATATTCTTCTTATTGATAAAACAAGTTAGGGACTAGAAGGAAAGCATTTATTATGGAGGTCAACCTAAGATTCTAAAGATTTTTATTTGAGTTGATCTAAAATTGAATATATATATATATAGAGAGAGTGTAATTTTAGAAGTATTAGAACTAGAAGTAGGATTGCGACTTTGGGTGATCAACTTATGAAAAAGGTTGCACGTTTTAGAAATCTTGGTTTTATTGTTCTTAGCAATGATGAAATAAAAGGGGATATTATTAGTATAATCAAGTTGGATGGTTGAAGTGAAGGAATACATTGGGCTTGTTGTGTGATAGAAAAGTACACCTCAAACTTCATCGAAAATTTTATAAAATGGCAGTGAGACCTATTAAAATACGTGAGTCAGACATGTTGTTTTGATAATTTCAAACATTATTAATGATATCACTTATTATTCTTCAATATAGTTTTTTTTTTTCATGTTACTAACATTTCAAGTACAATATAATGAGCAAAGTCAAAGAACAGAACTTAAGAACTTGTAATAAGTATATTTTCTTTTTCTTGAGTCTTTATTATTGCAAACCTAATTCAAGCACTGTGTTTTTTATGATAAAAAATATTATTGTGTATGTAACTGTTTTATCTTGTTTATATGATATTTTGTTTGATTTTTGTGTGTACTAACGTTTCAAAAAATTACTCAATCGTTCACTTGCAATTTGATCAGCTCAAGATTGGGTATACTAGGGTTACAGTCGACTTTCATTTTATTATGTATTTTTTCTTTCTTGAGTTATATAATGTAATTGGGTGGATATCTTTACTGAGTGACCTTGCACACATACAAGTGGAGAGAGAAAAATACTTTTTTAGAGTGTTTTTTTAAAGTACATCGTACTATACAATTATTCCTTCATATTGTATGACCATGTTTCATATTGTACGATTTTAATTCATATTGTACGATCTGTTGTGTTCTGTCAAAATCATAGTCGTCAAAGGTTAAGAAATATACTAATTATGTACTGATCATATAGTACGATTTGGTTCGTATTATACGTCCTAATTAAAATATTTCTTAATTAATCCACCAATATTTGGTAATCAAATCATGGACAATTATTGTCTCCGATCATATTGTACAATATAGTTTGTACAGTACGATTACTTGTGTACGAAATTGGCCGTCCCAGAGATCGTGCCGAATGAAATCCCTGATTTATATATTGATCGTATTGTACAATGTCCACAGTCCGGGATGATCGACATTATATGAAGTTGGCCATCCCAATGATCGTCCCAAATGAATAGAAGGAATTTCTACAGTTCGCATTGTACGATGTTTTGATCGTACTATACAAAATGCTATACAAGTTAAATAGTTCGTTTAAATAATCTTCCTAAACGAGTCTAAATTACACTAATTGTAATGTATGATACATGAATCATACTATACAAATAGAAGATGAATCTCTTGAAATTTAGTTTTTTTATGCCCATTATTTAAGGATTTCTAATACTCTTATTAGAAGAACTTTTGCTGTTGGTTTGACTTGAGACAGAGCTTAGAAAAGGAAGAGAAGAGAGTTTTGAGAGAGAGAGAGAGAGAGAGAGATCCTTATGAGGGGGAGTTATGAGGGATTCATAAAGGTTGCTCCAAGCAAGATTTTCACTGTCTTCTTCTGGCTTCTTCCTTAGTTCCTTAGTGGCTATGGGGAGACTTTCATCGGCATTAGGTCCAAGGTTTTCTTCCTACTCTAGGATGGAATAAAATGATTTCCAAGGTTTTATGTATACTCTAGGAGGGAGTAAAAGGATTTCCAAGTTCTCTACCTACTTTAGGAGGGAGTAAAAGAATTCAAGGTACTCTAACTCACCGGATAAGTGTAAAGATTTTGTAAGGGCTTCTCTGTCTTACTGTGGGGGTAGAAGAGACAGTACTTTAATTTAATACCTGAAAAGGATGTTTCTAGGGAGTGGATGTAGGTCAATTTGACTAAAGCACCATAATTATGATGTTTTCTTTCTATTTACTTTTCTGCATTTAATTTTCTCATTTTTTGTGATTTATTCTATGTTTGAAATATCTAATTTTCATTATTGTGAAATTAGTTTTGCTTCCACATTATGGGATAAAATTATTTGTTTTAAAATATTCTAAAAGATTTCAAAAATTTTTATTTTTGCTTTAAGAAAATTTAAGGTAACTAATTCACCCCCTCTCTTGATTAGCCTCGGAATAGTTCATAAAGGTTTAACAATCCTCACGAACTTTCAAGTGATATCAAAAAGAGATTCATAAATTAAGTTTTAGAAAACTTTTGAAAAATGATATATGAATAACTTTGGTAATTGTGATATTACGAAAGGATATTATATCACTCGATCACCTCTATTTGATAATATTTATTTTGATTTTTATAAAATTTGTATGTCCACCTTTTCATAATTAATTGATCATCGCATGTGGATCGGATGTTAGTTTAGGAAAGTTATTCTGCACCTTGTAACTTTGTAAATGGCATAAAAATTGAACTTTCTTTTCTGAAAGGAGAGTAGATGATAGAGATTTAGTCCAACTGAATGTCAAATGTTTGAACTATAATTTGTTTATCTGCTTTAATATCTAAAAACTACATGTGTGTTTCCACTTGCACTAATAGGAAGAAGATTTGGGATAAACTTTGTATAAAACATGAATGATCAAAGAAAGTGAAATAATCTAGGTTAAATATTCTTCTTTATGATTATGAACTTCTTTGCATGAAACCTAATGAATATACTTCTAAAATGTATACTAAATTTTTTCAGATTGTTACTTCCCTACATGCCTTAGGAAGAGCGCTTATAAAGTTAACAAAATTTTTTGTTGTTTACCTTCTTCCTATGATGCAAAAATTACTATCATTACTAAATCTAAAGATCTGAATATTTATTCCATTGATAACTTACTTGGGTCACTCATTGCCTATGAGCAAGGACTGAGTCAAAAGTAGCTTGATGCAGGTGAAAAGTGAAAAGAAAAATTGTAGCCTTAAAGGCTAATGATTATGACAGTGACTCTTCTGGACAAAATGATGATGACAATGAATTGATGACTAGACAATTCAAAAACTTTTTAAAGAAAATGCAAAAATATTATCAGCAATAGAATAAAGATAATAATGATAAAAATTCTAAATTTTTTTCTGATATTATATGCTTTGAATGCATGAAGCCAGGGTACCAGAAGTCTGATTACCTAACTCTTAAAGCTCACCCAAGCAAGAAGAAGGGTGACGAAAAATTTAAATTCAAGAAGGGTAAGCAAAGGACTCAAAAAACTTTCTAGGCAGACTTAGTATTAGACTCTTCTAAAATTAAAGTAGAAAAGAAGGTAACTAACCTATACTTAATAGTAGATGATCATTTTTATCATTCTGATCAAGAGGAGGTATGTGAGCTTAACTACGATAATTTTTTTGAATTCTTTAAAAAAATTCATACTACATATAAGAAGCTTAAAAAATCACATGTCATCCTTAAACTTGACTTTTCAATTCTGTAAAAAGATCATGAATGTCCGAGGAAAGATCATTCCGCTCTGGATAGTAATCACATGGTTTTATTAGATAAATTTGATATGTTAAACAAGAAGCATTTTGAATTAACTGATGAGAATGATTCCTTAAAAGCATCCGATATTAATTTAGAAGATTCATTTAAGAAAATAAATGCATGTTTAGATGAAGCTGATGATAGGGAGCATGCATTGAAAATTCAATTCTTGAAAGTGCAAACTAATTTTTAAAATCAAATTAAATACTTTCAAAGAAAATAAAATATCACATTCACTTGAAGAGTTACAAAAACCATCATCAAAGCATGCATCATTCAAACCTAAGAAGATGCACCATAACTCAAATATATTAGTAAATCCTTTTCCTTGTGTTAAATCTTTTTCCTTGTGTTAGATATTTTCTTGTGGCATATTTGGACATATCTCCCACACTTGCACCATTCACCGTATAACTCATTTGGTGTGGAGATCAAAATTTCAAAATTCACAGCATAACATGCATGCATTTTATTCTTCTTTCCATAAGATGAGATCCAAATCTATTTGGGTTCCCAAATCTAACATTTGATAATTTTATATGTGTGCTCTCATAAAAGGCCTCGTGAGAGCATATAGTACCTAGATAGTGGATATTCAAGGCACATGACTGGAGATGCAAATCAATTTATTTTATTGGAGGTCGGGATAGGAGGCAAGATGACACTTGGAGATAATACCACCAGGAGAGTGGTTGGATTAGATATAATTAACAAATCCAAAAGTTTCATTATTGAAAATATTTTACTATTATATGGCTTAAAACATAACCTACTTAGCATAAGCTAGCTTTGTGATAAAAGATTTAGCATAAAATTTTTGTCTACCAGCATGATTAACGTAAATAAAAATATTGTGCTGCAAGAAAATAGAATTATTAATATTTACATGTTTGGTTTAAACTGTATTGAACCTGCTACTTCTTTTTGCCTAAAAATGGTTGTTGATGAATCCTGGTTATGACATAGGAGAATGTGTCGTGCAAACATTAAAAACCTTAAAAAAATTACTAAGATTTTATGAGAAGAATTCCCAAACTAGAGTTTACTAAGGATCACCTAAGTGATGTCTGTTAATTAAGAAAATAAGTCAAATCCTCCTTTCACTCAATCAAAGATATTACCACTAGCAAAACTTTAGAAGCCTACACATGGATCATTTTGGACATGTTAGCATTGTAAGCCTAGAAGGAAAAGTCCTAAGGTATGTGATTGTTGATGATTATTCAAAGTTTACTAGGATTAGATTCCTATCTCATAAAAGTGAATCATTCGAGAAATTTTAATCATTCTTCACTTGGATTCAGAGAAAGCTAGGTTGTGAAATTCTAACAATTCATAGTGATCATAGTGGAGAATTTGTGAATGAAAATTTTAAATCTTACTATAAGGTGCAATGGATAGACCATAATTATTTAGCTCCTAAAACCCCTTCGTAGAATGAGATTACTAAAAGAAAGATTAGGACCCTTGTAAAAGCCACTAGAGCAATGTTACATAAATATTCATTTTTTAAATATTTTTGGGCAGAAGCGATAAATATTGCTTGTTATATTCTGAATAGGGTAAATGTTAGATCCAAGCTTAATAAGACACCCTATAAAATTTATAAGGTTAGGACACCCAGCCTCTCTCACCTTCATGTCTTTGAATGTAAAGTGTTCATTCTGAATAATGCAAAATCTCTACTAGGAAAGTTTGACCCCAAATCTGATGAATTGAAGGAGTGTTCCTAGGTTACTCAAATGTTTGGAAATCCTATAGATTTTTTAATAAAAGAACACTGGTAGTAGAGGAGACCACTCATGTTGTATTTGATGAATTTGATAATTCTTGAGGGTATAGGGTAGAAGAAGAAGAGGTTGTAGAGATTAACCAAGCATTAGAATATGCAAATCTTGAGGAAATGGTAGAATATGAAAACACACTGCCTAGAGAATGAAGATATTCTTCAAGTCATCATAAATAATTGATCTTAGGAGATCCATCTCAAGGTGTAAGAACTAGACATTGTAAAACCCCTCAAATTTTCATTTTTGTGAGTGCTGTTAGTCCGGATGAACTAGCTTTAGTACAGGACGAACTGAAGAAAATTGTGAAGAATCAGCCTGATTCGTCTAGACGAACCTGTACGAACCGTCGGGACGAAATTTGTCCAGAGAGCAAGTCGTCCAGGGACGAATCCATTTCGTATGGATGAGATTTGTCCAGAGGGCAAATCATCCCGGGATGAATAGTCCGGGATGATCCTGTTTGATAAGTATCGGATTTGAGATATTTTGGAATCATTTTGAAGAGAGAGAATAAGCTGGAGAGAGAAAGAGAAGGAAAGAGAAGAGGAAAGCTTCATTTCGGCGGTTGCGGAGCACTTTTCGTCCGACGACGCAGTTGGAAGATTTGTTTGTCTCAAAGTAAGGAGTCCGAATCCTATTTCTGATTTCGAAGATTTTGTATTTTGGTATTTTTCTACTCAGTTTTGTGTTTCCGTTACAAAAAAAATGACCATATCTTTGTATGGACGCATCTTTTACCGCTTAACTTTTGGTATGTTATTGAAATGATGATTTTGCACGATTTAAGTATTTTCTAGAAAGTTTTTACCGGGTATTTTGTAGTCTGATGTGTTTTTATCAAATAGAAAATTGAACCGTTGGTTGGAGATTGATTTGACATGTACAGGATGGTGGGCCAATAGGCTTTCCTTTAAAAAGGGTTTGGTGTTATCCTCTATTAATCATTGATACAACGATTGAGAGTCATAAGGAGATTATTATACCGACGGGCAAATAGTGACGACTCTATTATTGATCCAACGGATATAACGACACAACGATACATCGATACCGAAAAACGTCTTAATAGCTAGTGATTGTACTTTTTCAGTAAGACTACTGTATTGAATGCATGTGTAAAGTATTATTCTTATGATTTCTTTTTGGATTTATGGATTTATCGGTGTTGACTGATTTATGATATCGAATGGATTTACCGAATGAATTTACTAACAGATTTACGGATTTACTGTTACTGTATGATTTCATTGATATTGCATACTGTTCATGTCACTGAATATAGAACTGATATGGATATTGTTATTGCATTAATTTATTGATACCATTGATTCATTGATACACCGAATATTGATCTGCTACATGTGATACATTAACCATGTGATATAGAATATGTTTTTATTGTATTGATTTGATTTCAATTGTTCTTATGATGTATTGATTGATTGTTTTATATGATTTCATACCGATTGATAGTACTGACTGGAGATGGTTTCTTTATTAATGATTTGATTGATTCTATCGATACGATATTGATTTAACTAATATTACTGATATGATATTTTCCCTATGGATTTGACCGATATTTCAGATATGATGGAATTGACGTATGTGTTGATTTATTGAGCATTATGGGTTTCTATATTGTTTATTGATCTTTCTACTGATGATTTGGGATTCCACTGATTATGCATTGATTACTGAGTTTCGTATCTGCATAGATTCAATGATCAGGTGCAAGTGATTGTTATGGATTTGACTGATTGACATGCATATTGTTCAGTACAGTGCTTTGATTTCAGTTGTAGGTATTAGGTGACCTGCTGGGCTTTTTGAAGCTCATTATATGTGGTTAATATTTTCAGGTCAGGGCAAGGGAGCAGGGGATTGAGGTTGATCAGGAATCTTCAAGTTTTTTGTTCTTTTGTTATAGTGATTCTTTTTTTACTCAGGACATGATAGATTACTTGTGATTGATGTGTAAATCCTAAGTATTGTAAATATACTTTTGGGAATGATCAGAATATATGCATTGATATTTTTTTTTTAAATTGTAGATTTTGTTATACTGTTTATCTGATTGATGATTATAGATAGCTCTGGTAGATTATAGTTTAAAGGATCGATTGAAAAATTCTTCCAAATTAGATCTTGGGGCGTCACAGACATAGACTTAGAAAAGAAGTAAACCACTCTTCCTTCATATCAATGATTGAACCTACATTACTTGTAGGAGGCGCCAATATATTCAAGAGTGAAAGATCACCAATAGGAAAGCTCCTTGAAAAAAAAAACATAAAGAATCTCTAATAATATGAAAAAAAAAAAAACATAAAAAAGAATCTCTAATAATATGTTATGAACGAAAATTGCCTCAGTTTATAATAATTTTATAATACGAAATATTGAGCTAATCACCGTCAATCAATACATGGCCAATGTAATCACATCAAATCAAAATTTTTAATTCAGCTAAGTGTCAATATTTCAAATCGTTTTTTTCCTCCGTGTAATCTAGTTCCATGATGTGACAAACTTAAGCAAACTCATTTAAACTCTAAACTCATTTAAAGTATCCTATGCTGCCTTTCCCTATAATGGAATCTCATGATCTAATAACTACTAAGCTCTACAAACATCTCATGGATCACCCTAATTAATCACCCAAAAGCTTCAAACCTATGAATAAAAAAAAGTTTATATTTAATTAATATCAATGCAGCATGCGGTTACGTCTAAAATTTACCAAATTTTTGAAAAGCTCCAAAAAATTAAAGAAATTTGTCTAATAACCTACTTTTAATGGCCTACATCAAACATAAATATTTCAAGTAAAAAATTAACATGTCCAAAAATATAACTTTCTAAGAAGTAATGCCAAATTGTTATGGGATTTTTAAAATTAAGAATTTTTTTTTTGAAATTATGAATATTGTGGAAAGTTTGTTTAAACTAAAATTTACCCAGGAAACATTTTTTAATAAAAAAATTATATTAAATTTGGTCACAACAATTCTTAACTTTAAAAATTCTAAAAATAATATACTTTTTCTTATTGAAAGCAATTATAAAAGTTGACGAGCAATCTTCGCTATGGCATGTAGACTAATGATACAATTCTTCTGCACAAATTTCACCATACAAAAAATCTAATATTTCTAAAAATTACTTACATTCTTTAATGGTACCCGATATTTTGCCAAAAATTTATACTACAACAAAAACAACTTCAAGCATTTATCCCATTATATAAGGTCAGCTGCATGAATCCTTTTTCTTTGTTGTTCCCTTTAAAAGTTAAATTCTCATTTAAATCGAATAAAGAAAGGTCATTTCTAATATTGTCTAACCAAAAGTTTACCTCTACCATTTTTAACACAAGTCAAACCTAATACATCTACTTTCTTAACCGGGACATCGAAAGGCCACTTTTATATGAATAAACTATCTAAGATGACTCTCTCTAATATTATCTTTCACGGGAGCTACTCCAACCTTTTCACATATATGCCCATTTCGTACATTATCTTTAAGAGTAAAGCCACTCATCAACCTGAGCATCCTCTCATCTCTGCAACTCATAAATTAACATTATGTTTCTCCTTTAACATCCAAAATTCTGTATTTTGAAACTTTGTAGGTCTAACCACCATCTTATAAAATTTTTCCTTAATTTTGAGCGGTGTTGCGTGCTAGAAAATACGCGGCGGTAGAGTTTATGAATTCGTGTCCGAGCGTTGCACGAATATTCAGCACGAAAAGAGTAAAGATAATGAACACCAAGATTTTTACGTGGAAAACCCAAAAGAGGGAAAAAACCACGGGGCCTCGCCCAGTTGCAAAGTTTCACTAGTATTTGTTTGAAGTACAAAGACCGATTCGTCTTACAAGTCAAGACAATCGATTTACAATCAACTTCTCACAAAGTTACAAAGTTCTACAAATTCCCGGCGTTTTCCCAAAATCCGGCAGAGTTCCGGCTTCTTCAGGCGGCGGGAAGAGCTCCAGCGGTGGTCGAGGAGGAGCTTTTTCCTTCTCCTCCTTCTTCTCTTCTTCTTTTCTCTCTTCACTTGAGTACCCTTTGTGTAGAATGAGGGCTCTATTTATAGTTTTTCTGGAGTGGCATGGCTTGTAAATAGGTGTGAGATCATGGGCGAATAGGGTGAAATTGTTCAATTTAGTGAGGTGTTGGTTAAATAAAAAATTCTAGCGACTAATACAAGCTTTTGAGTACTATTTTTTGATTTGTTGAGATCCACAACACTTGCTTAATTTTAAGAAAAATCTCATAAATATTTCCTATAGAAAAAAATAATATTTTTTTTTAAATATTTAAACTATTAAAATTAATTCATACATATATCATGTACATAAATTTTAAATTCAAAACCTTCTAATTTATAGCAAAAAATTCCAACCAAGATGAGCCGCTTAAATCGTTTTTTTTTAGACAAGACCAATTACATTAGACTCACACACATGAGCTTTTATTACGTCCGGTGAACGTACATAGAGCTACGTTCGGCCGGCACTAAGATCGCATGCACAAAACGAGAAATACCGAGCAAATACCAGCAATACCAACAATAACGAGAAATACCATTATGTGAAGACAAAATACCGAGTAATACCGAGCAATACCGAGTATTACCAAAAAATTCCGAGAACTTGGTATTTTTTGAAATTGCTCGGTATTATTCGGTATTGGTCTTCACAGAGTGGTATTCCTCGTTATTATCAAACAATACCTAGCAATACCGATCAAAAACCAAGCAAAAATCGAATAATAATTCTTTGACCGAACGTAGATCTGCGTCAGATCAGAGGACGTAATAAAAGTTCACATATACAAGACTCGGTACTCCCAATCAACCGATCAGCGGATCAGGTGAGCTGTGCTAAATCTCTTTTTTCAAACAAACCTTACGTGAGCTCGTGCGCCGGGCACTGCATGCAAAACACGTGGCAGAAGATCCATACGCGTGCCTGGCTTAAATCTGCGTACGCTTGGCTAACTCCATTCACGTGGAAGGCGATAGTTAACTTAAAAATCAAATAATTAATCACGTGCGGCTCAAAGATAACTTTGCTTTACTCAATAAATTAATAAATAAACATAACGTTAAAAAAAAAAAAAAAAAAACCCCCGCAACACTTTTTTTAAAAAAAAAAAAACCCCCGCATCAACTTGTATTAAATGAATCAATATTTTTACTAAAATAGGATTTTAATAAATTTTAATATAATTTTTCTTAGTGAATTTAGGACCACTAGAATTAAAAAGAATGATTAAGCCAACCAAACTAAACTTTTCTTATTTAAAAACATTAGTTGGAGTTCCAATACTTTTTATTTAAAAGGTTTTATCCGGCCTTATAAAAAATTTTCAGTCAGAGCATTAAAACTTGGAGCTCATAGCGACTTTGCAAAGGTGATTTGAGCTATTTAAATTATTATTTATTTCTTTTTTTATCACTATTTTTAAATATAATTTGAATTATTTGTTTTCTTACAATAACTTAAATTTGATTGAAATTATAATTATGTTAAAATATAGTTAAATAGTAATTTTTATTATGAAATAGGCACTAAAAATGATTTTTCTTTCGAAATTTCATATAACGGTTACTTTATTTTAAAAATGCATCTATTATTTATGTGAGTAATTTTTTTTCTTTTTTAGCCAAAACAATATGATCAACAATATTTGATCTAATTTTGTGGATGAATGACACCAGACCTTACTAGCACGTGAACTTTGTGATGGATAATCTTGAACCTGTGAAAGAAAGGAGAGAAAGTAATATATTTGATAAAATCTTTAAAGAAGTGCTTAGGGGGCTCAAGATCCCACTTAGTGAAAAGATGTAAAACAAGTTCAAAAAATGCACTGTAGGAAAAATTGGTATAATAGGTGGACTTTCCGACGGTATTATATATGTTGGTCGTAGCGGAGATGTAAGCGGTGGATAGTCCGTCGGTCACTTACCATCAAGTTATCGACAGATAAACCCGCTGGTAGTGGTATCCATTTTTTTAAAGCTAGAGGTACCTATCGGCGAAAATTGCGCCAAAAAATGTCTAGCATAACTTTTGGAGGAAAACCTATAGGCCTACTTAAACAAGACAAATTTTTCAGGAGGAAATGCCACAGGAGACATCACTGGCGAAAATGTTATCGTAAAAGGCTCTATTTCCCTTCCTAGCACTGTTCGCGATCGTCTTGCTATTCATTTCATTATCACTTTACTCCCAATTATGTACGTGAGTCGCCTCCTGCCGAACACCGCCTCTGTCGCCTTGGTACTTCGCCTCCATTGTCATCGTTTGCTGCCTCCGTCTCCATCGCTTGCTGCCTCTGTCACCGGAACTGTCATATGTTTTTCTGTCACCAAACCTTATCTCTTTTGCTTTGGTCATGGATGCTTTTGGTAGACATTTGCAAGAGATTGTACCATGATGTATGCATTTTGTTGATGATATTCTTCTTGTTGATAATTAGACTAGAGAGGGAGTTAATGCTGAAATTGATGTGGATACTATTAGTAGATTCATATTGGATGGTTAAAGGGGAGGAATGCGTTGGGCTTATTATGTGATAGAAAATTCCCCTCAAACTTAGGGGAAAATTCTATAAGATGGTGGTCATACCTGCAATGTTTTATGGTGTAAAAGGTTGAACATTAAGAGAGAATCATAACATTAAGTTAAGTGTTCGTAGATATGTGAATGCTCATGAGTGACTTTACTCTTAGAGATAAGATACAAAATGAGAATATGCGTGAAAATATTGGAGAAGCTCCTATGAAAATAATATTAGAAAGAGTGAGATAGTCGCCATAAATGATTTGATCACATAAAATAGCAGCCTCCAGATGACACCATTAGGAATGTAGGTGTATTAGATTTGTCTTATATTAAGAAAGGTAGAGTTAGACCTTAAAAGACTTGGTCAGAAATATTACAAATAACATTTCTTTATTAGATTTAAATGAGAAATTTTCTCTTAATAAATTACAATGAAGAAAAAGGACTAATGTAGCCGACCCCACATACTAGGATATATGATGTGATGTTAATTGTTGTTAATTTGTTGACCTTCTAATTAGATTTAAGTGAGAATTGACACTATAATATAGTCATATTATGTGTAGGCTAAATTATTCATATTATGGATATTAAAAATCAAAGAAATTGAATGTATAATCAATTGGCGCAAGGATAAAAGATATTAACAAACGATTTCATTGATGGGGTAAATTTTTTCTTCCAATTAGTATGTCAAATGCCTAGCTTCATCTTATATGGAAAGTTTTGATGTATATATTCTAAATATAAAAATCAAATGCACCTCACACCAGATGACATAATTGTTGATCTATAATGTAGAGGGTTTATGCCAAAAAAATTGGTATTTGACTTCTCATGGTAAATACGAGCCATATTTTGATTCTCGATGCGGTCTGTCTACAAGTTCTAATATAGCTAAGAAAAAAAATATTCGACCTCTGGAAGACTTAATTTATGATACAACTAGGGCACAATTTGAACAATATGTGAAAGAGTCACCAAATAAGTGCACACATAATTATTTTGGACTTGTTGCATATTGTCCAACAACAATTGTAAAAGTGAGCACCGCTCACTCAGAGTTATCTGTTACTGTGAAGATGTTAAGCATCAAGATAGAATATAATGTCTCTTGTGAATGTTTAAATTCATTCGTTGGGCTACATAAGAAAACTAACCCGGAAGATAATAAAATTCCTATAATTTTATATTATACTAAGAAGCTGGTTTTCAAACTTGATTTGACATATATATTCAAAAATAGATTATTGTGTCAAAAAATGCATGATATACTATAAATATGATTTAACATAGATTGCATACCCTCATTGAAATACTTTAAGATTTAAACCATAGTTTATGATGAAAAGAAATATTAAGGATGTAGCTGTTAATAGAATTTTTTACTTATCCATAATTTCTAGATTATAATAATTATATGCATCCCTGAGATCTGCTGCTCATATAAGATGACATAATAAATACATCTCATAAAGAGTTATTTCACATCCGTCAGAAGTTGAGGCATGTAAAAACTTTGATCATACATATCCTACCTCCGTCACATAATCAAGAAATAAAAGATTAAGTTTATGCGTAGATGATTTAACGCTATTTAGCTAGTCTGCTTAACTTTACTCATGCTGACTTATGATTCTCACCCCTTACAGTCTTTATTGAGAGTCGTATATGACAACACCTTACATGTTTTTGATCCTGATCATTCTAGGGTTACATAATCGAAAAGAAAAGATTTATATATTTATGTAACATTTAATCAATGATATAAACTTATTATGGGAAAGGAGTAAGTGTTACAAATTTGGACATGAGTCTTATGATTTTGATGATAACAAATATTATTGGACTACTTACTATGCTATCGATCTCTAGGTATTAGTAATATTACATATTTGTTCTTGTGCACTAACATTTCAAATCCACCATACAATGCATAAAGTGATCAACTCAAGACTAGCTAGATTAGAGTTAAGTCTCTTTGAGAGTCTGTGTTTCTATTTTTATTTATTTTTATATTTTTTGAGTCAAACTCATGTATTTGGTGGATACTAAACTTGGTGATCTTGATCACCACACAAACTCAGTGGAGTGAGATAGTGAGAAAATTAGATGCGTAAAAAAGAGGACTATTTTTGTAAAAACATTAATTAATGTTGCTTAAGTGAGAAAAACATTATTAATATTTGTAAAAAATTAATGAATAAAAACTCATTTTTAGCCACAATTTTAAGGACTATTTTTGAAACTTTTTCTCCAAAATAATATCTCTAATTTTTCAGAAACTATATAATATATGATAAAAAAGTGACATAAAATTTCATCATTCCCAAATTCAACAAAATGTAATAAAAAATAACTTTTCCTAAACTTTAAAAGGCATATATTTTTTTAGGCTTTATTTGGGACGGTTTTCTTACTCATTAAAGCAACTTTTAAGTATAAAAATTAAAAATTTTATACTAAAAAACTGCTTTAAGAAACAATAAAAAAATCGTCCCAAACAAAGCTTTAATAATCCATTCATTTTCATGAAACAATAAAAAATGGTTGTCAACATCAGATTCCATGTACAATTTGCACGTGCTTTTTAAATGCCACGATACATATCAAAGTGCAGGAAGAACAGACTAGAGAACTCAGACTATTCAAACAAATTGGTAAGTATCATGTCAAGCAAAAAGCTGTGAAAAAAGAGGAGTGCCACTACTTACATTGAAATAGAAATAATGACCCCACCGGGCTTAGTGGGTTGGTGGGCGTGTTTGATTGGGAATCTCTCATCCTAAGTTCAAATCTCTTCTCATATGGCATGACTTCTTAAGTTGAGAGAAAAAAATTGTGGGTCCTGCACCTGTGAGGTTGGTTGCTGGTAGACTCGCTGAGGATTAGTGGGCATCGCCAAGCGAGTCACAAGCTGATGTGGCAGCGGACCGATACCCCGTTCCAAAAATAATAATAATTATGGAATCTAAAATATTCGTTGGACAGATTAAAAATGATAAGTAGGCCTAACACATTGGACAAGACCGTTAATTTTGGTCCTTAAAATGATTTGTGCACCCCCCTAAGATTCCAATCTTTTAAAAGTGGGAGGACCACCAGCAATATTAAATTAAGATGTCGCCATCATGACTTAGAGATCCATATATTATAATTATTCAGAATTAGGAGCATAAAATAATATAATTATTCATATTAGTTAAATTAAGTTGTTTGGTTGATTTTGAGCTGTCACTGATTATATTATATAAATTAGGCGATTTCAATTAATGTTTTTTTATTTTTGAGGAATTTTAAAATTTTGAAGTTTTAAAAAAGATATTTTTAAACAATGATAAAGATGACGGTTTTCAAGATGAAGAAGAAACTTGGAGTATTTTAATTAATTCCTTTTGTAAAAAATATAGCTTAATATACTCAGAGTTTAATAATGACAAATCTTTTTTTTTTAGAGGCAAAGCCCATTTCATTAAAAAAAAATTACGAGTGTAAAGAAAATAAACAAGACTAAAAGAGAAAGCTAAAAGAAGCTACAAAAACAGCCACAAAAAAATTGAGCTATACTCAACACAAAGGCAGAGAGGATCAAAAATTAATATATGGTGAGCACCAAAAATGATCTTATATCATATTATAGTTCATGAAAAATTGACTAATAGAATCAAAATTGAGAAAAATCCAAATGCGTGGACTCAAAATAAGTTAGATATAAATGGTCAAAAATAAAAAAAAGGCACTAATTCCCCGGGTTGCTAGGTAGACTATCCAAAATAAAAGTCCGGAATTATGGGAAGAGCATCATCGTCCAAGGCAATCAGGCGTGAAGAACATCATAGCATTAGAGAACAAAACAAGCCACGTCAGAAAAGGCAACAAGTAAAAAAATCACTCCAAAAGAAGCAAATTCCAAAATGGTTACATCATGTTAATTAACAACTTCCAACAACAATACAAAGCACCAAGCAATAACCAACAACAACATCAACTGGCCTCTACAGATAATTACAACAGCAGTCATGACAAACAAAAGGATCAAGACGAACATAATTTTCCTGAGTAAGAAATCAAGGGCAAGCCAAGAGAAATTTAACCCCATGCTTTAAGAGTATCCCTATTTCTCCATATTAGGTGTCATAGACATTAATGCTTGAAATCACTATTTTCTGTTTTCTAGTTTTTCTTTTATTTTTGTTTGCATGTCTATTTCTATTTGTGTACTTCTGTTTTCCATTTTCTTTTAATTTTTCTGTTGTTTTTCCCTTCAATTTTTTTTTTTTTAAATCAGCTCAATGGTTACTGTTGGTATTGATTTCCTAAATGACATTTTTACCTTACTTTTAGTTTTGAAATTTGTAAATAATAATTGACATCACTAAATTAGTAAAAAGAATAAACATCGTTAATTGTTTCTCTTTCTCTAACTCCTTTAGCGATGTATTTTTCTCTTTGAAGCAAAAATCTATTTCAAACTAAAAGTTGGACTTTGAATTGAGATCTTTCTATTTTCTTACTGTAATTTATCTCATACAAATAATGTTCAAAGTCATTAAATCACTTTTAAGTTTTTTTTTATCAGGTTATTGCATTTATCATACATATGAATATGATTCTAATTTATAGCTTATTCTTCCTTATATTAGAGAGTGGATTTTTCTTCTCTTATATCTAAAAGATATTCTCATAACTGACAGTCATTAAAGGTTTCAAAGAGTTAACTCACAAAAATGACAAAAAATACAAAATGAGCCCAAAAAGAAAAATGAAAAGATGCGCAATGAGCGTCAAATAATTGAAAGATACATAAAGTGTATCAAAAATTAAAATATCTGCAAAGTGCTCCAAACAACTAATAAGAGACACAAATGAGCCCATAAAAAAATAAGCTTCTTTCTCTTTCAAAACTTTAAATTTTAGAAAAATTCATGTGTCACTTGATATCTTCAAACACTAGATTTTTGAAACTCATGATTTTGATAAATTACTTTACTATATTGTTCTATCAAATATTTTTCTAAAACGAAACTTTGAACATAATATTTTTCTTATCTAATTTTGTTATGAGTTGGATTTTTATTTTTAAAAGATTTTTATTCGGCAAGGAGTTCGAGCTAGGGTTAACAAGATCAGTTCTACCATTTTCGGATTTTGACGCTGTTAATTCTTTTCTTACTTATTTTTAAACCAATCACAAGAAAAATTTATCATTTTTCTAGTGTTGATCGATTAAAAAAATTTGTTTATTTGATTTTGATTTATGTCTGGCTTTCATCTGTATTTTATTATCTTTTTTACTTTATTTTTCTCTTGAACAACTCCTGATCATCACTTTCCATATTTTGAAATTTTTCTATTTTGTTCACTTATGTATTTTATTTTGTGTTGTGTTTTTCTTGTCTCCTCTTTTTGTGATGTCAAAAAGGGAGTAGTTATTGCGTTGTTTGCTTTTGTCTTTAGTGGAATCTACCTTATTTTACTACTGTTATTTTTATGTTTCATTTTTTTTCTTCTTTCTTTTCTTCTTTCTTTAATTAAAAAAATTTCCTTGATCTAAAATTTTTAACAACAATGTTTGTCATCATAAAAGAGGGAGAGATTATTACGAATCTAGATCCAAATACCTTAATTTTGATAATAACAAACATTATTATTTCTTTATCATAACTATTATTGAATATCTATTTTATTTGCCCTGCTTACTAACCTTTAAGGTCCACAAAGATCACTTGCAATGCAAATCAGCTCAAGATCAGATAGATTAGGGTTGAGTCTGCTTGTAATTTCTTCTTTCTTAAGTCAAATCTTGAATGATATACCCCAAGTTCAGTAACCTTGCATACACACACTCAGGGGGAAAAATTTGTGAGTTATAGATTTTTTTTTACCACATCATACAATACAATCTGAGATCCTGAATGATCATATTAAAAACAAAAACCCCGATTAGGACATCTAGCTAATTATAAGTAATTAAACTAATCATACTTGATGATCCAAATTATTCAGAACGATTAGATTAAATGATGAAAACAACTGCCAATCACAATTTAAATAATGTTTTAATTTTTAAATGTTGTTATAATCATATGGGACGATATACATCATCTTGAATGATTTATGACAATCATACCTAAATCTATCTGATGATAAAGGATGTAATTATGAATAAATTGTTCAATCATATCATATAGGACGACCCATCTAGATCATATTAGATGATATAATATATTTCGTAGGATGATCCCCTTCATCCAAGACAAAAAATCATAACTTTACTCTAATCGTCTATGAGGAACGTCTTGGACATCTCGAGACATTTACAGGATTATATGGAGATCGCCTCCATCGTCCAATGTCATACTAGACGATCAATATGGTATATTGAACTAATCGTCCCTAAAGATCGAAATATTATTCTAGATGATATGCACAAATATTTGTAATGATCGTACAGTGCAGAGGTGATCATTATGGCTGATAGGGTTATTTTGTACTAATCAAATAGGACGATCATCCTAGACGATCAGTTGCACATAATTAAAAATTAGGGCTTCTTTTGGAGGCTCTCTATTTAAGCAAAGGTATTAACCCTTGGGTTAATCTTTTGCTGTGGAGTTGATCCAAGAGGGAGCTTAGAGAAGGAAGAGGGAGATCTTGAGAGAGAGAGAGAGAGAGAGAGAGAGAGAGAGAGAGAGAGAGAGAGAGAGAGATCATTATAATGGGGAGTTTATGAGGGAACCACAAAGGTTACTCTAAGAAAAGTGTTCGTCATCTTCTTCGAGTTACTCCACTGATTTCTTGGTGGCTCCGGGAAGATCATTTTTAACATTAAATCTAGGCTCTCTGTCTACTTCATGAGTGAGTAAAAGGATTCCAGGTTCTTTATCTACTCCAAGAGGGAGTAAAAGGATTCCTGGGTTCTTTGCCTTCACCTGGTGGGTGAAAAAAGATTCAAGATACTCAACTTCACTGTGTCGGTGGAAAGATTTTATAAGAGCTTCTCTGCCTTGTTGTGGGAGCAAAATGAGAGTCACTTCAGTTTAGTATAATACTTGGAGATGGAGTCTTCAAGGAGTGGACGTTGGTCTGATTTGACCGAACCACTATAAAATTTTGTGTATTCCTTCTTATTACTTTTACTGTATTTTATTTCTGCACATTTCTTTGATTTATTATATGATTGAAATATCTTATTGAATTACTTTTGTGAAAATTATTTTTCTTTCACATCAAGAGCTATTGCTTTGTTTTAAAATAATTTCAAAAAGATTTCCTTTTTTTTTAAGATTTTTAAATCTGCCAATTCACCCCTCTTGGTTAGTCTAGGAATTAGTTCTTTAGAATTTAACACCCCTCACAAACTTTCAAAGTACTTACCCCCTAGTAAGAAATGATTTTCTCAGAGATGGTGCAAGCTTATTGTGTTTTTGAATATTAATGGCGATAGAGATATAAAATTTTACATCTTAGCTTTGTACAAAAATATAGCACATAATAAGATAAAAGAGAGGGTGCAACATTCATTAGAGACACAAGAATTTTTACACAAAAAACCATGAAAAGGGGGGAAAACCATGGGGCATGACCTAGTTTGAATGAATTTACTAGTGTTTGAGTCGATTACAAATGATGCCCTTCTTTGGGGGGAAGGCCTTGACTTAATGTAGAAAATATACATCTTATAGAATTCATTATATTGTGGGATTTTGAAGAATCAGTATTGACATGTTTGTTTGATCGGCAGGACCATAGTCGACGAAGGATAGAATGACCGTAGTTTAGTGACGAAAGTTGGAAGGACTATAGTCAATAAGTGATAAATGTTAGAAAGACTGTATACTGTAAATGGAGGCCGAAAGGACTATAGTCTGTGGGTGACGGAGGTCGGAAAGATGATAGTCTTGCTATAGAGGTTAGACAATGGTCGAACGGTCAATAGTTGGCAGATAACAGAGGTTGGAAAGACTGTAGTCTGGATATGGAGGTCATAAGAACCGTAGTTGGTGGGTGACGAATGTTAGAAAGACCATAATCGGCTGGTGATGGAAGTCAAAAAGTTTGTAGTTTGACAACGAAGGTCAAAAGACTATAATCTGGTAACAGTCAGCGGTCGGGTGTAAATTCGGCTTCAATTTGTGGCTGAGTGGAAATTTGGTAAGATTTAGTGGTTGGGAAAAATTCTAATGATAATCAATGGCCAGGAGGAAGTTTGATGATAGTCTGACAATGTTTGGTGGTCTGACAGTGGTCAACAAGGAGCATGGTTGCAAGAGAACTCTAGTTTCTCTCTCTTCATTTTTTCATTCTCTTCCTTCTTTGGTCTCCTTCCATGAGGAATTAGAGGTCTCTTTATAGTATTCTGAGAGTGGCATGAACAATAAATATGAGAAAGATCAAGGATAAGTTGAGAGTGATTTGAATGGATGACAGATATTGATCACCTTGAACGTGGACCTTTTACTAGGCATTTGAATGTTTTAATGATCTTAGAATTTTGCAATCTTGAGTTCGTTGGATTTATCTTGTTTAGTTGCTCGAATCGACTATCAAGCGCATCACATTTGTAGTTCATTTCGTAATCCAACATATGGTTTGAACTTCAAAAGACGCTTTGAGTCTTCGATTTGGACCCATTTAGGTGTCGTTGGGTCATCTTTTCAGGATATTATGTTCGATTGAAAGTTTGTTGAGATCGGAGTTCATATGATTCTAAATTTAATTTTGCTTCAAGATTCATGCCTGATCAAGATAATTTTTTGATGAAATATTAAGTATAATTTATGGATGATTAATATGACAAATTGAAAGACAATTTAGTATCTTTAAAACTCATTTAGATCAAATTTTAATCAGAACGTTATTTTAAGAAAAAATTTTCCTTAATTTATAGCTCAACAGGATTAGCATCAGAGCCTTCAATTCGTACTGATATATTTCCATTCTTCAAAGTTTTCATTTGGGATCAGTTTTCTTTAAGATCTCTTGGATGAAATAGAGAGGTGAAACTTTAAAACTTCAGCTTATATTTAACAACATCGAAAATAAACTTCTATACAATGAATAAATATTATAAAATTTCGTCTGTGATTGATATAAAAGAAAATAGACCATGCTAATATGTAGTTATTGGATGAAATTTTAATTTATAATTAATGATGACAATCAGCAATTTTTATCGAGATTATTCTGTGCGGACATCAGACGGGAGAATCTTCCGGTACCACTCGGTACCGAATGCGGTACCAACGCTCCTTATCACTCGGTACCGTGCTCGGTGCCGAGGCAATACACTTTTGTGATGACGTGCGTATTTTTATTGAACTCTAGATGACGTCCGGCCTCCCCACAGAATAATTTGCCCCACGCCACCCACTCGCACTACGCATAGATATGGACGTAATAATGATGAGAAAAAGAACAAAGAAGAGAAGTCAAAGTCTGTGAAGCTATGGAAGTCCCATGTGAGGTCTATTGCCGATATGACCGGCAAAACTTAACGACATGGTGTCGATATTATGTGCACCAATTGTACGCCATCAGATGGTCAGAGCTTGGGACCATTTCTTTCTTCTTCTTTTTTCCTTTAATGAAAGAGATGAATTTTACTGTTAATGTTCAGCTGAAGGAATTACAGAAAGCTATAAAATAAATGAAAGTGAGAACTATTGCCGACAAAGAAAAAAAGAATAATAGAGAATTAGAGATATAGAGGAAGGGTTGAAGAATAATAAGATAAAAGAGAACAAAGAGAAGAACATGATGAGGAAGAAATTGGTTTGACATGATGCAATGAACCATTAAAACAGATTGGCTCACTATTTACAGACTTGAGGTCAATAAATTATGTAAATCACTGCATTATTATAGTGAAAAAAATCAATATCCAATTACATTTAATGCGGTAATTATAATTGTTGCAGGCTAGTAGATTCATGGCCGTAGAGTGAGTTTTCATATTAGAGAGTATCCAGCATACAAACAAACAATTGAGAGAGCTAGAAAACACAACAAAAAAAAAACATTTACGTAAAAAAAAAGAAAAAAATCACAGAATCTTGCCAAAGTGAAAAGATTTCACAATTTGTTAGCAAGTTACAAATATTGACCCATCCCTTAACTTGGAGAAAGTGAAAATTCAATTGTTTGGCGAATCGGCCGAAGTTATATTGGTGATCGGGTGTTGGAATGATTGTGGTTGAGCGACGAGAGTTCGAGGGACCGTAATCAGGCTACAATGGTTTGAAGATTGAGGTAAGGAGGTGATAGAGGTTAGAAGTCTGATGGCAGCGGTCTGGAGAATGTTTGGCGGACTATAACGATAGGCAGAAGAAGGTCAAATGATGGTTGTCGGTCGGGTCGAGGATTAACGACAGTTAGTGGTTGAACTATGGTATGGCGGTGGTCGGTTGTAATGATTGGGAAGAGATCTGCTTATGGTTGGAAGATGAAGGTCCGATGATGTTGGTTGGACAAAGGTTTAGAGATTGAATGCCAGGGGGAGGTTCACTTGGGTTGAAATCTTATGGAGGAGACTAGCCAATGAATGTTTGCTAGTGGTTGTTCTTGTGTGGAGCTCTAGGATTCTTGAATCCTTGGAGCATTCTCCAATCGCTCGCCAAAGATCCCATCATGTAGGGTGTGAGAGCCTATTTATTGATTTTTTGGTGTGCAAGCCTTAGAAATATGGGAAAAATCGTAATCATATGCGGTGCATTACATCATATTACCAATTTTAATTATTTCAATCATAGATCATTTTTCAACATTACATTCCTGAATGATATTAGAATTAGGTTATCATGGATTCGTAGGATTTGTCTTGTCGAGCCACTAGATCCGTCTATAAACATACCATATTTGAAGATTAGTTGATCACCTAATTTATGATTTGAAGTTATTTATTTTCACTTTGTTGGGGTCCAATTGGGCTTATTTTAGAGTGTTGGGTTCGTCTTGTCAAGACGTTCAACTTAATTATAAATTTGCACAAATTAGAGTCCAAATTGTCCATAATTTATTTGCATAAGATTCCAATTCAAGTGTTCATCAAGATTTGTTCTCAGTCATGGTAACTTATAGGTGATATATCAATTGCCCTGTATTTTCGAACGTTAAAGTTTGTGAAATCCAAAAAGAAAAATTTATTAGAGTTGTGTAGTTAAAATTAGGTGTAATGTGGGGCCTCAGCGGAGGAAAGCAGGCATAAGCACAAATATTGAATTAGTATGCACCATATCTAGGTATTGAGTATGAAATGCACTAAGCTCTTAAGGAGATTACATAATTGTAGGAAGTCAGTGGACATCCTTTATTATGACAAGATCGACAGAGATATAGGAATGTATATGTTCTGAATAGCATCACAATTAAAAGAGATTCATTAGAAAAATATTTTACTTATATTCATCAACGCACAACATTATATTCATATAATGTATTCATAACATTTATCTAATTTTATTTAAGTGATTGAAGCATATTAAGTTAAGTGTTGCAGAGATGAGGATGCTCAGGTGGTTGAGTGACTTTACTCTTAGAGACTGGATAAGAAATGAGCATATATGTGAAAAGGTTGGAGTAGCTCTAATGGAAGATAAGATTAGAGAGAGACACTATAGATGGTTTGGTCTCATAAAACGGCAACCTTCTGATTACCCGGTTAAGAAAGTAGATGTATTATATTTGACTTATGTAAATAAAAGTAGGGGTAGACCTAACAAGTCTTGGTTAGAAAATGTTAGAAACTACATTTCTTTATTAGATTTAAATGAAAATTTAACATTTAACAGGATACAATGGAAAAAAAGGATTCATGTAGCTAATCCCATATAGTGGGATAAAAGCTTAATGATGTTATTGTTGTGATTAAATCTCCACAACATCTATTTTTATTGAATAGAATAATTCTTATAATTTAAGCAGACAATACTACTATTTGTAAGTGAGCATATATTCCTCATGAGATCGATACTCTAGTCTATTATTATATTACTTGATTTATCAAGATATTTGTGTATATTAAGTGAGTTTTTAGAAAGTCCATTAGTTGAGTGGTGGAGATGATTCAGGCGATTAGGAGCGAGTGCCTTCGATGGAAGCTGCAGGGAATTTTCTGCTCTTACTTATCAATGCAGAGCTTATCACAATCCACCATTAATTAAAATTACAAGGGTGGTGGCGTAAACAGCAGGAACGAGGAAGAAGATAAAAAAAAATTGTGTTTTTGTTTTAAATACTCCCATTGACTCGCTTTAAGATCAACGGGCTGAATTTAGCGTGAAATTCGGCTTAGTAAAAATTTAATTATCATAACATGAGCTAGAAAGAAAACATCTTTCTTCTATTTTAAAGATAATAAAAGTATATAGATCTCAAAAGAGTTTTATTTTATCTTATGTTAGAAGAGATACATAATACTAAGTTAATTGTGGCAGAGATGAGGATGCTCAGGTGGATAACTGGCTTTACCCTTATAGATAGGATACGAAATGAGCATAAACATGAAAAGATTGGAGTAGCTCCAGCAGAAGATAAGATTAGAGAGAGTGGCCTGCATGGTTTTATGTGACAAAACCATCTAAAACAATACTCTTTAATCTTGTCTCCCAGTAGAGCTACTCCAACATTTTCACGTACATACAAACTTGTGCACTACCATCTTCTGCTTGGTTTGCAAGCTACCACTAGTGGCTAACAAGATTTCAAGATAGTTAATAATAATGTCACCAGTAATTTTTTTTTATTTTTTATTACTATTATATCTTTAAACAAATTGCATCTTGATTTGGAGAAGGAACAAATACTCGTATTCCAGTATTATAACTGATATGCCACCAAAAAATTTTCTTGATCAAGCACGAATCTCGAGGCAAAATTGAGTTGAAAACTTTATTAGATTGAAATTGGGATCATTCGAATTCCGATTTCATCAAACTTACAGTCAAACTGAGCGTCTCGGAAGCACGAACTCAATGACACCAAAATCAACTCAATCCGAGCCCAAATGAGTCCAAATCAAGGACCCGAAGCGCTTTTGTAAGGTTCAAACTACAATTTGTATTATCAAACAGCTTCCAAACGTGGCATGCTTATAGTCGAATAGAGCGACTCGACGAGACCAATCCAACGAGACTTTGGCTAGAGATTAGAGAGAGCTCTTCAAGAACTCCAGCACCACCGCCTAGCTCATCTTCGACCACCGCCGGAGCGCTGCCGCACCACCGCCGGAGTTCTATCGCATCACCGACGGACCATCAAGGGACACCGAAGTGCCATCCGAAGCTGAAGTAGCCCCTGTCACTAAAGTGACACTGCCGATCCATCACCTGACACCGGAGTGCTTCCAAACCATCACCTGACAGTGGAGTGACGTTAGACTTTTGTAAAACTCTCAGTTGATATTTGTAATCTGGTCATCTCCAAGGACGAGTCAGACCATTGTACTTAACTTTTAGTGGAATCACTTTCATTGGGCTAGGCCCCGTGATTTTTTTCCCTTTTCGGATTTTCCACGTAAAAAATATTGTGTTCTCTGTGTGTGAGCTGGATATCCGTGCAACGCTAAGACGTAGAATTATAACTCTATCGCCGCGTATATTCTAGACCGCAACAATAACCATGCTCTTAAACACAAGCATAAATATGTCCTGATTTGTAATATGACCGGTTTTCAAAGCTTCCATATTTATTTCCAACTATAAAACTCTAATATGGAATTCCTAGAGCTCCAATTCCATTTCTACTATCTTTCGCAATTTTCAATGCCCCAATGTTATATGAGCCTTCAATTTGTCAGGGAATAACGTTATAGTTGGAAGAAAATAAATATACATGTTTGTATTTCACTCACTTGAAGATGGAGTGAGCGCTAATTGCTGCAAAGAAAATCAAAACATGACTGCCGCTTTGTGCAAATTACTGCAGAATCTTACATGAAAAGATAACTCCATAGATAGAGAATCTCAAGCACTGCCGATGTAACTGCAAAAACAAGATTATCCACTTTCAGATCTCCCAAATGACATCGCTATCCTCTGCATTTCACAAGAACCATATCATCAGAAATTTTTAAACAAGAAAATTTAATAATGAGGGTTGAGAATAGTTTAGAAAACATCATATATTCAAGATTAAAGAAGTTTCTTTAAGCATATACGTCAACACTGTAGGCGTGAAAAGACAAACAATCTTCATAAGAAAATTTGCTTTAAGTAGTAGTTTTTATTTTTCTGTGTGCACACTCATGGGCATCTGGTAATCCTGAAAAAAAAATAAAAAGATGTGCAATTCTTCCAACTTAGATTCTGGGGAGTTACGCAGTCAGGTATGAAATGTTTGATGTGCATGTTTCTAAATTAATTTTTCTAGGGACCACGATGTAGCCAGTGTGACATGTTGAATGTTACTGGTTTAATTGAATTGCTTGTTCATTCAAGATTTTTTCATGTATTTCAAATTGGTTTTATGTCTATAATTGTCTGGCCATCAATTATTTGATTTTGATATTCATTTTAAACTGATTGTGTGATAGAGATACTTGCATTTTGTTTATGTGGCCCTTTGGGTTTCAATTTTATTATGAATTTTGTTGGATTTATTTAATCACAGATATGTTAATGAGTTACCAGTAGTAAAAGAGTTTCCGTAGCGCTGAGTAGCATGATGCAATCAATGGCTTTGTAGAATTAGCTTAAAGCAATTGGAATCAAGCAGAGTTTAATTGAATTAATTATTTTGAAAAGGATGGACTAGGGTGAAATCAGAATCCCTAAAAGTCTCTATTTCTGATTCCTTTCTAGCTAATATTTATTTTAAGTAGCTCCACTGATAGTTTTTAGTTTAAACTTACGTTACAATATATTTAATTTGATTATCCAATAAAAGTCAGTGTTAACAAAATTTTGATAATTAGTCATCGCCAATCCTCATGGAATAATAACTTTCTAATTGTTGTATTAGTTGTGCGACAGCCTAGAATTGTTTATGCTAGATTTCCGCAATTCTAAATAACTGTTAGAAGTAGGTCCATAGCCAACATACAAAGATATGGACTAAACATGAATCTTTGATGTAATCATGTTTTTAATATCAAAAATTTTATCACTTGACAGCTATTTTTAGGGACTATTTGGTATAGGTTTCTGTATTCAATTAAAGTCAACCTACGCTCAATTTTTTTGCCAAATAAGATTTTATACCTAGGGTTTTCCTTGCATGTGGAGAAAAGTCAGGCTCAACTATGCAGGATCAAAACTTCACTTGAGCTTGCTTGTTATCACTCATTTATCCTCACCTATGATCAAAGTTGATGAGGGTTTTTGACTGGTTTCTTACCTTTCTCTTCCTCTCTCTTTATCTTTGATCCATCTCAACTGGAGTTTGTGTGGGTACTTCTCATTCCTTCATGTTATTTGCTGTGAGCGCCCTCCTCTTTTACTATTTTTACCAACTTGGGTTAGCATTCCGTCTTCTCCTTCCTATGCTAGTATTAGTGTCTGCAACTCTCAACTTCTCACCATTAACAGCTCACTGGCTTATATGACTTTAACTATTTTGTATAGATTTCTCACCATTAACTATGCTTTGGAGTCTTGATTGATCATTCCAAATACTACTCATAATATCCCAAGCAGAATCAAGCTAAATAAGGTTAGTTTAACATGCAACTGACGGAAATATACGCCATATGAAAATGCACATACAGCTCATGTAGGATAACAAATACGCACCTTTAATCCTTTTCTTCACCCAAACTTCCAACAGCATTCCTGCACCAACTCCAGCAGCACAACAAGCCCCGTAGATGGCAAGTGCAGAAGGTAGTGCCCTTCTAGGAAGAAAATAAAACTCTGGGACCTGCCTAATCTTTTTTGGAAGTCTTTTCCTTGTAGCTAGACCACTCGGGTCAGTAGCATCAAGACTGCCAACAGTTTTCCAGTCAACATTTTTCAGTAAGTCTTTGGAATCATCCGTTCCCATAACAAATACCAGTGCTAATCATCCAAACTAAAGATCTGCAATGCAGAATAAAACTTAAAATTTGACGAAGCAATAAGGATTTTTGAGAATATTAGTGGGATCAACTGCAGATATATAACAGAACAAAGCACTTTTAAAATGAAAGATATCCCATAGGTTGTTGAAGTTCCTTGTTGGAGGGGACATTCTAGAATAGCCTTCATTTTATCGGGGATTCATTCTTAGTCCTAAGGTGAAAGAAAACTCAATTTTCTAATCTATTTGCAAAAATGCACATTAGTGGATTAAGACGCAGGTTCAACTCCTTCAATGTTCAAAAATTCACTTAAAATCTAGGATGTGTTGCTCGGTGGTTTTGTTATTCATTAATAATCATCAAGGCTTTATGTTGAACATGTTGTTGTAACATAAACTTTAATATTGCCTGATTTGTTATTTAAAAACATGTTCCATCATTCTTTGATAGGTTGGTACTGCATTCCTCAGGCTGAATTGCATAACGTTACAGTAGTCAATCATTAACAATAAAAGTAATTTTTTCCCGGTCAGCTAATATCATTTTTATCTGATGATGGCAGAAGAATGCATTAAAAGGCTCATAACTAGAAAACCAACTACCAAGCTGACTAGTGCACTGATCTAGGGATTGGATGGCTATCTTCTGGATAGGCTAAATTCAAATTGGTAAAATCAATACACATTCTTAACTTTTCATTTGACTTTTAGACCATGAAAATATTTGAAATCCTCTATGGATATTGTATTTTTCTAATAAATTCAGCTTCAAAGAGATTTTGGACTAAATAACAAATTGGTTCAACTGGTATTGCAACAGCTTGTCAAATTTTTGGTTTAATAGGCTTGGCATTCTTCAATACACTAAGTCTGTGATAAGCCATAGTTACACCTACCCTGGCATTTGAGTGGCAGACCAGGTAAAAACTTCAACGTTTTCATGAATAATGTGTATTAATTTTTATATATTTACTGTTGAATGAAGTGCTAATGCGGAGAGTTTGATTATGATAAATTCAAGAATGGGTACTTCTATCACTTCAAAAGTCATGAGCCAAGCTCCTCTATAAACCTTATTCTTGAATGTTATTGGTCTCCTTTAAGTTACATGCTCTTGATTGTAATAAAGTTACCTAAACTATAAATTATCCCTTTGCAAGGAATATAAGTGCAACATGATAGGTCAAGACTACAGCTCAGAAGATGATGACCAAAATTTGCATTATAAGTTATCGGAGCATCAACTATAAACAAATCAATCATGATTGTAAATAAATTTTTTAACTGCAACATGATATGTCAAGACCACAGCTCAGAATGAGTTGAAAGGATGATCAAATTTTGTATTATAAGTGATCGGAGCATCAACTATAAAGCAGTCAACCATGATTGTAAATAAAATTTCTCCTTCTCCCCAAGTGACTTGCAACGCAATCATTCCTTTTGTCTCTCGGGTCAACTAAAACACTACTGATTTGATAGTTTGCAACTAGGAGATGAAAATTATAGCACATTATATGGATTTTCATTCAATGGCCTATTTTCCTCAATGGAGGTGATCGGTGTAATTTCAATATATGGGGTTCTTAATGTTATGGTCAAGTTTACCTCTCATGATTAGAGTCATTTGAGACTTACTCGCAAGATACATTTGCTTTTGCTCCTCCAGTATAGCTAGATTCACTTCAACAATATGAATTGCTTGAGTTGGAACTAGTTCATTCTTCTATTCTTCAATTGGTTGCCTTATCATTTCACCATAATTTTTAGCCTTCATTTATTCTTTGACTAGGTTCTAAAGATGTCAGCGATCCTCAATATCCATATCATGATCATGATCCTTATGAAAAATATAACATTTAGAAGGGTCTCGAGCAGGACCTCTAGCCTTGTAAGTCACTTGAGAAAACTTTTTTTCAGATGGTTTCTACCATTTCAGCCATAAATAATATCTATGGAGTAAAAAATGAATATTGGTGAATTGTGTCAAATGTTCTCTCCTTCTAGCATCAAAATTTTTGATATTTTATCCTCCCCATGGCAAGATGTTCCCGATGTTGTGGTCATTGAAGATGATATTGATGCAGTTGACATTGAAAGAAAACCCTTACAAAGTAACAATTCCTTCACCAACTAGAATTTAAAGCATCCGATAAATAGTTATATTCCTCAATATAACTATCGGCGAGTTCAAGTAACTTGATCAAAGTCCTCAACTAATGTAAGCTAAAGATATATCTAAAAGGTCTCTCTATTAGATCATGAATGAGTGTGATGCAGCTGGCAGGCAGTCCATCTACCCAGGTGATGCCCAAGACCTCTTTTATCACCTATAGGAGAAGAAGCTTTAGGAGAAAACTCTTTCGGAAAGGGAGGACTCTTTGGAAAAGATGTAAGGGGCATTTATTAGGGGATTTGAGCTGTTTAAGGGGGGAGATTATGATGGCTTGAGTTTTTTATGTTATGTTTTGAATTTCTACAACAGTTTTTAGAGGTGTTTGGATTCCTAGCAGCTGCTAGGAATTGTGGAAGAGACGATTCACCTCTCAAAAGTGAATCAACTTGTATCTTGTCTTGCTTTGCTTGAAAATTAGTAAAAAATGCTCTATTTGTGTTATTTCCATATCTATTTGGAGCAAGTTGCTGTTTTTTTATATTGTTGTGTGTTGTTTTGATCATCAAGTTCTATCAAATTGGTATAAGAGCAAGATTCAGGATCTATGACGTCGAAGAAAGTGGATGCTTTGGAAGAGAAACAAGAAGGAGAAGTTGGTCAATTCAAATATGAAGTTGAGGAAGGGACTTCATCCATGGAAGAAAGGTTTTCTAACCTAGAGGACATATAGAGAACATGATAAAGAAAATATTGGAGCTTCACACCCAATCGGCAACATCAGACGCGAGGGTACCGGTGGGTGGCCAAGGAAGTGGAGGAAACCTCCATATCATCACAATAAGGGATGATCGAGAGGTAGAGATCTTGGGTGAAAGGGAAAATATGCCACCTCTTGAACCGATAACTAGGAGGGAAAAGAGTGGAGGATACAGAATGAAAAGAAATTGGGAGGAAGAAACAAGGAAGGCTGATTTTGATGAAGAGGATATCTATGAAAGGAGGAGAGGTGGGAGAGAACAATGGAGAGATCACAACAATCAATATATGGGAGGAGCCAGAGGTGAAAGAGAAAGTTGGAGCGGAGGGGATTTGAGAGTGAGAAAACTGAAGATGCCCGTTTTTTAGATGGAAGATGCTCATGGGTGGATCTGTAGGGTAGAGAGATACATTGCAACGAATGGGTTGACCAAGACCAAGGAAGAGAGACTTATAGCGGCGGCTTTATGCTTGGAGAGGAAGGCCTTGTCTTGGTATCAGTGGAGAGACATGAGAGAACCAATTCGATCGTGGAGGGAGTTCAAAGATAGTTTATTAAAACGTTTCCGAACCAGTCGGGAAGGGGATTTTTAAGAGCAATTCTTTGCTCTTATTCAGGAAGGGACATTGATGGATTATTGGGAGAAATTTGAGTATCTTTCTAGCCGATTGGGGAGACTTTCTGAGATAGTGTTGAAGGAGAATTTCATGAAGGGACTCAAGCCAGAGATCGGGGCTGTCATCAGGTTATTGAGGCCATTAGGGTTTGGGAAGGCTATGGAGCTCGCCCAGTTGGTGGAAGACAAAAACTCACTCGAGAGAAGCAGCAAAGGCAACAATTTGGGAGCTACATCCCAGACTATGCTACTTTTTTGGCACCAAAGGTACCATCTATGCTCATTCAGAGAGAAGTACCCAAGGATGGGGGATTGGGAACACGACCAAGGGGAAATTTCAAGCGGCCGACTGAGGCAGAAGTTTAAGAGAAGCGGGCTAGGGAATTGTGTTTCTATTGTGATGAGAAATTTGCGTCAGGCCATCGCTGAAATGATCGTTCGCTGCAGGTACTTACAGTTTGTGATGAGGAGACTCTTGAGGAGGAGAAGCATTTACACCTAGATGTAGCGGAGGTCTCCCTAAATTTAGTGGTGGGGTTTACCTCAAATCACACCATGAAGTTGAGGGGACAAATAGGAGGAAAATCAGTGATAGTTCTGATGGACAGTGGGGCAACCCACAACTTCATCTCCAACCAAGTGGTGGACCGATTGAGGTTGAAGCTAGTTGACACAGGCTATTCTAGGGTGATTATGGGAACATGAAAGATGGAGAAGAGTAAAGGCATCTGCCTAGGGTTGATGGTGACACTGCAGGAGATCTAGGTGAAGGAGAATTTTCTTCCTTTGAAGTTTGGGAGCACAGATGCAATGTTGGGTATGAAGTGGATACATATATTGGGGGAAACTAAGGTGGATTGGAAAGCATTGACTATGAAATTCATGGTGAGAGGGAGAAAGGTGAGAATCATAGGAGATCCTAGTATGTCCAAAACTAGGGTTACTCTCAAGACCATAGTGAGGGAAATCCAAGGAGCATGAATGGGATTCTTGGTGGAGCTACAGAGCCTTGAGGGAGGAATAAGTATGAGGAAAGAGGAGGAGGTTCCAGAGATAGTCTAGCCACTCCTACAAAAATTTAGTGCAGTGTTCTAGCTGTCTCAAGACCTACCTCCCCCAAGGGAGCATGAGCATGACATCATCCTGAAGGAGGGGGCATCCCCTATCAGTGTTCGACCCTACGATACCCACAGGTTCAGAAAGATGAAATTAAGAGACTGGTCATGGAGATGTTGGAGGCTCAGATCATTCGTCCCAGTGATAGTCCCTTTCCAGTCCATTGTTGTTGGTGAAGAAGAATGATATTAGTTCGAGAATTTATGTAGATTATCGGGCTCTTAATAAGGAAACAATGTTGGATAAGTTTCCTATATTGATTATTGATGAGTTGTTGGATGAGTTAAATGGAGCGATGATATTCTCCAAGATTGAACTAAAATAGGAATATCATCACATTAGAATGCGGCCCATTGACATCCAAAAAATTGTTTTTTATGATTCATGAAGGCTACTACGAGTTCTTAGTGATGCCTTTTGGGCTTACCAACACCCCAGCTACCTTCCAATTGCTTATGAACAAGGTATTTCAGCCCTACCTCCGTAAGTTTTAATTGATTTTCTTCAATGATATTTTAGTGTATAGGCGATCTGAGGGGGAGCATGTGGAACACTTGAAGGTAGTGTTAATGACATTGAAGGAGCATCAATTGTATGCCAATTTGAAGAAGTGATTTACACAAAAAAAAATTTCAAATGGGCATTTAATAGTGGGTTGTTTTGTCTCTTATTGGGCTTGGCTCATTACCCCTTTGTTGTTTGGTGTTTGGAGTTCTTAGCCTTGGGATTATTTGGGGCTGTCGTGCCTCCTTGGTGGTCATTCAACTGTTGAATGCTTGGATTCTTGGGCTGGCCGAGCCTTTTTCTTGGTGTTTGTTCGATTTTTGGATGTTTTGGTTCATGCTGGCTGTTGGGCTTCTTGTCCGTTCGGTTCTTGGGCTAGACGCGCCTTTTTCCCTGGGTTTTCTCCCTCTGTTTGGATCAAAGGAATATGGAGAATATCAATTGATCCTTCCGAATGACAATTATCTTTATTAATTCTTCTGTCTCTTTATGAATGAAATAAACATGAATTTATTTTTTGTGTTATCCATGTATGACCAAATCTCTTGAGTTTTGGACTAATTATGTGAACGCATAGCAAATACTAATGTAGACTATTGTCCCATTAATTAGTTTATAGATATTTCAAATATCTCTCATTCTTAATTTAATTCAGACAATGATCACGTGTGTAGTTAATATCAAGTATGACATATTGTCTCAACGAAGGAATATTGAACAAATTGGAGTATTGAAATATAATATTAACATACCTAAACATAGGATATTAAACCTTCTAGGTTCTATAGAGATATTATAATTGTACGAAGCTCGACGGAGATCTAGGGATACATATGCTTTGATTCATATCTAAAATTAAGAGTCTTTATTAAGAAAACTATATTATTTTTCATTCATTAGTCTAAACAATTTATTTCCATTAGTATCAAATTTTCTTGAAAGTCTCTATTAAATGACAAAAACTAAAAAATAAAAATTTTATATTCAACAAGATTAATTGTGCATTTATATTAGACAGTAATAATTTAATTGCAATTAAGCAGAACATTTTTTTGAGGGATCAGCACTCATCTCTATCACTTTATTACTTGGTCGATATGTATACTTACATCTCTAGTGAGCTTTCATTATTTTATATCAAAGGAAACTTAAGCATATTCATATTTCACTCTAACTGTGTGTAGCTCACACTGTTGACTGCAAACCCCACCATCAAGAACTGGCAAACTATGTTATGTATTACTTTTTGATTTGGCAAAATAAGTAATGGCTATAAGTGGAATATGAGAGAGCAGCCTAATTGGTGACTCCTTAAAGGTTCTAAGAAATAACATGCACTCACGAGCATCTTTAGCATTCAATAGAAAAATAGCCAACTCAAAGCAAAATATGATTTTTTTCCTTTATAAGAGTTAAAATAAGAAATCTTAATTTCCATCGAATGCCTTGCCTCAATAATTTCTCCTCAAAAAAAACTATGCCAATTAAGTTTTAGGCTTCTCAACATTATAAAGATTAGATTCTTCGCTGCTTTTAGTAATGTAGGTTTTGTCTTTGTTGGAATTGTTTGAAGTTAATGCCCTTAAAATTGAAAGCTATCGACAAATAACTGAATCTAAAGATCCTACTAGAGATTCAACAATTGTAGCGGTTCCAGGAACATGCTCTAATCCCTAAATCATTTTATTGAGTCTCTCTTCCAATTCAATCAACTGTTTTTTAGTGACAAAATTTTGGTTCTCCATGCCTACCAATTTATTTGTCTCGCTTCTCCAATTGATTTATTATTATTATTATTATTATTATTATTATTATTATTATTATTATTATTATTATTAGCCAAATTAAAGACAATTTCCAAACTCTTATAATTGAAGTTTACTTCTTATTTTTGTGAGGTGGGAGCACAAAAATAGGAACTCACCTTCATTCACCCTATACCAAATAAATGCATGAACTAAAGTCCAAAAGAGAGTTCCAATCAATCTAACCACTAATCTCAACACAAAGTAAAAGTAAAAAACAAACTTGCTTCATTATGCCTATGTAGGTTTCGAAATACTTAAAACTAAAAACAGTAAATCAACAATATCTCATTATATATACTCAAATCTTGAGTAACATATCAAGCCAACTCAAATTACACTACATTGAGTTCAATCAAACCCAAAAAGGATTTTGAATTCTAAGTGAAGCTCAAAATAGACAAACTAGTTCATTGCAGGTCTAGTCGCATTTCAAATGAGTATTAAACATATGGAAATTTTGATTAATTTTAAAGCACTACCTATCATCATATTCTCCGCAGAAGGAAGAAACTCCTGATATCTTATATTTGGTTCAAATTTGTCCATGAGTAACACCAAAATCTTAATAACAAGAATGGTAGGGTAAGCGACAGTAAGCTAGAAGGAGAAAAAGAATCTAGAGTGTGAATCTTTGAGAATTTATTAAATTGGTAAAAGCAAAAGAATTGAAAAAAAAAAAATTTCTTGTCCAAAGCTCTCCCCCTAAAACAATATTTATTGATTGAGGTCAAAGAACAGCACTATACAACAGGTTATAATTAAGCTGCAAAAGTATGAAAAAAGTACATGCAAAGTATAAACAAGAAAAACACATCTATAACATAAAAAAGGCATATAGCTAAAAAATACATAGAGAATGCACATTAAATGCTTAGTAGAGCTGAATACATAATATTTATTTGCTAACTTAACTAATCGACTGAGTACTTGAAAGTAGTTTGAATGCTTCGAGCCTTCGACGAATTGCCTTGGTGAGATAAGCTGAGGTGCTTTAAGGAAATGCTTGAATACTTGGGTGATTAAACCTAGTCATCCCTAATGTCGAGTATATTCGAATAAGGTGCTTGATTAACCATAAAATGATACTTGAAATCACTATGATTATGAAAACTTCAATAGGTTGATCCTTCTAATTTGCCAAACTAATCTTGAATGTAATCCAATGAACCAATTATAATCAACCAGCACCCAATCTACGTGATATTGCAATGTACAATTTATTTCTTTCTCTTTTGTAGATCATTGCTGCATTCCGAACCTCTTCTAGCACATTATTGATGATACCTTTACAGCTTGATGGCTGAATAGTCAAACTGGATCATTGCAATCTAGGAAAAAATTTGTGTTTGATGCGCATTAAAGAGCCACAATCATTCATTTAATGCAAGAACTTTGCATTGCATGTGCTTTTTCTTTTATTCAGCTATATAATCAGTGAAAGCTTTCTCCCTGCAAAAGGCATTTCCATAACCTCACAGATGCATTTTCCACTTCCATAAAAGACCCTCTACACCATGAGTATACCGGGCAATACCGAGTGCTCAATACCGAGCTCCAGGTGACATGGCGCGTGATTATTGGTCTCTGGACTGACCTGACGTAATAATTGCTCCTAATTGCTCCTACCCCCCCCACGAACAATTGCAAAACAATCCAGTCGCTCAGAATGTTCATAAACGTATGCAATCACCACAAAAGTAAGGGATCTACTCATGTAATATCACACCTTTTTCCTAACCACGGTTATAAGGAATTCTCTTCCAAGTTCCAATTAGTTAACTTAAGATGTAAATTTTCTCCGTGAAAAACGTTGCAGACTTCCGTTTTTGGTCTTCTACAACCTAAGCAGTCATATTGGAGACCAAGATGGCAAAGGTGTGCTGGTTACGGATGTTATTGAGTCAAGTTGACCTCGGGCTTTAGCTCGTTGAATAAGAACCTATAACATTCTCAACCCTTCTTCGTCTATATTATCGATCCCCAAAGATTAAGACAGCAAAACAAGGAACTTATTTCGTTGCATGATTCAACCAAAGGGGAGGAAGATATGAATGTGATTTACCTTAAGAGAAGACACTGGCCGAGAAAACGACGTCGGCGGCAGTAGCGGAACGAAGTTATCGTTAGATTTGTAGAATGGCGTGGATAGGAAGATCCAGCTATGGAGCTTGGATTTTAGGCATTTCGGCGCAAGCAGAGGTGTGAGCTACGCACAAAGGAAATTAGGGAAAAACTCGCAAGAATCCGACGCATGGATGGATTTATGTTAATTTTTATTATTTAAAATACCACATTAAGATTTTTAAACCATCTAAAAAATATTACAAATATTAATTTATTTAAAATAAAATACATCTCTTTATACTTTCTTAGTATGATTTAAATATAAAATTAAGATATTACACTTGTACAAGAAAATTTTGAGTTTAGATAATTTCAAAAATATCATTAATATATATATATTTTAAAATAAAAAGTATGTTTCATATTTATATTTTGATATGATTTGAATATAAGTGTCATATATAAATAAATATAAAAGTTATGTATTATATATAAAAAGAAATTTAAATTTATAAGCCTCATAATGTTTGAAATTGAAGAAATATGACAATAATTTTATTTCATAATGAAATATGTCCAAAAACTCTTATCAAAGTACCATATTGATTTAGATGTAGATTATGCCATACAAAGTTCAGACACAGTTGATATATTATTTTTAAAATTATTAAAATAGTTGAAAATTACTAAATCACTTGATCAACCCTTCTTCAACACGTCCCCGAGATCGGCTTGACATAATCGATGAATAGTTGAAGATATATTTGATTATTTATTCTAGTAGATTTGAATAAAGTGCTTAAAAATTATTCTTTTTAATTTTTTAAAAATAGTTTACATTTATTGAAACACTTAATTGAGCATTCTTCACATCTTTGTGGATAATTGGACATGAGTAATGATGGGTCAAAAGATTGATTCAATCATTATTTTAAATAGGCCTGAACAAGATGTTTAAAAAAAAAATCTATTATTCAATAGGCATTATTTTCCTTTGTAGACGTAGCTCTTTGAGTTTTAGTGAGTTTTGGAATTCTTTTAAGGGCTTTGTACTAAATGTTTTGGATGAAACGAAATTATCCTTCTAAAAAAGGGATTGAATAGTATTTTTAGTACAAATAGTTAGAAACCTTAAAAGATGTCCTTTGTTTATTTAGCTTGTATGATTTGAATTGTACAGTATAATTAGTATTTTTTTTTTATGCACAACCATTATTTTTCCTGTCTAAATGTGGATCGTCTAAACAAGCTCTCTATTAATTTAGCCTATACGATGAGGATCATACAATACAAAATATACTCTCATATGACTCCAATATTTTAAGTCCTTCAATAGGCAAATATTTTAAAAAATAATTTAAAGTTTGTCCAACAAGAATCGTGTTCATATAGTACAAACTATTCATATTTTTAAATTTGCTAATTTGTAGAAATATAGAAAAATGGTAATTTTAATTTCAAATTCTAAATCATATAGGATTATGGAATCGTATAGTATGAGTTGTCATTTCAAATTTTTATTTTAATTTTTTTTCAAATAATATAATTTGATTTTTAGAAATGATAATAGTAAAATCATATTGTATGATTTAATTAGAATCCAAATACTTTAATAAACATGATTTTCCTATCCTTAATGTTTTTGCACACTTGTGTGTGTTTGTGCTTTGTTATTTAGATCAATTTAGGCTTCGTTTGGGACGGCTTTTTTACTGCGTTCTAAAACGGAGTTTTAGTACAAATTTTTTTATATTTGTACTAAAACTCTGTTTTAGAAAGCAATAAAAAAACCGTCCCAAACGAAGCCTTAATCTTGTACAAAGAAGTAAGAAACCAAAATTGAACATTACAATTTCATAAGCTTGCTTTCTTTGAGCATTTTTTTTTTCCTTGACAGCCTTATGTTTAAAACTTTGAATTCAATTAATTCCACACCCTGATCACGACTTTTATGTGCTACATATTCAATTTACATTAGCATAACTAATAATATTTTTTATCATCAAAATCCTAGTGTTTTCACTAGCCCATTGGGCTCAACAATCTCCCTCTTTTATGTGTTTCAACCCCCATTGGCCTAAGTCCTCGCCTAGTCCAACCCCATACTAGGATTCAATTAAAAATCAAAATAGGTCAGAAAAATGTATCTTCCCAGTACCAGGAAGAGGCTACTTCACATGATGTTGAGAACCTCACAACTAGGTTTGTAATAAATAATAAAGAAAATCAATTCATACAAATTGAAAATACATACTGTAACCCTTATCTATACAGTCTTGAGTTGGAACTTTTATTCTATCCAGTGAAGGTACGCAGAGGAAGGTTCGGTTTTAGGCAAAAAAGCGCCTGTACCGAGTTTTTTTTTTTTTCAATGTACCGAGTTTTTTGGTACAGGCGTTTTTTTGCCTAAAACCGAACCTTCCTCTGCGTACGTTCACTGGATAGAATAAAAGTTCCTTGAGCTGATCAATATTGCAAGTGAACGGTTGACTGTTCTCCTGAAATATTAGTACACACAAAATAAAACAAAATATCATAGAATTATGAGAAAGTAGTAACAAAAATAATAATGTTTGTTATCATCAAAACCATAGTGCTTTGATCAGATTTGCAAGAGTTTTGTATGATTGAGATTCTAAGCATTTGTTGCAATCTTTCTCTAGCATTTCTTCATTCCCTCCGTTCTCACACAGGTTCCAAGTTAGGTTAGCCTGTTAGTAAAGGCAAGTGTCATCTATGGATTAACACGATAGATAATGAGATTTTTTTTGTGTAAAATAACTTGTAATGTCCTTAAGTAAGTGAACATGTGCAGTGTAATAAACTTAATAGTAACAACTAAACTATCAACATGCTGAATGTGAAGAAATATCTAATAAAATGTACTTATAAGTCCATTATCATTTTATAAGAAGGTAACATATAATAAACTTAAAAGTACTTTTGCTGCCTTCTACCAAATAATAAGTATCTCACCATATATAGTAGATCAAGTCCCTAATGATTTTTCTCCCATCTTAACACCACAAAACCTTAAACTCTTTTATACAATCTAAAAAAAAAAACGTCAACTTCTCAACTTCTCAAACCCTAGAGATAAGATGCACTATTCATTTTGAATCAAATGAGATGGAGGCACCAAAAATTAGACAACCCAAAATTAGGAGTTTAGGATTTAGGGATAACTAATAGCCTATTCCATTACAATCATTACTGTTAGCTGATTAATAATCCTGCACAAACTAATCAAATATCAAACCAAAGAAGCAATTAACGTTTAAACTCAAGCGAAAATGACAAGTAGAGCAAGTTCTGTATTGGAGCTAGAAATCCAAAGAAAAAAATTTCGTTGTTAATGTAAATATGCCTCGGTCAAAAAGGAATAACTTTTTACACTGTAATATGAAAAACATCACACAATTTGAACAGAACTTGTCATCCATTCAAAAATAAACAAGCTTGGTGCAACAATTTATACATAGAAAACATGCTACAATCCTTGCTCGAATGCATAAAGTAGCAAGCAGAAGCATAGGGCCAAATAAGAAGAAAATAAAAAAATAATAATTTGAATAAAGGCAAGTCCTGTGTGGCTAATAGCATGTTCCCAAAATGAGCTATCGCACGCCTTAGTTCAACACCCTCTCTAGTCCACAGACCAAGCTCCCGCGTTCATTCAACTTGCTAAACAGAAAGCCAGATATAAGCTGAAAATGGTCGGCCAAAATTCCAAATCAGATTATTCTCTCTTTCTCTATCTATGCTGCTAACCTTTTTATTCATTGTAGTTAGCACTGGCTCATACTATATAGCATATCTAGCTAAAGAATATTCTCTCTCCTTAAAGTAAACCTACAGCAAAATATCCCAAGATTACACGACTATAATAAATACACAAATGAATAAATAAATATTGGTTCTAAAACAGTCATAAAAAACTAATTAAAAAAAAAAAAAAAAACTTAGAAAACCTGTGGTGTAGCTGTTTCAAAGAAATTTTTGAAATAACGCCAGTAGTAAAGCAGCGAAGAGGTTTCAAGGCAAACCTCATTGAGCTATCGTAGCTTCAAGAAATTTTGAGTGAAGAATGAAAAAAATAAATCTGACAAAGCACGTGATAACTCGAACAGCCAAGCCAATTGAACAAGTTGAACAATGATGAAAACAGGAATAACAACTCCATTATTAGGGTTTAGTATATGTGGCTCCCATTAGTGAAAACCTTCCTTATAATTCATATCAAAGCCACCAAAAGAGAAAAATCTTAATATATAAGTCAGAATCTCAATATCTCATCCGATTCTAGTTTTCTTCAGTTTAGCTTTAATGAAGTTGAGAATAAAGTCAAACTGAAATAAAATAAAAGTGGCAAAATGAGAATGTCATTACTTCTAACAGATTTTTTTAAGAAGGAAATGTGTTTGAAACGGTCAGACAGAATGCAAGGGGAAATGACTTAGATAGAACGTTATAGACAACGCACAGGGCACTATCAAGTTAAGAACTGTAACATAAACCTATCTGAGATATTGAGGATTAGACATGCTTACAACATGAAATCACATTGGCAGAAGTGGCTGTCTCTCATCAGCTTCACTACGATGGTTAGACTGAACAAAAAAAAATGGCAACTCAGTTCACTCAAATAAAAGAAATGGCATAAAAAAAATGATAGAGCACAGTGATAATATGGCCTTTAATTCAAGAGAAAAAACACTTACATCCTCATTTGCTCCAGCAGTCATATTTAAAATTGATACTTCCTTCGACCTGAGGTATGCAAAAATTTATCTAATTAAGATGAACGAATAAGTAGACAAGTAGCACAAATTCGGAATGAGAGAACTGCTAAAAATTTTATAAACTAAAAGTTATAGGTGACTAGATAAAAAGTACAATAGTAAAACCCACCTTTAATAGAAGAAGAACAAGGAAAATGCTGCATAGTACTGAACAATTTTCATAATGAAATGGAAATTTATCCAAACCAAACCAAAATGATGGTTTATTTGGAGCTAGACTATAAATGAATTACTGCGTTCTTCTAAACATTAGGTAGGCAATACGGATAGGATCTAAGAGATGCCATAAAATTCCATGGATAAGATCTAAGAGATGCCATGAAATTGATGGAATCTTAAAGCAGTGAGCCATCGAAAATGCAAAATACGTCAAAGAGCCTAAAGTTAAACTTTTAATTTAATTTTTAGTTTGTTTTATTATTTTGAATTTCAGTAGGATCCTATAACCTATCATGAAAGTTTGATTTGTAATAGTAAAGCTACCTGGAGCCAAATCTCCTGCAGCTGCCTCATGATTCCTTTGTTTGGATACCTGTTGTGAGCCTCTTGCGAATTCCTATATTCAGCAACTTCTGCTTACCGTTATCGCCAGTTCTGCTGCTTCGGTTTTTGTTTTTCGTGACATACTCGGTTGTGCGTCCTCTGCTTAGTTATAAGGAAAAATCCACTCTATTTCTAATATGGGGCGCAAGTACTCAACTTCTTACGTGCTCCGAAAATTTTTGCTCTGGCCTCTTTGCATCATCTCTTATTGACGGGGAGAGTTTTGATGGATTTAGGTTCCACGGTAAATTTTTAAAAGGCATATTAGATTTTAAAATAAGACACTACCCTGAGATTTCTCATACAACCAATAGTTTCACGCAAGCTAGCAGAGGAAAAGAGCGAGTGAGGGGCACAGCTCTCTACAGAGTATTTCGGCACAGAGCACTGCTGTGGGATTCAGCAGTGTTTTCAGACAATGTAGAAGGGAGCGGCACAGTGAATTATTGGAGGGAGCAGCACTGTTGTGAAGAGGTATTCGGCACATTACTGTGAAGAAATTTCAACATAGTGCAGTACAATAAGGATAGGTATAGTGCAGGAAATAAAAGGAAGAATGCTGAATGCAAATAGAAGATCAAAAAATAGTATAGATTTGAGTAAGTAAACATGTAATTAATTTTAGCAAGCATTAAGGAATTATTTAGGTGTATTACTAAGATCAATGGATTACTACAGCAGTAATTAAGAGTGGAATTTCAGTGAAGAAATTTCAGTTAAAAAGAATAATAGAGAATTGAAAAAAAAGAATGAAGGTAAGCATTTTGGTATATTCATAATTGTCTTTTAAATTTCTAAAAAGGCAATAAAAACTTCTAAAGCAAGTATACCAATTGTAAGTAGAAATTACGTAGATATATGCATAAGGGAGGTTTTGAGGTGATATATTATATCAAAAATAAGGTAATGTTATGCAAAATTAATTGAGCAATAGATTGTGGAATTTATGGAATGTAAAAGAGATGATTGTAAGTTACTTACAATAGAAGAAGGGTGCGAGGTAGAGGATTTGAGGAGTCAGCTCTTCAAGAAGGTGAGTGATGAAAATTTAATTTAAAAGTATTTACTGTTATTTTAGTAGACACGCAAACTACCAATTAATAAGATTTAAGGAAAGAGAATGATGTTATTAATGAATGTTCACAGCCAAGTATTCATGTTTGAGCAACCACTTGCGAATTGGAATGATGCAGATTTAAATTAAGATATTACATGATTATTTAAATATTTTATTAGTTGGTAATATTTTGAAAATAAATATTATTATAAATACTACATATCTATGATTTTCATAACAATAATGTTATTGTGAAAATTTGTAATCCTAATATATAAGTATGAACTATAAATATATGAAGCTTATTGAATATCAATTTAGTAAATTTTCACTGTAAAATGATGTAAAACTTACAATTACAGGTGGGGCAAAAGGGTCCCCATATATGACACTGCAATTATAAGTATGGCAAAAAAGGCCCAGAGATATGATACCTGCATAGCAAAAGGGACTTCTATTTTGTTCAACGGTGATAATTTCAGTTTTACCTGAGCTCCATTGACATTTTTATGAAAGCTTACTGAAATCTTTAAAGACTAATATTGATATTTTGTATAAAATTAAAATGAATGAAATGATGATTTTTAAAAGATGATTTATATTGTTTTGCAAATATTTCTAAGTTAATTCAATTATGTTATTCTTTATAATCTGATATTTAATTTTTATATAAATTGCAAAACTTATTGAGCCTCATAATGCGTCAGTTCTTTTCATACTAGCTGTTTCTACATGAAAAGAAAAGGAAAAAAGTCAAAAACAAAATAAGTTTAAGTTATTTCATTTTATGTTCTATTGTTTAGCTTTGTTTTTTGTTCTATAGCTGAGATATGTAGATGGTACAGTGGTGTATTATTTTGGATTTTATTATTGGCTCTATAAATATTTTTTTTGATATAATTGAGTTATTAGATGTTTCCATTTATGTAATAAATATAAATGTTAGTGGATGTTTTATATAAATATTTAGATGATAAAAAGTATGATAGTAAAGAATTAAAATATTATGTTTACTTCTGTGACATTCTACAATACTGCTAAGAGATATTGTGGGGTGTTATATATTCCACCATAAAGAGCATGTAGGTAGCATTTTGGATGTAAATGTAAGAAGCTCAGCATCATTTTTTCTGAGAGCTAAATCATCATTCTTCTTTTTTTAGCATCTTATTCAATGGACTGCTGTAACTCTTCTCATAACTTATTGTTATCTTTAGCAAAGTAAAACAGAGCAATGTTTTCTTCCTTTGAATCAATTCCTTAATATTGCAATGGCATGAATTTATTTGAAATACTTCAACTGCATTTTGCTAGGGACCACACTTGTTACTTCAAGCACTCTATGGGAAGCACAAGTTGATAAATGAGCCTGAATTCCATCAACAAATTGTGGGAGGCCATCAGATCCCTCTCCATATATGAATCACTAGAGTTTTTGGTCATATCTTTCATGATAATAAGGTAGTGATGTATGAAAATCTTTATAAAGTTTTACAAGAATACTAGAATAGAGAGTCCTTAAGATGTTTAGCATAGTCCTTTTTCTCTATCCTCGCAGTTTTCTGTTTTGCATTATGAAACTTCTTTGTAGGCCATGATTCTTCTCTCTTTATTTTTTATCGATTAAAATTGTACATAACTAATTTGATTATTATTTAAAGTGACAAATTAATTGTGAGAGTCCCTTGTCATTAAAAAATCCAGCAGCCTCCCGACATTCCCTCCTCGCGAAGGAAGGTTAGTAGGCAACTGCCTTTGATTCTTACTGGTTGGATTTAAGATATGATAGTGCGAGTTCTTCAATTTAAGTCCTCCTCGACCTGATCTAAGATACAACAGCGCGAGGTCTTAAATTTAAACATTTCTAGCCGGATCTAAAGATATGATAGCTTAGGTCTTCAAATTAAAAATATATTTGTCATTTAAGCAAGTAATTAAGAAAGAAATTTATACATTTTTATTTTAATGCTACTGACAATGTGATTGAATCGGTTCAAAGTTGTGAAAGAGTTGGTCTGTTGGGTGAATGTTATCGGGTCGAATGCAAGATTGCAAGAGATCGGGATGATTGCGCGCAGAACAAAAAATAGGAGATAGGATCGGGTCGGATATGCTCTATGCGGTAAATGGGCGTCTGAGTCGGATCGCAGGAGGAAGTCACACGATTCTATGCAGCGGGTCAGTTCAAAGTCCCTTACTGAGAAGCTGAGGGAGGAGGAAGTGATGAAGGCTGAGTTGCGAGCTGGACTTCTCTGTGCGACACAGAAAGGGGAGCAGGAGTAGGAGGCAGGACGCAGGCTTGAGTCAGATCAAAAACAGGTGTGGGGCCAGGTCGCTAATGGTAGGCGGATCGGGTCATAGGAACAAGCATGCTGGGCACGCATGTGTGGGAATGGAGCGGGACTGTCGAATGCAGGATTAGCATCGAAGACGCAACCGTAGGTATTACGTGTGGATTCATAGGAAATAGCGGGATAGGGCAAGCGTCTGCGTGCGTGAGTTTGAAAAAGAGGCCAAGCGGTTCATATGAGAGTTTTATTACTATTAGTGGAGTTACGCGAGGGATCGTTGCGTCGTTTGGGAAGATCAGGCATGAGGTGGGCAATTGCGAGTGGGGTCAGTCGGCGATTAGTGGTCAACACTTATATCAATAATTGTATGCAATTTTGTTGCTTATTCTTCTGTAATGGATGATTGTGATTATAACTTTGGATTTGAGATTGTGTAAAAATGCAATTAGTACTTAAAATGAAATTTTCAATTTCAACACTATTCCTACTTTCAAGATTTAATTATTTATCAATTGGGGCCTGAGGAATTCTAAGAGATGTCATTACCTTGTACAAGTGAGAGGCTTACCTTCCCTTTTCATGTCTATTTTCTTCTTCTATATTTTGTTATTGATTTAATAATGTGATTGATATTAATCTAATTTGACAACCCACTTTTCAACAAGTGTTTGAATTTCATTGTGTTTATATAGTGGCTTTTTTGTTCTAAAATTTGAAGTCATTATTTCTAGTAGCATGCCATTAGATTTACTTCTGAATTGATATTCATATGTTTTCATCTGTCATCGAAGGTAATAAACAACATTTAAATAATAAGAGGTTAGGGACCTTTGAATTTTGCAAGCTTATTGCCTCACATTTTGAATCTCATATTAAATATGCATTAGAAAATATAGGCCATAAGATATCCTACATCAAATATAAAAAGAAAGAATAAGGTTGTAACACTATGTCTTCTAGAACAAAATATATGAGTTAATTAACAAAAACAAATGCAATTTTAATGAAATCTATTTAGCTATGATTCTAGAAAAGCTCAACATATATATTGTAGAATTGAGAACTATAATACCTTATTCACTAGGAGGTATAATCTTGGGTTTCGTATTAGATATTTAGATAGATAAAAGAATATTTTTGAAAGCTACAATATATGAAATTCACAAATAGGCGAACGTGAAAAAATAAAACAAAAGGGCCTTGCTCAAATATTTTGGCAAAATATTGAGGCCAAAACAAAATATTCCTGAATTGATATAAAACATAAGATTTACCCATAGAATATTTACCATTCATTAATAATAAGACAACTATATGTACAATTTGAAAACTTTAAAAAAGGCAACTACAGTGCATCGACTATCTTGTTATATTTAAAGGACAATGTAGATTATTATATAATAAATCTATGCTAAATTAATGATCTTAAAGAATAAATTAAATATGAATTAAAATACAGTTCTCCAAAGACAATAGATAAGGCTTTCTACAAGGATTTATATTTTAACAAATATTATAAATATCCTCATATTAAGACTACTGCACTTACAATTAATGTTTCTACTAGAAAATCTTCGATTACCCACCTAAAGGCTAAAGCATTTTAACACATTCTAACACTAGAATCAAGTATGCTCAAAATTGATCGCATTTAAGACATTTTAGTTCATGAATATTCTTTAAAGGATGATTTAGATGGAAGAAAAAAATTAGTTACAAGATAATCCAACTTCTGATTTTGTAAGAACTAAAATTGCGCCTAAAACCATACAAAAATATGCTCTATCAAAAAATATTTGTGAACGTGAACCTAGAATTAAATAAATAAAATGTTAATATGAAATAAAATTTGAGATCAACTTTACTATACATATCAAACTAGTGTAGATTTAATTTTTGGCTCTTGGGTTCTTGATTTTAAAATTTATAAAAAAGTATTTGATAAATAAAAATTGGTGTCAATATATCAAGGGTTTCAGTAACGATATAAAATCAAAAAAAATTCAAAATAAAAATTTCAACTATCTGACTTGATGAAAAGATAAATAATTTTATCACCATTGATATTTACATCATTTGCTTTACTTTTCCTATAAATAAGTTACTTATCCAAATAAGACATTTTTGTGGTTTGTCAATGGTCAAAGATATTAATTTTATAAAATCTAATAAACATATATTTAAGCTTCCTACATTATTTCCTCCGTTTTGAAATACGCACATGATACATTCATTATGTAACATATAAGCATTTTAGGAGTACCCCTAACATATATATATTATCGTATTGCATTATTTACTAATCATATAACAGATTTGCATGAAATTATTTGAAGGTATCCATTAACAAAGATAAATATAAGTCTACTACAAAGTGAACAGAAGATATATTAAATGAAGGCCAGGAGATGTAATAATCCATCTAAATCCGCAAATAATTTATATAATAATCCTTAAGAAATTAACTTCTACAAAATTGGACTAAATAATTACGCAACAAATTGGGATGAATTCATTTATATATTTAATCAACTATGAACCAAAGCCTAGATCTGTTTATTTTCACCTCATTTGGGATTCACATCCAACACATAGTCTACATAATTTTTAAAAAAATATGCTGATCTATGTCAGAAGTTATAATGTGTAATGAAATCATATCGCTATCTATATATATATATATATATATATATATATATATATCTCCCGTGCACTAATGAAATCCTATCACTGTAGTGGCCCATGAATCTCTACAGGAAGTGCAACAATATGGTTCAAATCTGTTTGAGAATACAACTAAACAACACATTAGAGCCAATTTTTTAAGTCAAATAAAAATCAAATGAATCTAAGAGTTTGAAATTTAAGTGGGAGTCTATGTACGCATGCTTAGTACGTTTACCTATTATGAAAGTTTCTGGAATCCTGATACGCCCTAGGGTTTCACCAATTCGATTTTTCCCTAGTTTCTCTCAAATGAGGTTGAGAGGAACCAAACAAGATCAAAAGCAAAGATTTTCCACGGTAAAATCCCTAGAGTTGTGCACTTTGATGATTTTCGGATTAGGGCACAAACCCTCCAAAACCTTGAAGGAAAACTCTCAAAATTAGAGCACAAACATAAAAAAGAGAAGGGAATCCATTTAGTATTGAAAGGGAAGCAAGTTCAACACAAAAGAAAGATATAACCTGTGAGCGGGACGAAAGCTTCTCTCCCACTTCCTCCTTTAATTGGCTCATCTCCCCTTCCAAAACTTCTACCTTCTTTGATGCCATGCCGTCTAGGATCGAGAGCTCTGATACCAACTTGATACGCCCTAGGGTTTTACCAATTCGATTTTGCCCTAGTTTCTCTCAAATGAGCATGAGAGGAACCAAACAAGATCAAAAGCAAAGATTTTCCACGGTAAAATCCCTAGAGTTGTGCACTTTGATGATTTTCGGATTAGGGCACAAACCCTCCAAAACCTTGAAGGAAAACTCTCAAAATTAGAGCACAAACATAAAAAAGAGAAGGGAATCCATTTAGTATTGAAAGGGAAGCAAGTTCAACACAAAAGAAAGATACAATTTGTCCAATTCGAGAAGGACAAGGTCTCCCACTACAAACCCTAGAAAAATAAGAGAAAGAACTAAGAGGCTAAGAGAAAACTTCAATCTTGCATAACCCTAGAAATCTCCCTCTATTCCTTACTTAAAGCAAGCCAAAAAATCCAAACCAAACCCCACTAGTGGGCTGCCCAAACTAAACCGCCCAGCTCAGGGCTGACCCGAGCCAAACCGGTCCAGAAATGGACCGGTTCCGCTCAAGCCGAAGGCCCCGCTCCGCGCGCGCGTCCCTCCGCGCGATTTTTCGGCGGATCGATCGACGCGGCCCGCCTTTCCGGCCGCTTCCGAGCTCGCCGGGGTCGCCGGCCCTCCCTCTGCCGGTCGGCGGCGGCCCGCATCAAATCCCCTATGACCTGATTCCTCTATTTTGAATACATATCTATGGCCCTCCAATGGATCAAGTGACTTCCATATATCGAATCCGCAAGTCATGTAAGTGACTTCCATATATCGAATCCGCAAGTCATGTAACATCTGTTTATATTTTCTAGGTTCTACTAGAGTTTGAAACTTACTTCTGTTATCAGGTTAGACTCACTCTTTTATTTTTGTCAATGGGTGCAACTCTACTTCTATCAACAAGAAATTTAAAGGGAATTCTTTATTATCAATATGAGTTCAAGGCATGTACAAAAAACACATGATATTTTAAAGTTTACCCCATTTGTTAGTAGATAGAGTATGATTGATTTTAATCAAATTTGATACAAACTTTTTTTCAATAAGTGTGTGAATGTCAAAGTATTTACACGGCTTTCTTGATATTGAATTTCTAAACATAACTTCTAGCAGAAGCCACTAGATTTCATTTGGATTGATTTTCATCAAGTTTTTTATTTTCATCAAAGGTAGAATAAACTATTAAAGATTAAGACTTTTTATGATATACAAATTATACACGTTTGCAGTTTGATTTTATGCATCTTATATTAGAACTACATTAGAAATCAAAGACCAAAAGATGTCACATCAAAGGCCTAAAGAGTAATAAAAAGATATCAAGAAGAATTATCAATAAGAGTAACTAGTCCATGTTATAATGAAATAACAGAACCATAAGATGTTACTAAAATAGTATCTCGGTGTGTCATTTTTTATCATTAGCATTAAAACAAAACTTCAAACCTGTGGTTCTGAGCATGCATCATCTCAATTCCGCTTGGGACCTCATCTTTAATTTTTGCAAGAGGAGAAAAGAACTGATACAGAGTACATTGTCAGAAGTAGTGGGTAGCAACAAGAAATTAATCTAACAAAGCTGTGATAAATGCTAACCTGGTGCATTGATATAAACACTATTGATATGCCCAATATAAAGTTTATAGTCAGTGTATGACCAAACAACGCAGCAGAGGCTATGCCAGTGAAAATGGTTGCAACGCTTGATGAATATTTCTTTAGTATAGTGTCTGCATGTATACAGAAATCATTCATAATTCAAACGAACAAATAATTAAATAAGTGATTAGATGTTTTCTTCTGGAAAGTAAAACATGACATCACTTATTATTCCAAATGATGAAAATGTATTCTCGAATTATGGGTCAATAAAGGGGTTGCTTTATTGAAGATAGCAGAAACTATCACAAAAGTTCAAACCAGAAATGTTTAAGTGACCGTTCATTACCAGCATATTTGAAAAAAAATGAGGAGAGTATGCCTTGTGCAGCATTGTTACAGATTAAAAACATTGTAGCCCTTGAATGCCCTTGTAGAATGTCAAAGCTGCCAGGCCCTAGGTGAAATTAAAGCCAAACCATATAAGAATCACTTCATATTCAAAAAACCAGGTGCTGCATTATAATAATACATGAAGCATTGCCACACAAAAAGTCTAATGGATATAACGAAAAAGTTCATGTAAACAAAAGAAAAGTTCACCCATACAAGGAAACTTAGACTAACGAATCAAAGCTGATAAGCATTTCTCAAATTATAATAACAACCAGAAGGACTTCAGCAGATGCATTTTAACATCATGAGAAATCAATATAAAATCATATTACATGAAACCAATGAGGTAGCATGATTACAGTCAACCAAAATAATTCAAATATCAAAAACCCAGCACGAAGATGCAATTTGATTGGAACAAAAACCATATCATGATAATGTGCCAAATATATGCAGCAGAAAGCAGCATTTGAAGTGAAACAAATTATCATGGTTGCTTACAAAGAGAAATAAATAATAACTAGGCACTAGTTTGCAGAAGAATCTCAACATTTATCACAGAAAAATGTTTTTAATTGTTGCAGTATGAATGTGCATTGTAATTTGCAGGAGCATTATACTTTGGATAGTCACAATTAGACTTTCTACATTGTTTTGTGAAGGATAAGAGCATTTTTTGTATGTAGCAAACCTACGAATTCCCAAAGGGCACTCGCATTAAGATTCTAGAAGCTAACCGTTATGGAAACAATGATGCTAGATGACTTGCATTCATACCTTTGAATATGGCAGTTCCAACAATAGCAATGAAGTTGAATATTGCACCATAGCCATACAAGAATAAGTTCTGCAAGCAAATTAAAGTATGCCTTAGTCAGTGGCCTGAATTTAAATTAAAAAGCAATTAACAGAATGCTTAAAAAAATATTATAAATTAAAAGTTTTTTCAAAATCAAAAGGACATCTATATAAATACAATTTATAAATTTAGGCAGGAAGAGTTACCTGAAGATAGATGCTTGTATCAAACTGACTTTTCAAAGCATATTCATTGTACACAGAGGCCAACGATGGAACTGTTACCTGAAATTAAACATTTAATGTGGCCATCCACAGCCAATCACAACCATAAAACTAATATTTTAATATCAAACTAAAGCTTCAAACATTTATATCTCTAACTAAATATGATAAAACTTCCATGTTGTCATTACAATTTAATCAATCACAAATGAATTGACCATGCCAAATAACAATTAAAAACTGATTACAAGCTCCACGCAAAATATATTGAAATTTCACACAATATATCATTACTGGTTGCAATAATTTTGATATTTTATTTTAAAAATTTGACCAAAACAAAAAAATGAGAATCATTTAATAAAATGCCTTAAGGGGAAATATTTTACTAAGATGAAATTAAAATCAGTTTGCATACATCAAAATGTTAAATAAAAAGTTTTCCGTGATGACAAACATCTAATGTTAAGGAAGATGAAGAAAGGCATGTTTGATACTTCAATTAGCTACTGCAACTTTGTGGCTATTCTTCAAACAAAGAAAAACTACGGAAAGCTTGTCCATCAGGATTTGTACATTGTAAACAAATCATGATGATATGTTTGTACATATACAACACCTAAGTAGAAGTTGTCAACCACCTGAAATACATCTAAATGCACTGTTTATTTCTTTTGTAAAGGAAACATATAAGAATGCAGAGCATGACACTCTAGTTAGTAATTTCCTCCAAGCATCCCACGTTGCACAAAGCTAACTTTGATTTGGAAGATTTATATCTAGATAATTGAAAAATATTACAAAATTAAGTTCCATTGTACCTAACAGGACTTATAGAAAAGAAAATAGTGTGCTTCAAGTGCACAAGGCAGGAGCTAAACTTTGACAAAAAATTCTCAAATTCGAAATGAAAATTTCTAAGTATAAAAAGAGATAATCACTACTTCACCAGTTATTTAAAATGAAAGAAGTGGATCAATTCAACATTTGAAAAAAAGTCATGATAACCCAAAATTTTATGTCTATATGGCAGTCATTGAAGCAAATAAAGATTATACGATCATAAGTAATAACTTACAAAAATTAATGTGTAAATATATGCGCCAGTAGCTATCGGAAGACCCAGCACAGTTGTACCCTCTGGAAAAGATCGCAGTTGATTAACACAAATTCCTATGAGAAGAAGTGCAAGTGCCTCCCACTGTATAGAACAAAGATAGTATTAAAAAAATATATCACAAAGCATGCATGCAACGTATCTAACCGAGCTCAAAGCAACATGCTCATTTTAAATCATAAGTTAAATAGTTTTCCGTTAATGGCACAATTCACGAACAAATTAATATAGGTTAGCTTATTTCAACAGTTTTCAAAATTCAAACCTGGTATTAGTAAAGGTAAAATACGAAACCATATACCTGAATTATAGAAAATCGCCTTTTCATTATCATCTTTAATAGAAGTGCAATTACCAAGACCTACAAGAGTTCAAAATCAAAAGGAAAAGTATGATTAATTTAATGGGCAAAAATAAAGAGAAATAAAGAGAGACAAACAATGCATTGTCACCCGGTGCTAACTATATCTCAAAACGTTTTGTCCACAACTTAAAAAAAAAAAAAAAAAAAAAAGTTTTGTCCAAGCACATGGTAAAGGAAGATGGATATTGGTTTCCAAAGTTTGGATCATTTAAGCATTCACAAGAGAGCTACTAGAATTTGTTTGAAATCTTATTGCTGGCCAGAAAACAATAAATTGAAAATTATAAGTAAAAATTTCGATGAATAATCAGGCACCAAACGTAAAACTTAAACTAGGCCTAAGCTACCCAACCAGCCACCCACCTCACGTACTGACATCGCCAAAGCCACTTTCATCATGCAAGAATCTCGCTCCTTGCCACCTTGGCAGACGATTTACAAGATAGGAGGTCAGGGTTTGATTGCATACTTCTGTTCTCCTCTTTCCAGCAATAAGAAAAAACCAACTTGAACCCTTCCTTCCCTACCATTGAAACCTCCTTCACCAAGCTTCAATTAACATGGCTACACTTTCATTGCCTTTAATAAAATCCTCTCGTCATCCTCTTTCACTAAATCAAGCAATTGTCATTATTAGAGGTGTCACTTTGAGTTGGTGGGTCGGGTACGAGTCTAACCTAAAGTTGAATAGACTTAAATATGCTTGACCCATACCTGAACAATTGATGATTTGGGACAAAATAATTGACCTGAGCCCAACTCGACACAAGCCCAACTAACTCAAACCTAACCAGCTTGATCCATTTATCATATAGATCGTGAAATATTTTAGATTAGCACAACACATTTTACCCAAAAATAATCCATTTAACCCAACCCGAATAATAATCAAGTCAATTTGAATTTTCTAGTCAACTCGGACCTGATACAAATATTAATTGGGTCAAGATATTTGTAGAACCCGAAAAATAACCAAATTGTGAGCATCACACGCATTTCGATGCACTGCGACAAAAATGGTCAAATTTTTTAAGTTCTCGGAATCCGACGAAATTAACTTTATAAAATTCTATGTGAAATTTCAATCGTTTTGGTATAAAGAACTTATACCTAATTTCGCACGGATTTAATGTTAAAAATTGGCGAAGTTTACTTAAGTATAAATTACATTTTAGGCCTAAGGGCACATGCGTCAATTGTTTCCCCATTTCCCTTAAGAGCATAAGGGACCGATTATTTCGGTCCCTTCATGCGTGTTCAGCCAAAACAGAGAGGGGGTGAACAAATCGAGAAGGGAGGCGGCGGCTTAGAGTCTCGGCGGCGGCGGTTTTCCGGCGGCCTCCTTGGGGGAAATTCAAGAGGAAGATTAAGGTTAGCTTAAGGTATGATTTACCTAAGAGATTTCTCATTCTTCTTGTAGATTTCCTTAAGAGAGATTTTTAGGATTATTCCAAAACTTGGAATTTTTAAAAGAAAGTGATAGGCAATGTTAGGGAAATGATTTTAACCACAAAAATTAAGCTTTTCCCAAATTATTTTTAAGATTTCAAAATTAGGGTTTCCTCTAATTTCCTTTTTCTTTTAAAGTGCTTTTGCAAAAGTGGTTTCTATTGATATTAGAAGGCTTCTTGTGGAATTTAATTAAATTTTATGAAAATTTTTCAAGTTCTAAAAATTAGGGTTTTTCTAATCATGAAAAATTCCTTATCTAATATTGTTCCAAATAGTCCTATGAAGGGTTTTAATGGTAAGAATTAAGGTTTAGCTCAATTTTTTTTTTTAATTTTTAATTTAAATAAATTAAAAAATACTTATATTCTAAATAATAATTAAGTGATGGGAAGGTCTTTACATGCATATATCATGAAATTAATAATAATAAAAAGTTTCCAAAATTAAGGTTTTGAGGAAAATCCGAAAATAGAAATTAAATAAAACTAATTTTGATTATGGTAAAGGATTAATTTAGTTAATTTATGGAAACATTAGGGTTTAATTAAATTCGAAAAAACTAATTTATGACAATTAATAATTAAGGTTTAATGTTAATAATATTTGACAGTTCATAAAATTATAATAACATGAATTATGTAGGTTCTTATGAATTAGAAATTAAGGAAGTATGTGACGATCAATGTTATGTTTTTTTTAGATATTAGAGATGATAGAGGAAAGGCCTCGATAGGGCAAACAGTGAATTTCACACAACGGTGAGATAAGTAAAATGTGAGTCTTTTAATTTCAGATAATTCTTCTCTTTCAAATGCTAGCATGTTCTTTATAATGTCATGAGATTAGCTTAGCATGCTTTTAAATGCAATGTACCTTTCTCATATATATAGCTTAACATATTTTTAAATACCATGTATCTTGTTCATGTGGATAACCTAGTATGCCTTTAAATACAATGTTGCAATTGTTTATTCCTCATGTGATAATTGTGGATAGTTTATAAAGCTCATGTCCCATTTAATAAGAATTCATGTAAAAAAATATATGAGCATTAGAACATATGCATGAATGATGTGTTAATATCCCTCTATGAATGCATATAGATGTTGGCTCAAGAAAAATGGCACGAATGCATGAATCCTGCTTTGCAGCTGTAGGATTCCATTTCCCTTAAGTCAAATTAAAATTAACTAGATTTTCCCTGAGGGTAGTGTCAGGGATTAAAGATCTGGGGTCCTTACTTCCTATGAGCACAAGCACTTATAGTTAATTACCCCTCTTACTACGTAAGAGAGAACTCTCGATTAAGGATGAATAATTTTTAGATATTTTTAGTCTTAATAGTAAGGGAAGTGGAGGTAAACCCGATTAAGATCCCATGGTTTCGTCGTCCCGAGTATACCGTAGTTTTAATCTACTAACACAAACAATCATTGACCGAAGTGTCCAGGGAACCTGATTAGCAACCATGGGTTGCCTCCTCTCAAGGATAGCGAGTAGACTGAAGTGATTAGGTGTGGGTTTTAGTTTGATTAGGTGTTTTGGGGTTTACATCTATTAGAATACCCAGAGATTTATTTAGTTTGAGATTTATGACTTCGTTTAGAAGTAACCCGATAGTTTGGTTTGGAGCGGGTCTTATGGATCCTTTAGGAAGTAGCCCAAGATATTTAGATTCAGTTTGGGACTTACGGCTTTCATAGAAAGTAGCCCGAGATATTTATTTGGAATGGAGCTTACTGCTCTATTTATGAGTTGCTCAATGATGGGTCTTACAACCTAACTCTACAACAAAGCTACCCTAGAATTTTAATTATTTGGGTAGGACTTATGGCTTCCCTTAGGAAGTAGCCTGAAAAAAGCGGGTCTTATAACTTAATCTTTTTAAATTAAAATGTCCATAGGTTTGAATTTGATTATTTAGGTTTTATGGTCATTACAATTTATTTAGTAATTTTCCCAAAATATGGGACTTACGACTTTCGTAGAAAGTAGCCCGCTGACGGGTCTTACAACCTACTCCTATAGATTAGGATGCCCATGAATTTTTAATTAATTGGTAGGACTTATGATTTCCCTTAGGAAATAACATGAAAAAGATGAGTCTTACAACTTAATCCTTTAGATTAAGATGCACATTAATTTGAATTAGATTGTTTGGGCCTTTGGGGTTTAAGATTATTGCTATTTTTTTAACAATTTTTCTAAAACATGGATCTTAGGGCTTCACTAAGTTGCCCGAAGATTTAAATTTAGATTGAGATTTACGACTTCCGTAGAAAGTAACCCAAAAATTTGATTTAAATAAGGAATTATGGCTTTCGTAGAAAGTAGCCCGTTAGTGGGTCTTACAACCTAATCCTATAGACTAGGATGCCTATGTGAGGGGTTTAGGGTTGTGTTATTACCTAAATATTTCCCTCATAGATCGGACTTACAACTTCTATTAGAAGTGGCCGAGGGTTTTAATCGGGGGTTAGGAGTTAGATAAATTTTACCTAAAACTTTTCCCTAAGATCGGACTTACTGCTTTCCTACGAAAGTTGTCGGGTAGTGGGTCTTACAACCAAGTTCTTATAAACAAGGTTGTCTAGCGATATTGAATTTGATTGTATGTTTGTTGAGTTGACACCAATGTTTTGAGAGGTTTGACACTTGCGTTAGTGTTTTAGTTGTTCTGTGTTCGTAGTTTTTTTTCTACTACAGTAGTCCACTGCTCTACCTAGTTTTTCAACACTGTTGTTATACTAGCTTTTTCGTAATTAGCTTTTCTTGCTTTATAGTATTTTGTTATACCTGTAGTAGCTTAGATTTACCAATTTCCCAGTATTGATTTAATTTATTTATGATGTACTAATTCTTCATTTGCTTGTTTGTAGGTGTTTATAGCCAGTAATTGAGAGCAACCAGGGCTTGCAATTGCAGAGGATAGAACACAGATAGCTACAGGAGCTCGTACAGGAAGGACTTTGGAGAGCTTGCAAGGTGTTGGAGTTACTATAAAGTGTTGAGAGTTTAGTTGTTGAGAGCAATTTATACCAGGGATTTAGGGAGTTTGAGAGTTTTGGAGAGTTTGAGAGCCTTGGAGAATTGACAATCAATGTTACATATGTCATTTAGTGGAAACTTCCCTTCCCCCCTCCCTTTATTTATTGTATTTTTATTTTAAAATTGCTCCAATTGATTAATTAAAAATGCTTTCAAATTTTAACTCAAATTTTAAATTGCTTTTATATTTAAATTACTTTAGATTTTTAAAACATTAGGATTTACAAAAGCTCCCATATTTTAAAACTCCCAATTTTTTTTAATGCTCTCGGATAACCAATTTAATTTCATTTGTCAATCAATTGAATTAAATTAACAAATTTTAATTAGTTTTAATTTAATTAGTTTCAACCAAATAATTCTTTCAATTAATTAATTTTCATTAATTGAAAATAACTAATTAAAGTTCACTCATTTCTCCAATTATTTCAAAGCAGATTTTCAAGAAATTTCGACAGCCTCCCGACGTCTCCTCCCCACTGAGGGAGAATTAGGGATGGCACTGCCATATTTGTTTTCTACCTGGACCTAAGGTCAACGACATAGGATCTTCGAATTTGAACCATCCCACCAGGATCTAAGATCGACTGCGTGGGGTCTTCAAGTTAAAACTATCCCGGCCGGATCTAAAATACGACGACCCGGGCTCTTCAAATTTAAAATCATCTGCCCGGATTAAAAATCAACAGTGCAGGTCTTCGAATTTTAAAACCATCTGCCCAGATCTAAGATCAATGGCACGGTTCTTCAAAATTTAAAACCATCTCGGCCGGACTTAAAGTCGACGGCACGAGGTCTTCGACACGTGCTTGAAAATTTTATTTTCTTTGTTATTATTATTATTTTTTTACTTTACATTTAATATCATATTATTTTCCTTTTTAATTATATTTATATATAACAATTATATAATATATTATAATATAACATATAATATTATATTATTATATATTATATATAATACAAGGGAGAGGGAGAGAGCACACGTCGGGCTAGGGCATGGTCGGGCAGAAGCTCGCGAGCAGGGGGAAGAGCCGAAGGAGCGTCGCGTGCAATCTCTATACCTCCTGCGAAGTGACCAAGTCGGGCAGTCACGGGGAGTTGGAGAAGCGATTGTGGGCTCCGAAAATTCGGCCCCAGCCTCCGCTCGCTTTTCTTTCATTCGGCGAGGGAATTTTAACTGATAAGTTCTGAGGTAAATTTTGGAAGGCATATGGGTTTGTAGATAAGACACTACCCAGAGATTTCGCCCTCATTTTGTGAGGACTTTATGATCTGAGTTCTGGTTTCTTATAGGCAAAAGCTCCTATAGTTAATTACCCCTCCCAATAATGAGAGAGAACTTTTGATTAAGGCTAGTCGTCAATCAGATACGTAGAGAATACGTGTTATCTGGCATATAGTAGCAGCAATGGGTTTGGATTGGAAAGATCAGATATTTGGGAATTTGGGGTTGAAATATTTAGTAAGTTTGGAAAATTTGGAGATATGAAAATTTGATATTTAAAATAGAAACTTCACCATCTTGTACTTAAAGCGGATGGTGGGTGAATGGATGATAGACCCAATCAAGATCCCATGGTTCCGTCGTCCCGGACCATCATGGTCCCTGGTCTACTTAGTCAGAGGAGGTAGTCGACCCAACCTGACAGAAGGATCCTTGTCGGCAGCCATGGGTTGCTTCGTCCAAGGGTACCTTGTAGACCTGGGGTGAATATTTGTCTAAGGGGACAAATTTGAATCCACCTTAGCTAACAGAGGGCTTTGTGCCTTATCGATCATATCTTATTGATTCATATATCAAGGATTTGATGCTAATAAGGAACGTAACGGTGCCGGCCATAACCGGTATTTCATGGTGCCATTTGGCAGCAAAACCACTCGGTTCAGAGGTCCCCGGATCATAACCATTTATCTTGCAGTTAGAGGACACGTACCACGTCCTTACTGGCAGGAGATTGTTTGAGAATAGATCCTAGTGATATTTTCGACTAGACATTTGGCTCTTTGTGAGCTGAAGTAAATTTTAATTTGTCCACCCCAGCAAACAAATGCGAAGGGTGGATGGATTTTTGCTTTGGGTGATTAATGGTTGGATTTCAAATTTTAAATATTTAGAATTTTGATGATATGTTGGGTTTTGGACTTTGCGGAGTTTTGGATTTTGGGTGGCATTTGAAAAATATTTGTGAACCCCTCCAGTTGAGATTTTCATTCAACACGACCATCATCGAGGTGTTTGAGGGCATTTCCATTTTCTGGATTGAACCTTGTCGACTATGTCTACTGGTCGACAGAGGATCAGATTTCATGAGTTTTATGTCTTTTATTAGTGAATTCTTCTTGATTATAGGCCTTGAAGGCCTAATATGAATGTATTAAAACAAGTACACTGGTCGCCACAACCGTGTATTTATTTGAAGGTTCGAACCTTGTTGACTCCTATTTATCCGTATAGGAGGATCGGGTCCGAACTTGAATTCACTTATTGACGCGCGCAGCATCCCTAAACGTCACGTGTATACCAATAACACGCTCGACGGGGCCATGATGGTGTTTGGGGGCATTTTATAATTATACCCTGTCTACTCCTTTTTATCTGTTTAGGAGGATCGGGTTCAAATTTAATAACCCGCTCAACATCCCTAGACGTCACGTGTGTACCAATAACACGCTCGCCGGGGCCCAAAGCTGGTTCTTAATTGTATACCCCTTTTAGTGTACCTATGTGTATACAAGCTACTGTGCATGTGCAGGAGTATTTTATAATATTCAAAAAGAAAGTCTTTTACAACAACCGTAGAAATTTGCATTTGATGCAGTCAGTTAGAATTTTGCTTGTAAATAATATACTAAGTACATGACAGATCTCCTATAATAGCTCGTGGGAGTTTGCATTCTCTGTAGTTCTTTTATGATTGCTCTCAAACTACATCTTGCCGATTGTGTAATGGGTCCTACATAGTGACCTGCAGGAGTTAATGTGTTTTGTAATCACATCACTCTTACCAAAGTATGTTTTTTTTTTACTTATTGCATGCTCTTCATTCTTCTTTCCAAAGTATCCTTTTCAGCTTTATTGCTTATAAGGATTCAGTATACGAGCTCATGCATGTAAAACTTGCATATTTCTTTTATCCTTTATTTGCTACATTCATATTGATTGTTGCTTATGAGTAAAACAACAAATCAACATAAGTTCTTCATAATTTTCATTACTCATCGCTTGCAAGCAAGTTGTATGCAAAATTATTTATCATTGATCCTTTGGTTGTTGCATGTAAATGGGCCATGTTGAATAATGTAAGTATCCCACTACATAGGAAGATGACTCAAATCTTGTATGAAGAGTTTACTTGATGACATTTACATTCCAATGAAATGACAATTCCTCAACGTTTATTAAATATTTTGCATTGTAACACATAGGTAGATCGCCACATTCCTTACAATACCTTGGTTTGTTGCTTAAGGATCTATCATGTCCACCATTGCAAGAGGACTATCACATACCATAGCTTTATGATTAAGCCAAATTCTAGAAATCTTTTGTTATTTGGAAGTCAAATTATACTTGCAAAAATAGATTGCAACATATATGATGAGCTTAGCACCATTGGTCATTAGTATTTGTCATCCAATTGAAGTGACACTCTCTAAATTTCCAAAGAAGATTGTGTCATTGATTGAAAGCATGCCATATTGGAAACTCATTCTACTTGCACTCAACTTAGAAGTTCATCATTTTGCATGTGATTCAAGTTTGAGTTCTCTGTCAAGTTCAAACTTTAATCCAAGTTCGAACTTAATGTCATTGTGGCTCATATTCAAGTCCAAATCAAGCTTGTATTTATGTTCAATGTCCAAACATGGTCCTATTCATTTGAACTTGAGTCCAAATTATCCATGTCTTATCAATTTTAAGTGCATTTAGTTCAAATCCTTCTCCAAACTTGAGTCTCAGACTTGTCGTCCAAATCAAGTCTTTGTTTAAGTTCAAATGGCAGGCTCCAATTTTATGTCCACAAGTTCTTTGTTGTTTTCTGATTTGAGTTCAAGTTCCAAGTTCAAGTGATCCTTGTAGTAGTCCCAAACTACAATCTCAAGTACAAGTTATTTGCATCAAGTCGTCTTGCATTATTCTAATTCACTTGAGTTTTAAGTTCAGTTAGGTCTATTTGGTTCAAGTTGAGTTCAATTTTGATTGTCCTTCGAGTTCAAATGAGGTCCAAGTCAGGTTCGAGTATGATCATGTGTATCTAAAATTTCGGTAACCTCCCGGCGTCTCCCCCGTTTAGGGGAAAACTACGGAAAACTGGGCCTCCTGCCACGCTAGAGAAAAGCGTGCACGGTAGGTGCCCTCGGACGAGGACACTGCGGCCGTAATAATTTTTTTATTCCCCACCACGCCAGAGAAAGGTGTGCATGGATTTTCGGGCACCAGTTCAAAATAAGTAATTTTATATTTGACCCCACCTCGCCGTAGGCATCGCACCAGGTTCCCTTCTCACCACGCTAGACAAAAGCGTGCATAAGTTGATTTTCCGGTCCGCAGAAAATGGAGTTTTGATTACCCATCCCGTCGCAAGCATCGCAAGGAATTTTCTCCTACCACGCTAGAGAAAAGCGTGCATAGGTGGTCGTTCGCCGCGTTGCAAGCATCGGGAAATGAGTTTTCAAAGGTTTAGGGTCTAGGAGTTATACCTTGGCGGCCGTCGGCTCGGATCGAGGGAGAAAGAGGTTTTTAATTAATTATAAATTATTTATAATTAATTCTATGTTAAAATTAACATATAATTAAATATATTTAACTCATGATTAATTATAAATTAATTATGTTTAATTATAATTAGTGATAATTAATTATAATCTAAAAATAATTAATTATAATTACAACAATTAATCATATCTAATTATAACTAATAATAATTAATTTAAATTAAAATAGCTAATTATAATTAATTTTTAATATTTTATAGTTAATTATTACTAAAAATAATTAACTATAATAATTATAAATTAATTATAATTTATTTTAATTAAAACTAATTACTATTATTATTAATTAAATATAATTAAAATATTTAATTATAATAATTCTAATTAACTATAATTAACTATTACTAATAATAATTAACTATAATTAATTAAACATTAACATAATTAATTATAATTAAGCCTAACTTAATTATAATTAAGTATATTAAATAATTATTATAAAATGAAATCTCCCCTCCCCCTCTCGGTTTGGGGAATTTACGAGATTTGGCCAGAGCCGCGTGTGAAAGGGAGAGATCTAACTTCACACAGTGAGCTCCCGTGTTGTTTCCGCGAAACGCTCAAAATGTCATAACTTCCGATCGGAACAGGAAGGAGGGAGACGGAATCGGCCGGAGCTTATGAAGGAGGTAGGGATTTCTATTCCTCTCTCTCTCTCTCTCTGAGATCGTGATCGGGAGGTGCGGCGTCGGACTAGGGTAGTGAGATCGGAGGCAGCTGCTGTGGGAGAGGAGGTCGTGTGGAGTCGAGTGTGGGAAGAGCGAATGGAAGAAGAGGTTTCGGCTCCTATTTAACGAAGCAAAAAGGAGCGAAATCGAGGCAGGTTCACGGGATTCCTGCAGGATTTCCGATCGAGACATCAAGCGGCGCCGAGCTACAGGTATTTTGCGAGATTTCGACAGGATTTTTCGCAAAAATCGTGGATCCGACGGGTAAGGTATGTATGCAATGCTTTTTGGTTTTTACATGAAGGTCAACAGCGATGCTCGCAATTTCTACACCGCCTACGAAGGAATGAAGCCGAACGGCACGAAGGAGCCGTGGAAACAATGTACTCAAACAACGAAAATGAACAGCAACGACGAACAGAGTAGATGAAAGGTGAACCCTAGACACCTTCATGCGAAACAATGAAATTGAATCGCAACGATGGAGTCGAAGGAGCAGCGCCTGCAATCTCTTTGCCTCCTGCGAAGCAAAGAGACCGAACAGCAACGACGAAGACAGAAGGTGTAGGGCAAACCCTAGATCCCTCTATGAAGCAAGTCGAACGAATGAGCGTAAGTTTTTGCAAATCATCTGAGCAAATGGATTCATGTGGGTTTTTATGTCGTGAGGGAAGTTATTGTGTGAAGCAAAGCGTCGTTTTGGCAAGGTGGGCCGGCGGAGGCAGTCGATTGTTTCAGAAAAAAAAAATTTAAATTCGTTTTTTTATAGTCAACAAATTACCTCCCAACGAATATGTTGTGTGACTTTCACACAATAGATTCGTTGCAGTATATCTGAGCGTGTCTCATTCTTCCAATATTCTCTTTAGGTTTATGAGCAGATACGATTTATAGAGATTCAATCATTAGGTTTGTTGAACATGTATTTTAGCTCAACCCTTAGGCTTGTGAGCAAAAAAAATTTAGAGGTTTGGCCCTTAGGCTTGTTGAACTTTGTGGATTTAGCTCAACCTTTAGGTTTATGAGCATAAGAGATTTCAAAGTTCGGCTCTTAGGCTTATTGAATCTTATGGATTTAGCTTGACTCTTAGGTTTATGAGCATAGGAGATTTTAAAGTTCTACCATTAGGCTTGTTGAACTTCAGGGATTTAGCTCGACCCCTAGGTTTATCAGCATAGAAGATTTTGAAGGTTCGACCCTTAGGTTTATTGAACCAATGGATTTTAACTCGATCCTTAAGTTTATGAGCATAGAAGATTCGAAGTTCGGCCCTTAGGCTTGTTGAATTTCGTGGGTTTAGCTCAACCCTTATGTTTATGAGCATAAAAGATTTGAAGTTCGGCCCTTAGGCTTGTTGAACTTCATGGGTTTAGCTCAACCCTTAGGTTTATAAGCATAGAAAATTCGAAGTTCGGCCCTTAGGCTTGTGAACTAATGGATTTTAGCTCGACCCTTAGGTTTATGAGCATGAGTTTTCAAAGTTTCATTATTTTATTTGGCAAAGGGGATAAAATTGCCTCCTGACTTTTCAAAAGGGGGTTGATTTTATCTCTTACTTTATAGGAGAATATAATTTTTTTTTTAAATCCATTTTTTTATAGTCAATAATAGAATAGTTGAATATGTATGTTGATGCGGAGTATCAAATGATAAAGGGGCTCTTCGGAGCAAATGGTAAAGGCTCTTCAGAGTAAATGATAAAGGAATGACCAATTGAAAGTGTACCTGATCAGTACAAAATCAAATGAATCATGAAAATATATAATGTAAAAGGTTTCAAGCTTATGCAAAGAAAGATAAAATATAAGATGACTTAAAGACGTGCACTCTAGTTAATATATCATGACAAGTTTATTGTTCTTTTAATTATAAGTTATTGTTATGCATGTTGTACTCTTTACCCTGCTTCTAAATTTATATGAATAATATCTTACCTACTGAGTTATGGCTCACCCAAATTATGAAAAATTTTCAGGAGAACCTGTTAATCATTAATGACGGATAAATAGTCGTATACGGTATACTTACCGTCGTAGGGAGACGACGAGTGACAGATTCATTTTTTTTAGTATTTTAATGTTTTGTATTATATGGATGCGTAGGATATCATATGATAGTTAGACTTTTGGACATCCATTTATGTAATTAATTTTATGTACATGTTGACTTTTGAATGAAAGAAGAAAAAAAAAGTTACTTGGAATCTTTAGTGGCTTTCTCTATATTTGGATATGCTTTAAAGATGTTACTTGAAATGTTTTGAATTTACCATCTGACATTTGTTCCTGCCTCGCCTATGCGAGCTTACCGGGTCGGGTCGGGTCGTGACAATATTCGACCTGAAAATTAATCGAGTCAACCTAACCTGAATTTTTTGAGTCAAATCCGAGTCGAGATGTAAGTTTGGGTAATCTATTAATACCCCTAGTCATTATTTCTCCTTCCAATCATTATTGGCTAAGAGATGGGTTCCGTTAGAATTTGTTTAATAGTGATCAAGATTAATCATACCAACATTTACAATAAATAAGGAATTGGTATGTGCATGTTAGGTGTTTTCATCATATATTTATTTTAGATAAAAGAACTTTAGATTTTATCCAAACACATTAATAATAAGATTTTAATTTTAGGTTTTCTCAAATTAATTAGACTTCATTTAAATGTTGATTGAGAGTGTGGTTAAATTAATTTCTAATCATATAAGGTGACTGCATTTATCACTTGTCTAATCAAAAATTTTAATTTTAAAAATTGATTTAGAATCTTCTTTCTTAAGAGCTTTTGAGTTGGCCCAAATATGATGTTATTCTCCTAGATCTCAGTTCTGTTAGACTACATGCCACACTATAAGGTAGATAACTTATATTTATTAGAGGCATTATCATTGATGCTTATTATAGATCACTTGAATATTTGCTCTTAATCATGTCTTCCGTATTTTAGGTTGAATTAAACAATCATAAAAGTTTTATAATTATGTTGTTATGTCATATGATATGTAGTTATGATTGCCTTAATATTTTTAGCATAAATGTTTAAATCTTAAAATGGAGCATATAATGGCAAAACATATTTTTCATGCACATTAACCGGGTTGCTGTTACATAAATCTTGCACATTAACCGGGTTGATGTTACATATATCTTATTCATATGACATATCATATCATGTTAATAAGAAATAAAATTAACCACTCTACTTTAAAATAATTGTTATAACACATGTTCATAACTTCATATAAAAATATATTTGTTAGTTGTTGTGGGCTCCGAAAATTCAGCCCCGGCCTCCCCAGTAGCTTTTCATCGAGGGAGTTTTAACAGAATTAAGTTCGGGGCTAAAATTTGAGATGGCATATGGGTTTGTAAATAAGACACTACCAAGAGATTTCGCCCTCATTTTGCAAGGACTTTATGATCTGAGTTCTGGTTTCCTATAGGCGCAAGCCTCTATAGTTAATTACCCCTCCCGATAACAAGAGAGAACTTTCGATTAAGGCTAGTCGTCGATCAGATACATAGAGATACAAAGTATCTGGCATATAGTAACAACATGGGTTTGGGAATTTGAAGGTTTGATATTAAAATTGAAAATTTCACCATCTTACACTTAAAGCAGATGGTGGAGGAATGGATGATGGACCCGATTAAGATTCATTAGTTTCATCGTCCCAGACCATCGTGGTCCTTGGTCTACTTAATCATAGGAGATAGTCGGCCCAACCTGACAGAAGGATCCTTGTCAGCAGCCATTGGTTGCTTCATCCAAGGGGAGCTGATAGACCTGAGGTAAATGATTATCTAAGGGGACAAATTTGAATCCACCTTAGCTAACAAAGGACTTTATCGATTATATCCTAATGATTCATATCTCAAGGATTTGATGCCAATAAAGAATGTATTGGATATGGCCATAACCGTTATCTTATATTGCCATTTGACAGCAAAACTACTCGATTCAGAGGGCCCCAGGTCATAACCATTTATCCTACAGTGCCATTTGGCAGCAAAACCGCCGGTTAGAGGACACGTACCACATCCTTATTGGCAAGAGATTATTTGAGAATGGATCCTAGTGATATTTTCAACTAGACATTACTCTATGTGAGCTAAAATAAATTTAAATTTGTCCACCCGGTAAACTGTTGCGGAGTGTGGATGAATTTTGCTTTAAATGCTTGATGGGTAGAATTTTAATTTTAAACATTTTTGGATTTTTGGAATTTTGATTTTTTTTATTTTTGTGGGTATTTGAGGTGACATTTGAAAATATTTGAAATTAACCCTTCCGGTTAAGATCTGCATTCAACACGGCCATCATCGGGGTGACTTTGAAATCATTTGAAAATATTTGAATTTTATAGAAGTTTGAGGGCATTTTGAAATATTTGAAATTAACCCCTCCAGTTAATATCTGCATTCAGCATGACCCTCATCGGGATGACTTTGAGGTCACTTCCATTTGAGAATTAAAGCTTGTCGACTTTGCAAATTTGTCAACAGAGGATCGAGTTCGTTGTTGGATTTTCTGTTTTATCAAAGAATTTTTTTGTTGGAGGTCTTGAAGGCCTTATATGAATGTATGAAAAAGATATTTCTTCGGTCAACGCCCTAACTGGATACCTGTTTGATAATTCGAGCCATGTCGACTCTTATCTATCCACATAGAAGGATCAAGCTCGAACTACGTTCATTTATGAACCCGCACAGCATCCATAGATGTAATATCAGGGAAGTTATGTGATATGCACTGAATAAAAAAGCTATCAAGATTATTCTGAATATCTTGCATATCTAATTAAGAACCAAAGTAGCCAACGAAATCCACTTATCATGTGACAGAAGGCTGATTGCCAGTAGGGCGTTATACCAGATTGAGCCCTCATTTGCAAGGAGAGCATACATAACCAAGCAACTAGAAAATCAATCAAAAATAGATCTTTTATCATACCTAGAAGGGCAGGAGACATAAACCCTACACTTAGTAGATGGTTCCGCAAGTTCTTCTAACAAGTCATGAGCATATGATGTATCAAACATGAAGGGGTCGTGCAGTAAAACAATGGATTTGATGAGGCTTTCCTCCCAAACAAAATTGCAAATCCAAATATCGACCAGAAGAAGAGCCCATGAATGCATTACCAGTTTTGTCTCTTTACAAAATAATGTCGGTAATGACGCAATAACTTTGTAAGAACTCTAGTAAGATGAGTTTCCCTCTCCTATTTCCGTCGAGGGAAGGCTACCTATAGAATAGCTTGTCCAGCGAGATGCACTCATTGTTTTGACTGCCAAAGTTTGGCACAACATGATTATCAGCTCTTTTGAGCCCACCCACCAAGTGTTGGTTACTTGTTATTAGAACTTGATCACTCCCATGATCCAAAAACGAGTGCTCTCAAAACTAGAAAATGAGGCTACACAGCCTCATAGATACCCTTGTCCTTTTAAGACGTACCATGTCCATGGAATGTATCCACATGAAGGGTCGAAACGCTGATCTTTGCAATTTGTTGAATATTTTATTAGTGTGTGACCCGAGTGGCTATGATACTTCTAGGAACAATCAATGGCTTTGGAAGGATACCAATCGAATAAGGTTGCTAAACGGTTCAGCTTTTCATAAGTGATAGCATGTGAGAGTTTGCCCTAATTTTCTAATATCACAGATGTTAATGAGTTGAGCTCAGTGTCCTCAGAGACATGCATGTATGTCGTTATGTTGTTGGTTCACTTCCTCTAACTTGACACTGGCTCTAGGTTTCATCTAGCACTGCCTGGTAGTCGCATAAGGGTTAGTTATACTCGACTCACATATGTGAGATTATATTATGCCCCTTTCATAGAGAATGGGGCCAAAATATATGAACGCCGTGTACAATCTCTAGAAGTCCTTTAGGGTTAGAAGTCTCAAAGGAATTCAGCCTGGGCTGAACATAATGAGTGTACAACTCCATTTTTTTTTTCTCATTCATTTATGCAAAATTATATTGTGTCTTATACTTTCATTCTGATTTGGTTATAGACGAGTAAGGCAACCAATGCACCCCTGAGGGACTATGCTTTCTCCTTCTAGAGTGCAAAACAAGGAACCTTCTCCGTGCTATGCCAAAATTCCATCATCGGCATGTCGTTGTGTACACTCTCGTCCCATGGAACCTCTATATGCCTCCACAAATTGGACAACAAGTCCAAACCGCAACAGCTTCTGCCTTTGAAGTATGTGTCTTTGATTCTTATAGGGATATCTGTGCACACCAAGTACGTGCCCTTTGATGACTACGAGATAGGCTCATCAAGTATGCATATGCCTTCTCCCATTACAAAAGGGGAAACTTACTTCATGGAGATGATCTTACTCATAAACCCCATCTAGTCATTTTAGTCAGGCAAGATCTCCATAGCACAAGAATCACCGACTGGGGGTCTAATGCATCAGAGTACACTCCAACCTCTTTTGAGTTGTTTCCAGTGCTTGAGACTCCTCTTGTTGGTAGATCTCTAACACACTTTAAGGAGCTGAGCACAAGTATAACTTCTTTGTCTCCTTTTATTTGCCTTATCAACAACAACAACAACAACAACAAAACAATAACAACATCAAATCTTTATCCCACTACGTGGGGCCGGCTACATGAATCCTTTTTCTCTATTGCGTCCTATTAAAAGTCAAATTCTCGTCCTATTTGCCTTATCAGTGTTATTTTAATTTTTTTAATAGTAATACTATTTTGTTTTCCTTGTTTGGTAGTGTCAAAAGGTACGGACTACTAGTTCAAAATTTTTTGTCATCTCACGTCCTTTATAAATCTAAGGAATAGAGATCAGCAAGACCACAGAATGACATTCCTCCGTAAATTAATTTCAAGATTGTACCTAGCATCTAACTAATTGTACCGTTTCACAACCAATGCCAATGCCACCCTGGACCTTTTGGTTCAAATTGGCTTAGACAAGGACTTAAGAAATTGGGAAGAATTATGCGGTGAAGCTGAATTCCTTGTTCAATGGTTGAAGTCACTTTCCATCCAACAATCCTGAATCTCATTACTTGATCTTCATATGAGGGTTAGGCTCTACCAAAAAGCTGCTGATATGGCCCACGATGAATTTGAAAAATGTGTTGAGGCTATGAGATGACATTGTCATAAATCTGTTAATCTTATTATTGAAATCAAGAGCCTCTCCTCCAAAATAAAGAACCTCTGGAAGGAGATCAAATACTTGATTTCTTCAAAGTGGACCTTCAAGCAGAGCAAGGATAGTGGGCGCGAGTGATTAAGAGGGAATAGGCCCTCTACCAGATATGTTATCGTGTCATGCTAGATGCTAAGGCCGCATTGAACCAACCTATGGAGAAATTACAAATTGTCGAAGCTTACCATCAAACCTTCACTGAAGTGTGTTATAGCACTAAGGTCTACAAGCTTGATTGGTCTAATATACTTTTATTTCTTTTTTTTAGTTTATACTCTTTTCCCACTACCCACATAGTGGGATAAAGGCATTCATTTTACACATGTATATATACAGTATTGTTTATTTATGTCTCTACTTATTGCAATATAATTTTTGTTGTTATTGTAATTTGGCCCGAAAAATTCCCAGAAGTTCAATAGTTGATACTATGAGAAAAATTGTTTGAGTCTTGATTAAATATCAAGTTTGCAATTGTTTTGGTTTGGCTATAGCAGCTTTTTGAGCCAGTTTAGATCTTCAATAGTCTGATGCTTTATGCTAGCAGACTTGTTGATGATGAAGCTGATTTAGATTTTGAGAATTGGATTTTTGAAGTTTCTTCCATGCTATGCTTTCAATGGTGGACTTAAAAAGAGTTAACCTTATTTGTCTTCGTTAAATTATCAGATAATCTTTATATTCTCTGTCATGTTTTTTTTTTTTTTTGCTTTTACGGACTTATTGAAGGGGTGTATGTTGATGACCTAACCCCTAAGGCTAGTGATAAGTCAATGGTAAAAAATCTTCGGACCACTACTTCATGCATTTACGAACCACTTAACAATAGAATTCTCTCCGTTCAACTTTAGACTTTGAGTAAACTTTGGGATAGCTTCTTTGGTGTTTTGCAATATATTTTGATGGGCTTGTTGAAGAAGATAAATTCCTTTGATCATCGCTTTGTGTTCAACGGATTTATTGAAGGAATCATAAACTTTGGCTTTGTTGATAGCACCTTATTTAGTTTGATGCTGCTCTTCGAATAAAAAGATTATTTCTTACATAGTACTTCTACCTTTTAACCAATTGAGAAGACTTCAATTTAGGTTCTTTCAACTTATTAAATTGGGTGAGCTAAAATTTGATAGCTCTTATCATCCAAATGTTGTTCCATTACTAGATTTCAAGATTTTCTTTTCTTCACTTCTTCACAAAGGTGGAAACCACGTCCTTTTTCCTCCAACAAAATTATACCACGAACAACCCGAACAGCATTCATACCTCCACCTTCCAGCACCTTGCCACCACTAATTCCACCTACAAAAGCACCTACCCTTCCTATTAGGAAACTTATCCTAGCTCAATTCAATATTTAAGAGATAACGAGAACTTAGTTTTAATTGTGATGCTAAATTTGGACAACAATATCATTGTCCTAAAAAATTCTATTTACTACGAGACACCAACGAAATAGATTTTGTTGATTCCATCCCATATAGACATTGATAACCAAGAATTATTGTCTGAAATCAGCCTCAATGCTTTAACTGGCCAATTCAATCCCTGGTTTTTTTTTTTTTTTGTTGACTAGGCCAATTAACCAACAGAATGTTCATATTTTAATCGATTGTGGTAGCACTTATAATTTTATTCAAGATAACATCATCCAAACTTCGATCTCCAATGACAAACAATTAAACACTCGAGTTGCTATCACCGGGCAAGAATATCAAGGTATTTTAGATTTATTTGGCTTATCTATTCATGCTGTTGATATTGTTCTTGGTATGCAATGGTAAAAAATTTTAGGCTCTATCTTACATAATTATCGCAATCTTACCATGCAATTCTCCGATCATGGCTGCCATATAGCTCTTACAATAAAGCCAATATGTTTCCATTAGCTCTGGGCGATTATATCCCATCCCTATTGTCCAATTCTTTACTATTCAAGCTCAGTCAATAGACACAATGTCAAATCTCACCATCAAATCCCCTGGATGATCACCTTACCGGCCTCACTACCAAGCTTCCCAACTCCATTTCCTATCTACTTTGGCATTAAAAACATCTTTTTGCACCTCCACAAGGGAAGATAAGTGTGTAAATTGAATTTACAAGTGCAAGAACTATTTATTCTTGATATATTTATGAGGTTATCTACATTGGTTGAGAAATGAAATGATTTGGAAAGATGCCAATAGTAAATAGAAATATATATTCATGTATTCAGGTATAAACCATTGCATATTAATATGAACGACTTAAGTTTTATATGTGACAAGTCTGATTGTTTTAATCTTCTCTTAGTTGATAATATGTTTAAAAAAAGTTTCATTCTTTAAGTAATGCAAAATTTTCTACATACAAAGATGTATGGTTATATAAGTGGTAGAATGTATATAACCATATTAATCAGTTATGCATTATCAATATAAGAGGGTTATTGAATATTTAAGTAGTAAAGATTGGCTATTCTATGTTATGATGTCTATATTATCAGGTGGGCAAAAAAGACTCAATATGAAACATGTATTATAGATGGGGCAAAAGGGACCCCAGAGAATTTGATATTTGCATAGCAGGTGAAGCAAAAAGGACCCCTAAAGAAGATAAAAGGGACCTCTATATAGTTCAATGATAATAATGTCATGTTTACCTGGCCTCCATTGAATAGGTTTATGAAAGTATAATCAAATCTTTTAAAAGACAAAAATCAATATTCAGTATCTTCTTCAACTGAAATAAAGGATAAAGTCCAAAATGATTTTATGATGTTGTACAAATAATGGTAAGTTGATTAAATGATGATTTCTATGTTGTCATTTATTATAACATTGCATTTTAATATTTATTTAAGTTGTATAACTTATTGAGCCTCATAGCTCACCAGTATATTTCTTATTAGTTGTTGTTACGGGAAAAGGAAAAGAAAATGTAGAGGTTGACTAAGTTGCAAGTATTTCAATTTTATATGTTAATGTTTGTCTCTGTGTTATGAGTCTACATATGAGGTAGGTAGACTGTTTAATGATCTAATATTTGAATTTGTATTAGTGACTCAATAAATATTTTGTTGGATGTAATTGGAATTTTAGAAGCTTCCATTTTTATATTAGATGTAATGAACTGATGAACATTTGTAACTAAAGAAAATGTATCATATGAAAAATGTTATGTTTATTTGAGTAATGCTCTATAGTATTGTTAAGAGATATTGTGGGGTGTTACAACCCGGCTCATTCATGGAAAGATCTCAAAGAAGCTGACAAAAACAAGAAGCAACTTCTGCACTAAACAGAAAGCACATTGCGATGCCATACCTCCTAGATGCTCAAATGGTTCCCAAATTCTAGAACATAAATTGTTTTCTTATTTACTTGAAACATTAATTGACTGAATGCTGGCATACACATCATATATAAAAGATAATTATTACTTCTCAAAATATATAATACCAAAAAAGCACCAAGAATTGATTGAGTCTATCGCACAGAATAGTACCTTGAGGTTACTCAACATTTTAACAGTTGCAGGATTAAAGTATAACTGCAAAAGCAAGTTCTACTGATCAGTAATAATATAAAAGAAATAAAAATTTTAAAACAAGAAAAGAAAAGCTTCTGGTGCAAACCCAAAGATTACATAATAAATGAACAAAACAACAAGACTACCCAAGGAATCATGAATTTGCTCCATTTTCACAAATTCTCAAGAATCAAGCAGCAATGAAACATGCAAAAAAACAAATAAACCATATACCTGCATAATGAACTTTAAGTAGTTATTGATGGCATACAGAAGAGCTGGAATGGCGAGAAGAATGTTATTACGAGCTGCCTGTCAAGGAACACCAAAGGAAAGATGTAAGATTAGTTGAAACAGAAATATAGCATTTGAGTAATCCAAAATATTCGCACAGCAGGTTCAAAAAATGGGAAATTCTATCTTATCTTAAGAACGTAGTTCAGTGGGCTCAAACAGCCAATAATGTCCCGGAATGAAAAATAAATAAGTTGTAAGCTCACTCCAAACTGAAATTCGAATTGAGCTTTCAGTTATGTTAGTTTTGTGAAATTAATTCGATTTCATGCCAATAAGATCCACAGTAAAAGTTATTATTGTATTAAAAAAATTAATAAAAAATATAAAAGCATAAACATGATCTTTATATAATTTTAATTAATGTTGACATGGTACATACCGAGTACCATGAGAATTGATTTGATACACAATAAAATATAAAAATGTTTGGCAAAGACATGTTGAAAATACTAAACATATATCTAATCAAGCACTAATTAGTATTAGTTGTGGCATGGCAACCAATAAACTTTCAATTATAGAAGGATTAAATCATGCATAATTTGTGGTTTCACATATTTTTATATTAGTTATGTAGATGTTTACAAAAGATATTAGAAATCTTTTGGTGCTTTTTTGCAGATTATATACCAATATATATAAAAGTTAAAATAATAAAAAAAATATTTAGAAGATAAAGAACATAGAATTAGTAGAGAAAAATCAAATATATGATATGCAATTTAGTGATATGATATTAACAATGGCCGATCAATATTATTAGAAGACAACATGAGGTATGGATGTGATAGGTTTAAATATATTTGATTTATTATATAAAAGAAAATAGATACAAATAAGGATATAACTTTTAGAGCAAAAGCTGAGTGTTTAAAATGAAAAGTTAAACGAATATCATGGAGACTTATGGATATATTTTATGGAACCACAATTTGATCAGCGATGATCAAGGATCAAAGTGTTAAACAATAAAAAAAAAATTTTAATACAAATTTGTTAATAAGCAAGGATAAATTAATGAATTATCATATTAAAAGAAAATTAAAGTTTGGTATTTTGAAGATGTAAAATGAGCGGTACAATGATGTAAGACGGTAAGATGGTTAAGATCTAAGATTATAATGCAACTTAAGATGCGATACACAATAAAATCACACCTTTAGACACCCATTAATAACTTCAACAAAAATCAATCACTTTTACTTTAAAAAAATAACAGCTGTACTTCTTTCAACCTTAATAATAATTTAAAGTCTATTAAAAATTAAAATTAGAATAGCAAAAAAGGAAAGAAATAAAAACTTTCATCAATAATTGAGTTTCACACTACAAAAATGAATAAAGCATGCATCGCCTGACAAAATTTAATCATGCATGCAATCTAGCCAGTATATAAATTAAAAATAAGAACAAGAATAGAAATCACCCACAAGTACGATCCAGGCGTCATGTTAGAACAAGAAGAATTGCCCATGGAAGTAGTTAAAAACACTTGTGAAGCACTTGAATAGACATCCAACTAGCACATACTAAAGAATTGAGAAAATCTAGAATTTTATTTCAATACCAACTACTCTTATCTTTTTTACATACTTCAAGACTTCAAGTGTCATATTTATAGCCTACAAAAGACTCAAAATAAAAAACCTCTAAGAATCCTCCAAGCTCTAGTAAAAATTTGAAAGCTCCAAATCTCCCAACACAAGTTGTAGGAATAAACCATCGGCTTAAAATTTTTCAAACAAACTCTTCCACAAAAGGAAAAACAAGATGCCACGATAGGACAAGCCAAAGGCACCAATAGGAGGCAGTCCCAGACACTATAGCAATTAGCAGAAATAAGAAACCTATGATATGTAGGCTTTTCAAATTCTTTCATGCCAACCCTAATAAAAATTACTTATGACTTTAATTTTAAGTATGCTAAAAATATTTGAACAACTTTTAAATTTGTAAGTTTTAATCCATCTACTTTCATTACTAACGCTACATGCCTAATTAAGGCTGAATTTAGTGTTAAATTTAGTTCAATGAAATATTTTCTAAACTTTTAACCTTCAACACAACAGTTTAGCTCCACATTATTGATGTTTCCATTATCCTCATGAGATATTTTATCGCATTCATTGATTTCAAAGCTACCATTTTATACGTCTAATATTCTGCTCATTTGATTTATAATTGATTATTTTAAGAAAAAATAGCTGCTTTTAAGATCGTTTCTTATCTGTTAATCAAATGATAACAGGTTACGTATGGTATAATAGCAAGTTCCCATATTGTTTTCAATTATTTATTATTCTTGTTCCTCAATTTCATTTCATTGTCCATGAGCAACTTCAATATTAGTGTTGTACCTCTATTATTCAACTCATTTCATTATGATTTTGTTGACGTCCGATACGGCACCATTTAGAGAGTAATTAATAAACGGCCAGGGAGCCCACAATTTTTCCAACGTTGTAAAAACAAGCTGGAAAATTTTTAAATATCAACAGCATGCATTTAACAACAATCTACAGTCAAAAGTTCCAACCATGGAAATTGACATGACAGATCGCAGGTCCCCAAAATAATGGCATGAGTTTGTAGGACATTTACTTGGAAGTGAAAATGCAAATGATCATTCGAATAGCATTCAGGTCAGCAAAACAACAACAATAACATGACTATAAGATCATAGTTCAAACAGCCAATCTATCATATTGAAACCAAAATCATTCAAAAACTCTCACAGTTAACGGAAACTGTAAAGAAACCTTTACCAGAACAAATGTCGAAACTGAAAGCAGTGGTTTCTCTCCAACCTTTTGTTGCCTAGCCTGAAAAAACAAAAAAGATCAGTATTTATTGTACAAAAATCAGAAAGAAAATTAATAGGAAAGCAATAAGCAAACAGAATATCAACATTTATTGGAAAAATTTTGTTGAGTTGCTAACACAAAAATATGTCAGGAGACATTTACTCAAAACAAGAAGATATTTCATAAAAACGACATGAAAGTTAAATTTTGCATTGACGTTAAAAATAAATCTAATGACACAAAAAATAATGAGCGTTTTCTTGTACTTTTATATAAAAGTATCGTAATTTTTACAAAATGACTTGCGGCTTTTTGGTAAATATCTTGCACTCCAGATGTATTTTTGCATGAGTTTGATGCAATTTTTTCATATTTATATTATTTCCTCAAAAAATCTTGTACAATTAAGAAATAACCATAACAGAGAATTCAAAATGCTCAAGAAATGTATATAGAAAATAACATAGACTCCTCTAATCATGTAAAACACAAAAAAATTTTGGGCAGCAGCATCTACCAAAATTTTTGTTCTAATAACAAGGGAAGAACTTGAAATGTCAGGGGAGCCCACAGCCAAGTAGAGGGAGATGTTTAGGAAGATTCATAATCAGAGGGAGATGCTTAAAAAGGTTCCTAATCAAGGGGGCTGTTTAGGAAAGTTCTTAATATAGGGGTAATTATTTATAAAGGTTTCTAATCAAGGATGAGCTGTTTAGGAAGGTTCCTAATCAAGGGAAACTTGTTTATGAAGGTTTCATAATTGTATTTATAATGTTTATGAAGGGTTTAATTGTTTATGAAGGTTTCTTAATTGTGTTTATGTTGTTTATGAATGGTTTAATTGTTTAGGAAGGTATTTTAATTGTGTTTGTGTTGTTTAGGAAGGTTTTAATTGTGTGTATTGTGTGCTAGGGCTATTTAAAGGGGAGTTTGGTTTGGGATTTGGAGCTTATGTCTTGCTAAAGTTTATGCTAGGGTTTGTTGTGAGTTTTCTAGCGACATCTAGGATTTGTGGGAGACCTGATCTACCTCTCAAATAGTAGATCACTTATATTTTTCATTATTGTTGAAGAGATAGTCCAAAAATCAGTCCTAATATTTGATTCTTGCAAATTTCTTCCTATCCACTTGCTATTTTACCTTCCAAAACGCATCAAACTGATATCAGAGAGAGGTTTCGGAGAGATGGCATCAAATGCATTGAAAGGCAAAGCGGAGTAAATTAAATCCCGGATGAACGAGAAGTTTTCAGCCATTGAAGAAAGGTTTCTAGCTATGGAGAATCGAATGGAGAGCCGAATTGCAAGGTTGAAGGAGATGATGAGGAAGATCATGGAGATACAATCCAAAACTATACCAGTGGTTCCGATTGCTAATCATACTAAGATTTGACCATAATTCTCTTGGCCAAATCTAAGGTAAGGAGATCTGACAGGAGGAGTTCGAAGAAGAGTTTCTATCATCAAGAGCCACCTTTTTTTCTTTTTATAGAAAATTTTCAATAATCACTCAAATATTATCATGTCCATGTTTGAATATGGAAATCCCATAACAAGATCCATCGTAATATATTCTCACTTCCACTCAGGAATAGGTATAGTCCACTAGATCGTTGATAATCAGCTTTCACAATTTTATATGTCTCACACTTAGCTATATATTCAGCATTATCTTTCTTCACACCTGGCCACCAGAAAATGAATTTCAAATATTTAAACATTTTGGTACTATCTGGATGAATGGTGCAACTGATGTAGAACAGGATAGGAGAATTTAATCTTAGGAGAAATTCAGCCAGCAGTATGTTCAAATCCCAATTCTCCCCAAAGAGATCAATGAAATCTGGAATTCACTTGATGATGCTTTCAAAATTCTGAGAATAACTCTCAGTAAACCTGAAATAGTTCAGGTTTTCTTCTCAAAATCTGAGAAGAAAATGAGCTCTCAAGGTAGGGAGGATGGGTTGGAAGGGATAATAGGAGTTTAGCCGTGAATAGGAGTAGAAGGCTGAGTGTGATTTCCTTCACAAGCTCTGGCCTAGTGAGGTCTTCTCAAGCAGGTAGGCAAGGGGGGAGGGGTGGTGACGGGAGACAGCTCACGGGATTGATAAACGGTGGAGATTTTCCAATTAATTCCTGTAGGAATTAATGAAATTCGAAACAGCTAGGGAAGTGGTGAGCTGGGAGGTAAATTAGGAAATGAAATTAAAATCCTAAACTGTTAGGTGAAGAATGGGAGGGAAATCTGAGAGGAAATCTTCATTTCCTCTCTCAGATTTTCAAATTTGGAATAAAAGCTGAACTGACGTTGAGAGGGGAGGTATTTGTGAAGTAATTAACGGGTGATGAGGTGGCAATTAGAGAGAGAGACAATGGGGGTGAGGTGGCCGACCATAAGGAGAGAGAAAGGGGCTTGGTAATGAATAAAATGGGGCCCACAAATTAAAGCAGATTTAATTATTAAATATGACCGGAATTCTCAGGTTTCAAATATGAGGGAAGTTTCCTAAAGCAAGGCAATCAATTAAACTTAATTTGAATTTCAAATTGAGATTGGATTACAATTAAGGAGATTGCCTAAAATTAAGGATTTAATTTAGGAAAGTCAATTATGTCACATGGGGAGATTTGAAATTTCAAATTTCAAATCCCATGGAGGGAGGCCGGCAGTTAGAAGATTTTCGGGTGAGGTGGCCGGCGCCTTATGATGGAAAAGGAGACGACGATGGGGGACGTAGGTAGAGGATGATGCAACAAGAAGGAACCAAAGAAAAACAAAGATAGAAACGAAAGATAAAAAATAAAAAAGATAGAAACCGCGAGCCTTGGACTCTTCCGAAGACTGACGGGTGATTCGTTTGCCCTTCTCCAAGGGACTTCAAATCACGAGCCCAAACCCATCCTGCGGCTGGTGACAACTCTCAATTTCTCTCATAGAAATCTCACTCTCGTCCTCCCTCAAGAAGAACACAACTGTGGAAAACACAAAATTTTCATATCAGATTAACCATCATCCCAAATACAAGAGAAGGGGCCTTTATATATAGGCCTCAAAAGAAATTAAAAGACAGATTAGCCCCTTGGGCTTACATAAGACAAAAGGGTAAAAAGGGAAATTGCAAAATTAAATCAAAATACACTTAATAAACTAAAATAAAACAAAGTGATCTCGGTCGTCGATCTTCAGCTCCTCGGATAAGCATGGACGGTTGGATGTCCGCATCAGCAACCAAAGTGATGAGCTTCCTACAAACTTTCCTTTCTTAATTCTAGATTGTTGGGTACTCACAATTTAGACTTATGCTTAATGATTTCATCATCATCAACAAAAAGATCTTTTATTTTATTATACTGAGACTGATTCATTAACTTTAGATATTCATTATCAACCTTTTGATCTTCTTTAATACGATCTATTAAAGTTGATTTTACTATCATCTGATGTAAGTAATCCACATTTTTAGAATCTCTAACATTCAATTATAAATTCTCTAATATTTTTATAAATAGGACCTCTTGAGTAATCATCCAATTCAACATACCTGTAGATTTGCGGCTCAAAGCATCGGCCACAATATTTAGCTTTTCCAGGACAATACTGAAAATCCATACCATAATCCTTGATTAGTTCAAAGTTCAAACCATCTTCTCTATCTCAGATTTAGTTCTTTCTGTGAAATATGTACTTTAAACTATGATAATCAGTGAATATTGCACATTTTATCCCATATAGATAATGCCTTAAATTTTTTAAAGCAAGCACCATCGTTGTCAACTCTAAATCATGCGTAAGATAATTTCTTTCATGTGGCTTCAGCAGTCTTAATGTATAGGCAATTAACTTTTCGTTCTGCATTAAAGCAAATCCTACTCCCTTCAATTAAGTATCACTGTAAATCTAAAATACTTTTATTCCTAATAGAATTGTCAACATTGATTTTGTAGTTAGTGCATCTTCAATGTCTGAAAGTTCTTCTCACATTGTGCAATCCATTAACATCCTTTCTAATTAGCTTTGATAATAACATAGCAAATTGTGAGAATTCTTTGACAAATCTCTTGTAGTATCCAGCTAATCCCAAAAGATACAAACCTCTATAACATTTTTTGGTGTGGGCCATTCTAAGATTGCTTTCACTTTCTGTGGATCTACTGAAATCCCTTCACCACTAATAATATGCCCCAATAATATAAAACTCCTTAACCAAAATTCTCATTTTGAATATTTTGCATATAGTTGATGTTTACTCAATGTTTTCAAAACTATTCTTAAATATTCAGTATGTTCATCACCAGTCATAGAGTATCAGAATGTCATCAATAAAAATGATCATAAATTGATCTATATAATCCTTGAAAATCCGATTCATCATATTCATAGAAATAATAAGAGCATTTGTCAACCCAAAAGGCATGACTAGAAACTCAAAATGACCATATATACTCCCAAAAGTTGTCTTACTTATATCTTCTTCTTTAACCCTCACTTGATGATATCCTATTCTCAAATCAATTCTGAAAAATAATGTGGCACCTGCTAATTGATCAAACAAGTCCTCTATGCGAGGTAGTGGATATTTGTACTTGATGGTCACTTTGTTCAACTCTTTATAGTCAATACACATTTGCATGGATCCATCTTTCTTTAAAACAAAGAGTACAGGTACAGTCCAGGGTGAATAACTAGCCCAAATAAATCTCTTATCCATCAATTCCTCCAACTAAGTTTTCAACTCCTGTAATTCTTTTGGAGTCATCCTATAAAGGAGATTTGTATATTGCCGATGTTCCTGGTTGCAGTTTTATGTCAAAGTCAACTTCTATTGCAAGTGGAAATCAAGATAATTCTTTAGGAAATACATCTAAAAAATGTGATATAACCGGAACATTATATAATGCATGTACATCTTTATTTAACACTTCCATTTTAGTTAAAAACATCAACCCATCCCTCAGATATTTACCCATCTTCACTGCACTAACAAAAAGATGATATTGCATTATTCTCATAAGGAAAGTAGGTCTTCTCCTTCGGCAAATTAAATTTTATCATTTTCTTCCAACATTTAATTATAGCAAAATATTTAACTAGTCAATTCATTCCCAAAATGATATCCAAGCTTTAATAGACACTAAATATAGTTCTATATAAAATTTTCGATCCTGAATATCAAGATTAAAAAAACACTTCCTATTGATTTATAAACTATCCCTCGTTGGCAACATAACACATAATGCAGGTGTAAAGCATACAGTCTTACATATAAATTAGAATAAAATTCTTTAGAAATAAATGACTGAGATGCACCATAATAAAAAAGAACCCTGCCAAATTTATTAAAAATTAGAAGTATACATGTAACAACCTTCTCTGAATCTTTGGCTTCCTGGGGTGTAATGACAAACAACTAACATTCACTATTGGATTACTTTTAACATCTAATGCTTCTCTCAATTGTATCGGTGGCTTTACTTGGGTTATTAGCTTTCCCTAAAACTAAGATTTCCCTGTCTGATTGCCTTCAAGATAACTCTTCTATTGTCCTTGCTCCTTATATCCCTGTGACCTGGCAATGCTTCTTCACTCCAAAGAACAGTCCACCTTGCGATGACCCACTTCGCCACATCTTAAGCACCTTCCATAACCCACTAAACACTTCCCAAAATGCCTTTTCCAATACCGATCACAAAGAGGTTTCTCATACTGGATTAGCTTTTATTTGATATCAAATTTTGGCTTCTTGTTTTTGAATTGATTTGCTTTTTCAAACATCCTCCTTTTGCCTGTTTGCTGCTGCTCTCCCAACTATACTTAGAAAAATTCAGCTCATTTTCAATACTATTGGCTCTCTCCACTAAGACTGAGAATTAGCTAAGATCAAAAGGTATCAAGGCTAGTCACAGCTGATCTATGAAGCCTCTCAAAAATCTGACATTTTTCCTCTTGGGTGCTAACATAATGAGATGCATAGCGGGATAAGGAAGCGAACTCTGCCTCATATTGCATAACAGTCTTTGAACATCAACTCAGATTGAAGAATTTGTCTTGAAGAGCAAGTCTGGCTGAAGGAGGAATAAATCAGTCTCTAAATACCCTCATAAAATCATCTCACTAAATATTGGTGATAGGCATCAGCCTATGTTGCACCGATACACCTATTTATGAAGGCGTGCTGTATCCGATACACCGATACACGGATACGCCTCCAATACTCCACCGATACGTGTCGGATACGCCAAAGACGTATCCAATTAAAATACTATTTAATTTCAAAAGGACACGCGTATCTGATATAGGTGTCCATTGAAAAACAAAAAGAAATCCGTAAAAAAAAAAAAAGATGTCTTATTTGCTTCCGCGGCTGCGAGCAAAGTTCTCTCATTTCCGAGATGGATTTGAGTCTCTTAATGATATGATAATATTAGAAATTACTAATCTTTCATTTGATGAGCATGAATTAAAAGCTATGATATTTATTGAAGATGATATAGATGTTCAAAGACAAACCATTGAAGAAGCTAATCATATCATTCATTCTATTGAATAGTTGAAACTTTATGTGCTAGACAATTTATGTTTATGCTTTTGTTGTTGTACTAGACATTTAATGCTTACTTATATTTTGATATAATAAGCTACAAGGCTACAAATGATGTTGTTGTCTTTTTTTTTTTTTTTTTTAATTTAAAATATTATGCTTTGATTGCTTTCTTAATTTTTATGTATGATTTATAAATTATGATGTTGTGTCCGCGCCGTACCCGTATCTTGTATTTTTAAGAATTGACGTGTCCCGTATCCGTATCGTGTCGTATCCGTGTCGCCGTATCCGTATCGGTGCAACATAGGCATCAGCCTAAATTTCTGTTTATGCTGCGTCTGCCACGATCTTTCAATCCCACCTCCCAAAACAAATGTGGCCAACACTATCCTCCTGTTATCGAGACAAATCATAACATCCATGATTTTCCCTATCTTCAACTATTGTTGGATCATTTGCACATTTAAATGTTGTCAGTTTAAAAGTATGGAATAGCCTCAGATGTTGATCAATTTCACTACCAAATTTAGATCTGAGTTCGCTATTGATAGAATATTTATCTATAGATACCATTTTATCCACTACTTATGAGATCAGATGCACAATATCATAAAGTCCCTAAGACTTACCCCCTCATTCATTCCGCTTTTCTCAGAACTTTCAATTTACCTTTCTATCTTTGAATCTAGCCTGGATGGCTGGCCAATCATGCTTTATGGAAATTCCTCATGCAAGTTTATCTGAAATTATACATATATAGATAATTTATAAAATATATATGATCATTTAAAAAATTAAATCATAATTGCATGTATGCATGTTCAACTCTACTAGAATGAATTCACAGTTCCATTCAATCTCAATCCAACCTACATCTCTGTATAAATCAAATTCATTTTATATCATCATACTTCATTTTAAAATCAAATTACGTTTCCATTTGATTTGATTTAATTTATCTCTGATATCAATTTCTATCATATCCTATTTTGACCCCCTTTCAGTCAACCTAAAATGTAACAGATAAGGAGAATCTAAACATATATATTTCTTACTAACACTCATCCCAAATTACTTCTATCAGAATCGGGTGAGTAGGAAATGATCTATTTAGACTATCTTAACACACTGCATTTTTCAGTTTTAACAATTTTTTTATACGATTCATAATTGGAAGCATATTCATAACTCGTCAAATAAAATATAGAGCTTACTAAACTTGTAAAATAAAATTTATGTACCCAAAAATCTTATTGTACAGCTTCCTAGTCTGACTTCTATGCACAACCAAAAAGTATGTACACAAAAGTGCAGTTAACCTCCTACCTAGAGCCCCACTGGCTTATTCCTCTTTATTGTAGTACAACCACTACTAATGAGCTGAAGCACAATGAAATACACAACCATAGCATAAGCAAATAATAAACATAAAAATTACAGTCAATTATAAATAATATTGGGATTTTTATAAGAATCATAGTTGTATAAGAAATCAATGCCTATTTAACTTTCCACATTTCCTATTTTGTTTACTTTCTAATTCTCTAGATAAATCATATGATGACTATAGGTTTTGCACACTTACTGCTCTCATTCGAGGTAAGGTCTGAATTCCCAAATTTTAGAAGCGAGAGAGAAGCTCTCTCATTCAAGGTTGGATCCGAATTTTAAACTTTTAAAAGTGAGAGTCGGGTACCTCCTATACTATCCCAATGGCTTATCTCATCAAGTCTTTCGTCTTTTACTTGTGCGCATCTATCCCCCATAATATGATTTTTCTCAGTTTCCTTTTTTTATTAACATTTAGATGTTCATAACCAATATTTGTGGTGTCATTCTGTAGTATAACAATTAGTATGTAGAGTTTATAAAATAATAACTCAATTTAACAGTTAACTGACCAGTAAATAATCAACCTGCTTATTACGAAATTCTTGGGTACCACAAGTACCATAAATATATAAAATGTTCTTCTTTCCTATACTGCAGATTGGGTATATCACCTCGTTATGAATTTGTTCACCTACAATACTCCGACCTCTTTTCCTCTTATAAACAACTTGAAGCATGTTGGCACAAGAAAAATGGCACGAATGCACGAATCCCGCTTTGCAGCCGTAGGATTCCACTTTCCTTTAAGTCAGATTATAGTTAACCAAATTTTCCCTGAGGGTAGTGTCAGGGTTTGTAGATCTGGGATCCTTACTTCCCATGAGCACAAGCACTCATAGTTAATTACCCCTCTTAACACGTAAGAGAGAACTCTCGATTAAGGATGAATAATTTTTTTAGGTAATTTTAGTCTCAATAATGGGGGAAATAGAGGTAAACCTGATCAAGATCTCATGGTTCCGTCATCCCGGGTATACCATAGTTCCAATCTACCAACACTAGCAATCATTGATCGTAGTGTCCAGGGAATTTGATTACCAGCCATGGTTTGCCTCCTCTCAGGGATCCCGAGTAGACTGAAGTGATTAGATGTTGATCTTAGTTTTAATTTTGTTGGGTGCTTTGGGGTTTATATCTTTTAGAATACCCAAAAATTGGTTTATTTTGGGATTTATGACTTCGTTTAAAAGTAACCCAAGAGTTTGATTTAGAGCGGGTCTTATGGCTTCTTTAGAAAGTAGCCCAGGTATTTAGATTTAGGTTGGGATTTATGACTTTCATAGAAAGTAACCCAAGTAGTTGATTTAGGATGGGGCTTACTGCTCAATTTACGAGTTGTCCAAGGATTGGTCTTACAACCTAACTCTACAGTGAGGTTGCCCGAATATTTTAATTGATTGGTAGGACTTATGATTTCTCTTAAGAAATAGCCAGAAAAAGGCGGATCTTACAACTTAATCCTTAAAATTAAGATGCCTTTTTATTTGAATTAGATTGTTTGGGATTTAGGATTATTGCTATTTATTTAACAATTTTCCTAAAACATGTGTCTTACGACTTCACTGAGAAGTTGCCCAAATAGCGGGTCTTACAACTTAAGCCCTATAGGCTAAGATGCCCAAAAAGTTTAAATTTGATTATTTGGGTTTTAGGTTCATTACAATTTATTTAGTAATTTTTCTAAAACGTGGTTCTTACGACTTCACTTAGAAGTTGCTCGTTAGTGGGTCTTACAACCTAATCCTATAAACTAGGATGCCCAGGTGAGGGGTCTAGGGTTGTGTTATTACCTAAATATTTTCCTCAAATGTCAGATTTACGACTTCTATTAGAAGTGACCGGGAGTTTTAATTAGGAATTAAGAGTTAGGTCAAATTTACCTAAAACATTACCCTAAGGTCGGGCTTACGACTTTCCTATGAAAGTTGTCGGGTAGTGAGTCTTACAACTAGGGTGTCAATTCGGGTCAACGGGTCAAGTTCGGGTCGAAACCGGAATTGACCCGGCACTATTCGGGTTAACCCGAACCCGACCCAATTTTAAAAATGGGTCAGGTTTTCGGACCCGAACCCAACCCGATTCGAGTCCGGGTCAACCCGACCCGAAATGAATGACCTAGGATTGACCCAAAATTGCTAGTTTTCGGGGTCAAAATTGGGTCAATCTTTGATTTTCGGGTCAAAACGGGTCAATCTCGGGTTTTCGATTCAAATACGAGTTTTCGTGTCAATTTCGAGTCATTTTCGGGTTGCTGGGTCAACCCGAACCCGAGCCAATTTTTAAAACGGGTTGATTTGTTGAACCCGAACCCGACCCATTTCGGGTCCGGGTTGACTCGAACCCGAATTTTTCCAGGTTGGGTTCGGGTCGGGTTTCGAGTAGTGTCAAAAATTAACACCCCTACTTACAACCAAGTTCTTATAAACCAAGGCTGCCCATGTGAGGGTTTAGAATTTAATTGTGTCTTTGTTAAGAGGATGTCAGTTGTTTACAATTTGTTATTTAGATAATTTGAAAGGGTTGTAAGTTGGTTTAAGTTTGTGGTTTTGACACCTCGGGATTTTGACACTATGTTAGTATTTTAGTTGTTCTGTGCTCGTAGTCTTTTTCCTACTATAGTAGTCTACTACTCTACCTGTTTTTCAGCACTGTTACTCTACTAGCTTTTTCGTACTTGAATTTTCTTTCTTTATAGTACTCTATTATACCTGTAGTAGCTAGATTTATCAGCATTCATTCAATTTATTTATGATGTACTGATTCTTCATTTGTTTGTTTGTAGGTGTTCGTAGCCAATATTTACAATAGCCGGGACTTGCAGTTGCAAAGGATAGAGCCCACAAGCAGCTGTAGGAGCTCATATAGGGGAGCTTTGGAGAGCATGCAGAGGAGTTCAGTTTGAGTGTGTTGACTGTTGAGTTGTTTGTATTGTTATTCGAGAGTTTGAGAGCTTGAGAGCAATTTGTACAAGGGATTTGGGGAGTTTGAGAGTTTTGGAGATTTGGCAATCAATGTTGTATATGTCATTTAATGGAAACTTCTCTTCCCTCCTACTTTTATTTATTGCATTTTTATTTTAAGATTTCTCATTTAATTAATTAAATAATTAACCAATAAACCAATTCTAAATTCCACTGCTCTCTTTTTTTTTTAACTCTTGGATTTTAAAATTTTTAGAATTTAAAATTCTCTCAAATTTGAAATGCTCTCGTACTTTGAAACTTACGAATTCAAAAATATTCTTGTATTTTAAAATTAACCTATTAATTTTAATTGATAAATTAGTTTTGAAATGATTTATCACAATCCTTGTCATCTCATTAGCTAAAGGAAGAGAGGTGATGCTTTGACAATCAGAAACCTCCAACATTTCAAGAGGAATATCATTTGAAATATCACAATAATTTAATGTTTTTCCACTTAATGTTACTTGCGTTAGAATCTCTTAAAGAGGTCCTCATTTAGAGACTTTCAAGATGTCTCATTTAGAGACATTCATGGCATCTCAAAAAGTAGTCTTTGGTCTGAGATGATATCCAACCAGTTCTCATTTATGTTAAATGGCATTTAGGAGACGAGAAGCGGGGAAATTTTTGTTCTTACTTATCACAAGTACAAGGAGAAAGGGATTAGAAGAAGTCATCATTAATAAGAAGATAATGATGCATATTGAGTTATACACTTGTCTTGAGTTCATTCGGGACTTTCATCTATGATGTTAGTTATTTCAAAATTAATCAATTATTTTTATTAATTTAATCAATAATTTTTTAATTAAATATTAATTAACCATATTAGTTAATTAACATTTAAATTTTGATTTTAATATTTTAATTGAATTCAAATTAAATTGTCCTCTGAAATTTTGAAAAAAATTCGACAGCCTCCCGGCGTCCCCTCCCCACTGAGGAAGAAATCGAGATGGCATTTGCCGAAATTTTTTTCTACCCAGACCTAAGGTCGATGGCATAGGGTCTTCGAATTAAAATCATCCCACCAGGATCTAAGATCGACTGCATGGGGTCTTCGAATTAAATTTCATCCCGCCCAGATCAAAGATCAATGGCACGGGGGCTTCAAATTTAAAACCATCCACCCGGATCTAAGATCGCGGCACGGGTCTTTGAATTTTAAAATCATCCGCCCAGATCTAAGATCGATGGCACGGGTCTTCGATACCTGTTTGAAATAATTTCTTCTTTTCTTTTTTTTATATACATCGTCTCCTTTTTGTTTACATTATAATTATAATTAATTATAATTATATTTATAATTATAATATTATATTTATAATTATAAATACAATTATAATCATATAAGTATGCATAAAGAAGGATATAGGAGTTTTAATCGGGTTGGCTAGGGTAATCGTCAAAGGAACACAGCCGAACATAACAAAGGAGCCACTCGTGTAATCTTTATACCTCCTGTAAAGCAAAGACGTCGAACAACAACAAAGGAGCTAAAGGGGCGACGCATGCAATCTCTAAAGGAGCGGAAGGAGCGACTCACACAATCTCTGCACTTCTTGCGAAGAAGCGAAGTCGAGCGGCAACAAAGGAGCGGAAGGAGAGACTCACGCAATCTCTGCACCTCCCGCGAAGAGCGAAGTCGGAAAGCCAAGTGGAGTCGACGCATGCGGCCTCTGTGAGCCGAAGCCGAACAGCGACGATCGAGCAGGAGTGGCGCGTGCAATCTCTTCGCCTCCTGTGAAGAAACAAAGCCAAACAACAACAATGAAAATAGAAGATGAAAGGCGAACCCTAGAAACCTCCTGCAAATCAACGAAATCGAACATGAACGACAGAGTCGATTGAGTGAGAGCAAAAGTGTAAGTCTTTTCGTTTCTTTCTCCTTCCCTTTTATCGAATGAACTGTCGAGTGAGAGTTATGGCTCTGAAGAGGTGCATCATTTGGCAAGGTGGAGCTTGCGGAGGCGGTTGCTTTCATGTGTTCTCTTTTTTTTTTTTTTTTTTTTAGTTAGTTTTTTTTTTTTTTCTTTAGTTAGTCAATAAAGCATACATTTTTTACTTTCAAAAATGCATTCCAATATAATAAAATAGGCTACAAGCCTACAATATCAAAAGACGGTAAACGTTTACCTCAAATAAAGTTAACATTCAATTCAACCTCCCTTCCTCTCCTAACCTCTTTCTCCTACTTCCTTTTCCTTCTCTTTTACTTCTTACCTTACTGTTTTCTCCCCAAAAGCTGCAAGACCGCACACAGCAGCAGCCCTCACGTATTCCCAGTTTCTGCTCGCATCCTACTCCCTGTTCGAACTCTAGAGAATGGAGAGCAAAGTTACGGGGATTGGGAAAGGAATAGAATGGGCTAGTGCTTAAGTAATTATATAATATTATAAGAAGTTTAATACCTTTTCTACTATAATCTTCCTAAGCAACCTCAGCTATTTGATGCAATTAATCTATTGCATGAGGTTTAAGTGGAACTGTATTGCTTCAACAATATTTAATTAATTAACTGAACTGCTACAGCACTAATTAATTGATTAACATTTAGTTCTGTTAATTAACATTTAGTTTAGCAAAATATCATCTTAATTAACATTTCATAATATCAAAGCAATGAATTAATATATGTATATATCCTTTTAGCTATTGCTTAAATATATCAAAATGCTAAAAAAAAAAAGGATTTAATGAAAATAACTTTGATATGTTATGGAGGAATGATAAAATGCGGTAAATTTTTTAGCCAAATATTATGCTAACATTTTTTAATTTTTTTTTAATATTATAGAGAAAACCATGCTCTCTCTCTCTCTCAAAATAGTAAAAACCACTCTTCTCATTCCACTTTCTCTAACAAAAGAAAATCAACGTCATATTTGCTTGCAAAATCGCCTCGTTGCCATCAATTTTGTCATTGCTTCCATGCACGCAAGTGTAAAATGCAAAGACCATTAAACTCAAATCCCATTGGCAACATGTTTGGGACAGCAAGACGTTAGTGACATTCGCAACATAATGGGTAAGTACCTAATGCTGTGGGAATTTTGAAAAATTATTGCCATTGTGTCATAGGACACCAATCAAACTTGTCTTTCTTGGCATGATGCGCAAACCTAGACTCTCCATAAATTCTACTTATCCAAGGGCGATCAATAGACTTTAGACTTAACAAGTCCCTAAAAGATACATATGAGAGTCTAAAATGAGCAAAATACAGGAAATAAAGCAACGAATACAAAGTTAAACACTTAAAATGCAAATGCATCAAGTGTACCAAAAATCATACAACCTAGTCATGCAATCCTTAAAAATAATTCAAATAAATGACGTATGTGCATTGAAAATTGTACAAGAAAACTAGATCTTTTGAAAACTAAATGTTCGCATGTGCTCCGACAAATGCATTGACATAATATTTAAGAATACTACATGAACTAAGAAAATGAATTATGAATTCACCTCATCAATCCGTAGAATATTGCAATTATTATTTAATAATTATTTTTCCTACTCATCATCTACATACTATTGTAATTATTCTTCCATTATTTTATATGTTCCTATTAGAAGTTCTCCGAGAATTATATAAATACTATACAAATTTTAAAAAGAAATTCTCAAATGATTCTCTCCAATTCTTGTCAAATTCCAATAAATCTAGTTAAAGAACCTTAAATTATGTGCAATCATTTTGATTATAGTTAATTGACTGGCATGCATTGTACAAGTTAAAATGACTGAAAGTATTATAAAAGATAATTGCATGTTAAAAAGACTAAGAGTTAAATTATAAAAGGTAAAAGAACATAACTTATATAGAAAGATAACAATAACAACCTGCAGTAATAGCATAATGATGGCAAAGAGAACCTTCGTAGCCTCTGTTAAAAAGTTCACACTGAGGGGACTAAATTTAAAACTTCCATCCACCTTAGACATGTAGACCAAGATGGGCTGCAAAAATATTTGAAAAGCTCGCAACTTAGTGATGTTAAATTTACAGGAAGTAAAGCTATGTACGTAGGCAAGGAAGAGGCATGTCTATATATATATTCTCCAGAAATAACCAATAGTTTATAAGGAAGTTCGAGCTCAAACAAAAATTATAAACAAACTTCAATTTTTATTAGATTATACTGGAACAACAAGTACCAAAAAAAACATTGCTTGTTAGAAAAAACATTTTTTGCATGAGTTTTTTTAAAAACATACAAAAAGATTGTACCATAAACTAGTTTTCAGGAATATTATTGTTGCTAAAAAAAGTGAAAAAATAATTGTACTAAAGCCATGTCAACAAGCACATCATACAACTAAATTAAACATTGCACAAAGTAGTAAAGCCAATTAAATTTTCTGACATGATGAGATCCATTTTCCTAGAAGAACACTTTATCTCGTGTCAGCCAATTGAAGGCGAACTTAAGAACACTTTATCTAGTGTCCGCCCATTGAAGGCGAACTTAATACTGCCCCTAGCAACACCCAGAATGTGATGTTCCTCCAATGTGTTGACCCACCGCAAACTGAGTGATCCTGTAGAAGTTCCCCTAACCCTATTTTGAACTTCCCGTCAATGCAAGGATAAACAGTGGTGCAGCAACGAAAGGGTTCTTGTGAAAAGGTGACTGAAGTGAACAATAGAACATAGGAAATCAGAAAATACCAGATAGATTCTAATTGATAGGAACAAGAAAATAGTATCGAACATGAATTCCGGACAAAAAAAAGTATCATATAAGTGACGACGATCATGATCTAAATTTTTGTTGCCCATAAGATGCATTTGTTCAAAGTTTAATCAAACCTGACCATCATCTTTCAAGTTGTTTTAGATAGAACTTTTCTCCGGCCATTATTTTTAAATGATAAAAATGACACCGCAGTGACCCAAGAAATGGCAGTAATAAGGAAAATGTAATGCTTTAAAAATGTTGTCTACATTGGAACCAGAATTTTGCAGCAATCTTGTGACCATGAATGAGTTTTGTATTTTTTTTTTTTTCATTTTCTTTTACACTAATTATGGCCCACAACATTGTGCTTGCGAAAAAAAGGAATGTCACTGGGAAATTCAAATATTATATGACGTTGTACCTTGGATAGGATGCCATCTACATAAAATTGTTCATCCATTTCAATGGTCGTATGTGGCACTAAACCCTTACAATATTGGTGGAACCGCTAAAATTTTGGTCCAAACATTAGTAATAAAACTGCTACCTCGAGTCAGTTGATTAGTCATTTTTGCATTGGTTTATTAACACAGCGTTAATGGCACTATCTTGACAACGTTGCAAATGTCAAGACATTTTGTTGCATCTACAGTCTGCATGTATAATTGCAATTAGTGAATAGCATACCATAACATAAAAGTTCTGTGGTTCCATAACACATGGTATATAGTGCAAAAATCATTATTTTAAAAATAACATAATGCATTGAAAAATCATGACTAATTTATTAATAACACAAAATATTAAAAAAAATTATCATAATACAAAAAACACCACCAATACATATAAATAGAACATAATATTACATTAACATGTATGAAAGTTAACAGAAAGCACAAAATTTTCATGTTAAATCTTTTTAAACAGTTTGCTCACTAATGAATGTACCAATGTAACTCATGCAATAAGATGATAGTTTTTGAATTTTAAAAAATAATAGTAATTAAAAAAGGTAAAATATATATATATATAATAACACAATATTGCCCGTCATCAGCGAAAGTAGATTAAGCAAAATAAAGCATTAAACAAACAAAAAATTTACATACAATTGAGAAGAAAATGTATAGAAAAAATAGAAAAAAAAAAAAGAGCATAAACAATTGTTTGGTTGATAGAAGATAAAATGAACAAGCATAAATAATAAAATACATGTGCTATCATCTATATCACATAATATTTTTATTTTGTGTATGGCTATGGGTTTAGGGTTTGGACTACATCAATGAGGTATTCAAGAAACTTGTAAGTAAAACTCAAGGATAATAAGTAAACGTTATCCGTACAGAAGCCTAGTGTGATTTTTAAGGTGTTAATTAGTTCATTACTGGTTGCAAATGCTGGTGCCAAAGAACTCAATAGACACCATATGCTACTACTTATAGTTTTGGATGACTATATGATATGTTGGTATTTGTGACATGCCAATAAATTTCATTTTGGTGAATTAATATTGCATGATTCCTTCTCATGACACTTGCGCAGTTCAGTAAGTGCTTAACTAATCAATGATGAATGTTTGTACTTTGTACATATCAGAACCCATATATAATTTTATGAAATTTTGAGAACATCACATAATTTCTAGTTTTCACCTTGGTGACGTGTTGCAAAAACTCAACATTACAATATCAAGCCTTTGTCCCACTATGTGGGATCGGCTACATGAATCTTTTTTCTCCATTGTATCCTGTTAAAAGTCAAATTCTCATGTAAATCTAATAAAGAAATATCATTTCTAATATTTTCTAACCAAGTCTTTCTAGGTCTACCTCAACCTTTTTTAACATGAGTCAAATCTAATACCTCTTTTTCCTAACTGGGTTATTAGAAGGCCGCCGTTTTATGTGACCAAACCATCTAAGGCAACTCTCTAATCTTATCTTCCACTGGCGCTACTCCAACCTTGTCACGTATATGCTCATTTTGTATCATATCTCTAAGGGTAAAGCCACTCATCCACCTGAGCATCCTCATCTCTACAACACTTAACTTAGTATTATGCTTCTCTTTCAATGGCCACATTCGGCACCATAAAGCATTGCAGGTCTCACTACCATCTTATAGAATTTTCCCTTAAGTTGGAGGGCGATTTTTCTATCACACAACAAGCCCGATGCATTCCTCCACTTCAACCATGCAACCTGAATTCTACTGATAATATCTCCATTTATTTCATCATCGCTCTGAACAATAGATCCAAGATATCTAAAATATGTACTCTTATTAATGACTTGCTCGCCCAATGTCACAATCCCCTCACTAGGTCTATTACTACTAAAATTACACTCCATATATTCGATTTTAGATCTACTCAGGCGAAAACCTTTAGACTCTAAGGTTGACTTCCATAATTCATGTTTACCTTCAACTCCCTCTCTAGTCTTATCAACAAGAAGAATATCATCAGCAAAAAGCATACACCAAGGTACATCCTCTTGTAAATGTCTAGTGAGAACATCCATGACTAAAGCAAAAAGATATGGGCTTAAGGTTGATCCTTGATGTAATCCAATCGAAATAAGAAAATACTTGGTCAAACCACCATGTGTTTGAACACAACTAATAGCTCCTGCATACATATTTTTAATGATTTGAATATAAGCGTTATTAACTCCTTTCTTTTCAAGAACTTTCCATAGCACTTCTCTTGGAACTTTATCATATGTTTTCTCTAAATCAATAAATATCATATGTAAATCCTCCTTACTCTCTCTATATTTCTCCATCAAACCTCTCAATAAATGTATGGCTTCCATAGTAAACCTACCCGGCATGAATCCAAATTGATTTTGAGAAACATTAGTATCATGCCACAACCTATGCTCCAAAACTCGCTCCCATAGTTTTAAAGTATGACACATTAACTTAGTTCCTCTATAATTTGCAAAATCTTGTGTATCATCTTTATTCTTAAAAATAGGAATTAACATACTCATTCTTCACTCATCTAGCATCTTTTTTGTCTTCAAGACTGTATTAAAAGTTTAGTAAGCCAAGAAATTCCTTCATCTCCTAAGCATTTCCACACCTCTATTTGAATATCATTAGGTCCAACAGCTTTTCCACAATTCATTTTATTTAAAGCCTCTGTAACTTCAGTTTTATTCATACGTCAACAAAAATATAAATCTTTATTTGCATTTAGGGTGCTGTCACTAAAATCAATCGTATTTTCACATTTTTTGTTAAAAAATTTAGCAAAATATCTCATCCACCTTTGTTGAATATAATCTTCTAAGAAAAGTACTTTTTGATCTTCATCCTGAATAAACTTCACTTGAACTAAATCCTTACTACTCCTATCTTTTTAGGCCTACTAATGTTGAGTTCAACAATGATGTGTTCGTTTGTTGTTTTATTTTTAATTAAAAAAATTCTTATTTACCTCCAAAATAGTTATTCCAACTGGATACCATTGTATATATCGATGCGAAATTAAGCATATATTTGAGGCATTTAGAACAAAGCTACAACTTAGTGGAAAACAATCTCATCACAAGCTGATTAAACTTGGTTTGCTAATTGTGAGTGGATTGAAATAGCGAAAGGTAGGTGCAGAATAGTTTGTAGCCAACTCATTGTGATCCCAGCATGTCAATTATAAATTTATCGTTACATTAAAAGTTCAGCTTATTAATTTGGTCATTGATCTCCTTTTTTTTTTTAATATTCAGGTATGAAAATAAAATGAAAATCATTTCAAAAAGCTACATTAGTAATATTACAAATTTCAAGATTTGTTTCAGTGCATTTCATCCAAAAGATAGGTTTAAAAAACATGAAAAGTTAAACAATTTAAATTTGAGTTTGTAGCATTTCTAGCCTAGGGATATTTTTATACACATTATTATCAGGTACACCTTATAAAATCATCCATTTTCTCTTCTCCATCACTATAACTGTAACCATCCACTGCTTCTTATCTTCTTGGACTCATACTTCATTTTCATGATTTACTTTTCTAAATTTCAAAGCTCTTGCACTAACATTTGATTTTACTTATTTCCTCGTATACATTTTTGCTCCTCCAACTATTGAAGCTCTTTTCACATCACTACATGTCAAATTTTCTTAATCAAAAAGTGTCATCCTTCGCACTTAAATTGGGAAAACAAACATGAAGTTTCATTTGATTTACAGTTCAGGTTTTGCCTGAAGGCATACCAGTAGTTCTTCGTACTAGCTCTTAGCAGGTTTCTAGTTTAGAAGGGCCTCTCGAGCATGTATTCATGGTCTTCATCATCATTTCAATATAAAAAAGAGAAGATATCAAATTAAAAAATATTTGATACAACAACAACAACAACATCAAGCCTTTGTCTCACTATGTGTGGTCGGCTACATGAATCCTTTTTCACCATTGTGTCCGGTTAAAAGTCAAATCCTCATTTAAATCTAATAAAGAAAGATCAATTCTAATATTTTTTAACCACGTCTTTTTAGGTCTACCTCTACCTTTCTTAACATAAGTCAAATATAATAGCTCAACTTTCGTAACTGGGCCATCAGAAAGCCTCCGTTTAATGTGCCCAAACAATCTAAGGCAACTCTCTCTAATCTTATCTTTCACTGGAGCTACTCCAACCTTTTCATGTATATGATCATTTCGCATCATATCTCAAAGGGTCAAGCCACTCATCCACCTAAGCATCCTCATCTCTGCAACACTTAACTTAGTATTATGCTTCTCTTTAATGGCCAACATTCGGCACCATAAAGCATTGCAGGTCTCACCACCATCTTATAAATTTTTCCCTTAAGTTTGAGGGGGGCTTTTCTATCGCACAATAAGCCCGATGCATTCTTTCACTTCAACCATCCAACTTGAATTCGGCTAATAATATCCGCATCAATTTCACCATCACTCTGAACAATATATCCAAGATATCTAAAACGTGCACTCTTATTAATGACTTGATCGCCCAAAGTCACAATCCCCTCACTAGGTCTATTGATACTAAAATATTTGATAAACCTTCAAATATTTGGAATGAATTGAGCTGGATGTGTGAGTGGGCAATGTTGGAAAATGGGACTAACTTATGAACGAATCAACTTGCAACCATGATGTCGTCGGCTAATGACTTAGCCACCCAAATTGAATTAACCAGCAAGTCCACAAGTTTTTTTTTAACTTTCAACCATTTCATGAACTCTTGAGGAGCAATGAATGGGTGTTTACTTGAAATAGTTATTATGTAGTGAAAAAACACAGAATTAAGTCAACCATGAACACCATAGAAGTAAAGATGAGCATTATCCAAATTTCTGCTAAACTTAAGGCAACCTTTCCTTAAAAGTTTAACACAGCCAACTAAAGAATTATGTATAAAGCTAGTTCCTTGTAATATTTCATAGCTGATGCAATACCTTCATTCCTCAATCAAACTAATGCTATTGAAGTTTGTTGGTCAAGAATACACATAATGTAGGAAATTAGACATGGCAGTTTGATTTCTTGTATCAATGCCAGGACAATAAATTTAAGTGGACATATGATTGCAACCAGCCCAGCTTGGTTTCCATATTTCATATTTATTTAAATTCTCCCCTATGTAATTTCCTATTTGGCATTCAGAAAGATGTTGGGCAAAATGGTAGAAACAATACTCAAGTCACGAAATAAGATATTGATTGCTCAAACCGCAACATGACACAGGACTGATACGTTTGATCTTATTCTCAATGAAGGAATGAAACATAAGTGAAACAATTATACATTGTTTTCTCACCTGTAGACCAACCAAGAAGCAATCACCAAAAACCAGAAGCACATTCAAAGCACGATTTTTAGATGACACGTTGCTTCTATGTTTATCATATGCCCTTGAAATAGTCTTACTACTCGGTGACAGCAACTTGGAGTGGCAAACACTGCATTCTAGCATCCCGTTCTTTAGCATTTCAAACCTTCTTCTCAGACTGAAGAACCAACGGATACTGCAGGTAAAAACCAATAAAATCTTCAGTAAATACGGTAACTAGCTAATGTTTGATCAAAAAACCAAAATTAAATCACATTTCATGATCTAACACATAAAAAACCCTAAGATGTATTAAATTCCAAGTCTAATTTTTTCAAAAATTCAAAGATGAATAGGTCAAAGATAGAAAGGTCATGAGTACAAAAAGCCTAGAAAACAATCCTCTGCTATACCAATGCATGCTCTGCAATAGGAATAAAAAACATTCCGCTGTTAATTCACGATTTCCCGACAGCAAACGTTGAAGCAGAAAAAGCGGCCTGTTTTCGTTTATCAAATTAAGCTCAATTGTTAGATTTTTCACCTATGCATCCAGCTTATGACTAGCAAAGAATAAGACTCAAGCCGACACCGAAAAATTAAAAGCACGAGGAAACGCGCGAACCAATAGGGCAGAATGAAGCAGATCTCCCCAGATTATGAAGAAGCGGATCCCCGCGAGCTGTTGCACCGGCTGCAGATCCAGAGGCGAACGGAATTGATCTAATCGGAGGTCACAAGAGATCGCTCACAGCTTCTCCGCGGATTCGAAAGGCCTCGAAGGAATCCAGATCGAAATACAAGAAAATAAAAGAATAAGCAGAAGTTCGGTGGCAGGATCAGATGAGAATATTCGGATTTCGGTGAATTGGAACGTGATGGTGAGAAGAATACGCTTGCACCGTTTCTCTTTTATAAGAGGCCAGGGATCGCCGCGGCGTAACTTTTGCTTAAATTTCACACCAAACAATCTCTTTGCCTCCGTCCCTGCATCAGGTCCTTCACTTCGTCTTTGGCCTGAATAGATTTCTCTTCCATGAGCGGCGATATGTCAGCGACTTGACCTGACCAAGGAGCGGTGGGACGGACGTGTGTAGGTTTCTAATTGTAGAATAGGGTGGAAGGAACTGGCAGCTGGGAAGTACGTGCGTTAAACCGGAGACTATAGAAATACCGTGATTAAATTCCCCAAAAAAAAAAAAATTACCGTGATTAAGACAGGTTAATTTTTTTTTTTTTTTTTTTTTTTTTTTTGAAAAATTGTGGCATTAGCCATTTCCATTACTATAAGCTTGTTACATGTAATGAAAAAAGAAAAGCAGAAAAGAAATTAAACTATGACCTTGCCAAAACAGACAAGGTCCAGTAAAAAAGGGGGAGAAACAAAATCCCCTTAGCACTATTAAAACAAAAAAGGAACTTTGCTAATAAAAACTCAAAAAGAGTGAAGGACAAAAAAAAAATAGATGCAGAAAGAACACAAAAGAAAAACAGACTGAGGAAGATAATAAAGCCAAAGGCTCAGGAATTGCCGCTCTCTCAACCTGGTTGCAAAGAAATCTGAAAAAACATCCTGTCATCCTAAGGAGAAAATGGCAATCCTTACATCATTGCCATTCTTCCATCCCGATATAATAATCAGTCTGCCATCAGCAAAAACCAAACCAGAGAAGAACCACCCAGCTTGTCACAGAAAAACAACACAACAACCATCAAAGTTCCAGTAGAGCCGAGAAACCAGAATTACCGAAAAAAACACATACAGGAAATCCCAGATAAACCGAGAAAGCTACAGCAGTTCCATCAGATTTACTACCTCTTTCCAGTTCAGAATTTTAGAGAAGACAGCGGCTTTGATTTTGTAAACCAAAGTATTGGAAGAGGCATATTTTGCACCAAATTTTCTATCATTCCTCTCACGCCATATATGATATACCGAGCAACAAATGATAAGGAACTAGAATTCCTTATATTTAGTATGTGTATCCTCAATATATTCAAAAATTTGAAGGATGTTAGGCCTTAGCAGTAAAAATCTCAAATTCCTCATAAGATTAGAAAGAACAGAAAAAGAGTAATCACACTCGAAAAAAAGGTGACTAATACATTCAGAATATTGACAGCATAAAGCACATCTAGCCTCCACCATAATTCCTTTAGCTCTTAGAGAATCAGCAGTTTTTAAACCCCCACAAATAGCCATCCAGCAAAACGAGGAGTATCTGATAACATGCCTTTTATGCCAAACGAATTTCCACCAATTCACCTTCTCATAATTTTTAAAGAAATACTTATGATAATCTCTATTCTTGCAATGATTACCATTACCCCAAAAAATATTAACATGGGAGCCCTGTGCAACAGTAATATCAGTAAAAGCCCTATTCACATTCTCAGGCAAGTTCGCAGGGAGAGACCAATTACCATCTTTAAGAATCACAGCAATACTATCATTAAGAGGGAAATAGCTAAGAAAGGAAGAAAATATCGCAATCTCATTGAGGCATTTATCCTTATACCAGTGATCCCAGTATAAAGAAAATTTGGAAGTAGCAGAAACTTTAAAATGAAAACATTCTTTAGCCAATAAAGCGTCCCTGCAAAGTTGTTTCCAAAACTTAGATGCTTTAGAGGTAGGCTCCTTCCAAGGAGAGATGTAAGCTTTGAATAACCAAATACTCATAGGAAATGAAGCATTGTAGATTCTGGTAATGAGAGAACAATTGAAGCAGAATTGATCTTTTTAATTTTTTCAATTAATAACTATTTTTAATTTTTTTATTTTTTTTTATTTGTGATGAGCAGATGCATTTTATAGTCAAAGCTATTAACGTGTGATAAGGAAATAGCTCTGCTGTTGAATTCAAATTTATAGGTGAAAGACATCTGACATTACTAGCAGTAGAAATCAAGAGTAGGCATAGTGATGGAGTAGAAAGCTTTCATTGAGAGGTCCTAAATTGATTTTTTTAAAATATTGGCCAACTTCTTTTCATTTAGGCTCAGGACCCACATTGACAAATTTAAGAAAATAAAAATTTGTTAAAATATTAAAAAGTTTGATTTTTGGTGCCTCTTAACTCTTTATAGATGTTTATACCAATAAGTTGAAAATAAATTAATTAATTATAATTCTAGTATGATGCATTGATGTATGGAGATGAACAGCATATCATCATGGTTAAGAATTAAACAATAAATATATTAATTAGTAACAAAATAAAAAATAAACCTATGACAACAGAGCCCTGCATTGGGTGCCCATACCCACACCCACCCATACCCAATGGGCATGGGTGGGTATGGGTACGCTCATGACCTCGTGGGTGGGTATGGGTGAGTACTCAACATCAGCGGACAAACTAATTTACATTACTAATTACCATATGCATACAGTATATTACATTAATCATTACTACACAGTGCGCAACACTGAACCGCATCATGACTACGATAAATTTTGATATGTGGCTTGAAAGTTTGCAGTCAGAAAAAATGGCAAAAAACTCAAGGCAATTAATCCGTGGCAGACTGCATTCAAGAAGCGTGAAAATTGGGTGGGTGTGGGTGGGTATGACATCCCGAAAGTCACCATAGGTGGGCATGGGTGGGCAAAGCCTGCTAGCGCAGAGCGTGGGTACCCAACCAGGACCCCGTGTAGGGCTCTGTATGACAATAGTTATAAACCATCAAATAATTCAAATATTTACTTTCTTTTAAATGAGAACATATAAACTAAAATAAAAACATTTTATTGTAATTAAAAAGAAAAATGGAAAGAGGGAGAGAGTGTTCAGAAAAGATAGATTTATTTCCTATTAGAGAGGGGGAAATGGGGGTAGATAGAGCAAGAGAGCTAGAGTGAGGGGGTGAGATTTAGAGGGAGAGAGATAAGTATCCCTTTGCTTTAGAGAGAGAGAGGGCAAGGAGAATGAGAGGAATATACTTATCTTTGTTAGTTCAAAGGTAAGCATTGGTTATTAGATGAAAGTACTACTAAAGTTAAAGGCAATACAAATAAAGAATGCATAAGAGCAAAAGAATATTTGAAAGAGAATATTCATACACAGATTTGTTCACCTCATTTTTGTTTGAGGTCAAAAACCTAAATTAAAGCTTTAGGCATGGTTTTCATTTCCTTCAACTCCATTTCATAGCTTCAATCCAACTCATCATTATGCTCTAGCATGTTGATTCGAACATAAAACTCTAAATCTGCTATTTGACAATCACCTTTGATGGTCAAAATGGTGGCAAATGATCTGAGTATTTTAAAATCTTAAACTCTTCAATCAACCATAAACTTCAACCATAAATCAAATTCAAATCCAAACATAGCTTCAAACTTCAAACCCTAAAATCTAGTGTTCAAATCTAAACCCTAAAGCCTTTAGACTTTTCACTTTTTTAGAGGAATTTTCAATTGGTTCAAAACCCTAGATAAAATTGTGGTTGATTTTTTACATATTAATTAAGCATGCCTTTAGACCTAACCATTTAGGAGGCATCCATGTCCTTCTAAATCCTAAAACTCAAAGCATATCCCAAGCAAACAAAAACCTTCAAATATTTATAACTTATACCATTTAACATGGCATCTTCATGTAAATTTCCTTGATACCCTTTGGAAACTCATTGAATATGTTCATAGTCATCATTACATTGATTTGAACTCATTTGAGTCTATGGTTGACTTAGGTTTACCTTGTTTGACCTATGAACCCCTTTTAAACATAAACCCTTCATATGCATGAATCATATTGAATTACTCAATCCAAGGCATGGATTGTTATCCTATGCATTGAATAATCATTCATGGTGATACATGGATCATGTTGAACCCTTGAATGAGCTAAGTTGACCACAATTGGTCATTTTGACCATTAAAGAACCTCTTTAACCCTAAACCTTACTCATGCATAGAAACCTACCTAAACCCCACCAAAGCCTTCAAATGTTTCCAAAACTTAAATTATACATGAATAAACCCGATTGAACCCTTGGTGAACCATGGTTTATCATGGTTGACCAAGAAGTTAAAACCCTAAAAATAAACCTTTGAATAAACCCTTTATGGCTCAATCATGCCATGAGCCAAGACTACTTTCAACAAATTTCAAATACCATTTGGAGTGAATAGGACCTAAACTCAAGCCTTGGTTAAGCTTGGTTGATCAAATCAATCTAGGTTGATCAAGTCAACCTAGGTTGACCAAATCAACACTTAAGCCATTAAATATACATTTCATACATATAAACCATGTCATAACCTAAAATGTTATCCAACAAGCTCCAAATGTGAATTTGAATGAGTTGGACCTAACCCTAACCCCTAGTCAACTCTGGTTGACCAACTCAACTATAATTGACCAAACAAAACCTAAATATTCTAAACCCAAAATTCATTGTTTTAGGCCAAACTAGAATACTCAAATCCATTGGGACGATCCGTTGGATCCCCAAGGATAATTGCTTCATACCTATTGTTATTTGTCTTGAATAGTATTGTCTATGTACCACATGCTCTCTCAAGATCTTTTGTGAGATTATCCCTATAAGATTAATAATTGGTTAGATTTGGTAATTCAAGTGAGTTTGGGTTCCACCTTATACTTTAATGGATGACTGAGATGCATTTTATACTATAATGCAAATGATTTATGCCTCCACACATGATGTGTTCAACAATGTACATAGAAAGTGTGGGCTATGTGTCCTACCATGCCACATGAGTAACGCCTAACCCCATGGAATGAATTCACTAATCTATGTATGGTATTGTTCCTCTTTCTAGGGATATAAGTTGATGCATGATGTGTCCTAGTGGGTGCATGTTGTGCTAGTGTAAGTTAAGGCTTTTGTGCTAATAAAAATAGTTGCGAATTATTTAGAAGTGCAAATACTTTTTTTAAATATTTATTATCACTTTTGTAACTTTTAACCTAAAATTTTAATGCATACTCACTTGGGTATAGTTCTGTTGCCAGTGTTCCTAATTCTTTGAATGCTTCTTATGGTTCAACATGCTTAGATTTCAAGAATGTATGCAATTTAGTTAATTCAATATGCTTATTATTTAATTCATCAAATTTATGTGGTGGAGAAGCATGCTCCTTATCTAAAGTAGAATGTAGCTTTTAGACTATCATGCTCCATAACTATAATGTCATGTTCAACTTCCAAATAAAAAAAAAAACCCCAATTTTTAAAATTGCATACTATTTCTTAAGCTTCCTATATGAGTCATGAATTTTTTAAGAAATAGCAAAGAGCTCATCATAGGATAATTAACATACCTTATCTTGATCAGAATTAGTATCATTTTCCATAAGGCACATTTTTGTTACCTCATCCTCCATTTTTTATTCTAATGAATCTAAGGAAAAGTTTACCTAGAAAGTCTTCTGCATTTTTTGTTTTCCCTTTTCGAAATTAGTCTTTCTTAACCCTTATCCTTGGTGGGGTGAGTTTTTAAGTTAGGGCAATCAATTCATACATACCCTGGCTTCCTATATTCAAAACAAGTTATATCAGATAAACTTTTAGTGAATTTGCTTCCCTTACCTTTGCTCTCTTTAAAATGAGACACTCCATTTTAGAATATCCATATTATTATCTTATATAAAGTATCTAAACATAGTCTTCATGCATACCATCAAAGTGCATTATAGCTTATGGAAGAAATTTCTAGTGCTAGGTCTTATCCATGAAGATATCAATGTGTGGCAGTGGAAAATCAAGCTTTTATTTCCATTTTAGGAAGCTTTTGAATTGTCTTATCATAGGGGTTATATCATCAGTACCATCTGATTCTACGTTGTTGTTGTTTTAGTCATCGGCCTTCAGTGCCACGGTCTTCTACTTGCTTTTCTTTCCAACATCCTATAATCTTTTGCTTACATTTTGCTCATAGGCAATAAAAAGCTTAGTAGATTATCAATTGAGTAAACATTTAAGCCTTTCGATTCACAAATAACACTAACCTTTGCATCAAAATTATCTGGCAAACAACGAAGTATTTTGTTAACCTTTTTAGAATTTGATAATTCTCTACCTAAAGCATGTAGGGATGTCACTATCTTAGTAAATCTTGTATACATGTCAGAGATAGTCTCACTTTGTTTCATATAGAATTATTCATAATCATGCAATAGTAAGTTTAAATGAGATATCTTAACCTCATTTTTACCCTCGTAATAATGCATAATCAATCTCGGATTTTTCTTTCAAGTAGTACAAGTACAAATCAATATCGTCTTCTGATTTAAGTGCATAGAAAAAATAGTTTAACTATATTGCATTCAATTGTACATAGTCTCTATCCTCATTACTCCATTCATTAAAAAGTTATTAAATTTTAACACCTCACAAATCTAGAGAGTTCATAATATCCTTATTGTATCATATGCCGGATGTGATTGTTGATTAATTGTAGACATGTTGACATACAAACATTCCAAAAAATCGAAGAGAATGTTATCAAACAATGATGAATGGGTTACTGAATAACCCTCCACAATATTTTTATTCCCTAGGTGTGCTATGGATATTTTTCTCAAAGATTTTTAAATCACTAATTTGAGACCCGCTTTGATGGTAATTGAAAGTTTAAATGTGGGTTGTTCGACATACTTGAACTAGAAGTGCATAGAATGGGGGGGGGGGGTGTGAATTGATATTTTTTAAAAAATTCCTTCAAGAAATTATTCTTTTTAATAATTTAGGGAAAAAATAATATGACAAAATTGATCTCATAAAAACTTTATTTTAATTTTTATGAAATAAACTTTTAAGGAAAAATATTTTTGTCATTTGAATTAGCTGCAATCTCCTCATGACCATCTCTCTCACTCATCCTTGCCCCCACTTTTTTGAAAGGCATAGTTATTATATTTGTTTTATGCCATATATCCATCCATCTCCATGAAAAAATGAAAAATAAATGCTATCAACCACCATCATCCTCATCGTTCAAAGTCTTTCCAACTAATTTGTAATAAACTCATAGGCATATTAGTATGAATCTTACTCCCTCCATTTTCTAATTGATATGCATTATATCTATCCACTTGTCTTATTCATGTAATTTCTCCCTTTAATAGTCCATGCAAAAAGTTATATGACTTCAAATTAAAAATTGTACATAGTTCTTGATTGCAGAGAACAAGAAATATTTATAAGTGGCATGTATATATTATATAATCTTTCATTGGATTCACGATCCATCAATTAGTATATTTACTATCAATTAAAAAATGAACCCATTGATTTTAGAAAACAAGAAACTTAGAAGATATAAACAACTAAATAGAATACAACTATACTTGCATAGATTTACTCTTAACAGTACATGTAATCAACAAGAAAGCTCACTAAAATTTAATTATCTGCTTGGCAAGAAAGCCTTTTGATTCTCAGTCGATGGTTTATTTGAGGAACCTGGTTCCAGCCTCCGAAAAACCAACTTTTGCTGGGGAAGTTGGCCATTGGAGAAGGCAGTGAGCTCTGTATCCACTTCTATGGTTTCTTCATCCTTGAAGTCCCCTTTAAGGATACCTTTAGCCAATTCATTCTCCACATTCTCCTGGATCACACGTTTCACTGCCCTGGTGCCATAGTTAGGGTCATAACCGAGACTGCCGAACAGTTCTATAGTTGCATCAGTGACTTGAATATTATTGGTCATTCAGCTAAAGCTTCCAAATTATGCTATGTTCTTATCAGATCCTTCTAAATTTCTAATCCGATAAGATGAGTTGAATTTGGGCCCTTTCGTACAATGGATAATAGTAATAATAATAAAACTAGCATTAGTGTTAACGAAAAAAATACTATTAATCAATATAATAATATTAAAAAATATTTATCAACTAAACTTGATAAGAATGTTTTAGTTCCATCCTTTAAGCGAATGACAAGTGACTTATAATAATGTGTGTCATTTATTTAGAGTCTGTTTGGTTATTCCTTTCTTTTTGTAAAAGATAGTTTTAGAAATAATGATTTAGGAAATAGAGTTTTCTAACGGAGAAGCAAATATAAAAAAACTTCTCAAAACAATATAAAAATAAAGTTCCTTAAAAAGCATTTCTATAGAAGCGTCAAATCCAAACAATGACTAAAAAAAAATTTCTCCGTTTCTAAACAGAAAATGAAAAAAAAGAAGCCAAACCAAACTTCTCCCTTTTAAAAGAGAGAATCCAGGTATATGTTTGTAGATATTAGGCAAGATTCTTACTTGGAGCAACCTTGTGAATCTCCTCACAACTTCTCCCTCATAAAATCTCCCTCTTTTCACTCATAAAGCTCTCATTCTTTTCTCCGTCAGGGCTCTCTCCTAAAGTCTAACCAAAGATTTTCAAATAGGAGTATTAAAAAACCTTAAGTAGTGAGCTTCAAGAAACTCTAATTTTCAAGAGATCCATCTTCTATTCGTACAGTACGATAAACTTATCGTACAATACGATCAATGTAATTCAGACTCGTCCAGCAAGATCGTTCAGACAAAATGTTCAACTTTTATAACATTTTGTACAGTACAATCAAACATCGCTATAATACAAACTGCAGAAATTCCTTCTGTTTGTTTGGGACAATCCTTAGGATGGTCAACTTTGTACACTATCGATCGCAATGACTGTACACATCATACAGTACGATCGATACACAAATTATGAATTTCGTTTGGTACGATCTCTAGGAAAATATATTTTGTATACGGGTAATCGTATAGTATGAACTATATCATACAGTACGATCGATCACAGTAATTGTCCATGATTTGATTGCCTGATATTGAGAGATTAATTAAGAAATATTTTAACTAGGGCGTACTATACGATTAGCACAGAATCAATATCTTTCTTAACTTTTAGCGGTTAGGATTTTGATAGAGCACAACAGATCGAACAATACGAATTAAAAATCGTACAGTACGAAATAAGGTCGTATAGTATGAAGCAAAAAATCATACGGTACGATATACTTAAAAAAATATTTCAAAAACATTTTCTCTCTCCTCCTGTGTGTGTAAGGTTACTCAGCAAAGATATCCACCCAATTACATGATATGACTCAAACAAAGGAAAAAATATAAAATAAAATGAAGACTGACTATAACCCTAGTCTACCTAGTATTGAGCTAATCAAAATTGCTAGTAAACAGTTGAGTGATTTCCTGAACATTAGTACACATAAAAACAAAATAAAATATAAAAAAATTAGGAGAAAGTAGTAGCAGACACAATAATGTTTGTTATCATCAAAATTACAGTGCTTGGATCAAGTTTGCAACACTTATTACTCCCATAAGTGAATCTTTTAGGGTATCTCGTGGGGCTAATATATATATATATATATATCACTTTCTATAAGAGCAATATCAGTAAAATACATTCTTTTAGTCAAATTAGTAGCATATTACAACATCACATCTCAGTATTACATTATAATTCATATCAATCATTTCAACATATCATATATTTCAATTCATCATATCAAATCATAATACATTGCTTTTCAACTCTTTTTTAGTATACAATTTCCTACCCATTTCACAGAGAAATCCTTATACATAAATTTAACTAGTGAAAATATAATAAAATCATCAAAATGATAAAATATATAAAATATCAAAAATTACACTATGAAAACTTACGAAATTAAGATATAATGTATTTTTGACAAATTTAGGAGAGATAAAATCAGTAGAAATTAAAATCATCAAAAATATGAGTAAGACTTTAGTCACTTAAAATGAATATGACACTTTTTTTATAACATAAGTGACATATTGAAAAGCTCTAGAGAGCTTCCTCTCATTTTCACTCTTCCCCTTCCTTCTTGGCCAATCTAAGCAGAAATGAGCGTGAGGGAGATGGAATGACATGGATATTTAGATTAAAACAAATATATAAAATATTGTTAGTAGCCTAGCACCTCAGAGTTTCGGCCTAGTGCCGCATGTTAAATCTAGAATTATTGTAGAACAGTGGCAAAAACTGTTTTTAGTGCCACTATGCTCTCAATCCTAACAGTGCAACACTTATAAGCACAACGCCGAAGCGCTCAAGTTCAAACAAAAATTCATAAATTTATATTTTAAAATACTTTTTATTTTCAAATTGTTACACTTGAGGGGCTTAAAATTGCAAAAAAAATATTGTCAAAATGAATATTGTTACTGACTAGCAATGAGTTTTATGTCTTTCAGCAACAGAAAATACCTCTCATTTGTTTTTTGAGTGTTAGCACAGATTGTGTGTTGTGCCTAGGCTTATTCCTCACTTGTCTCAGTTTCTTATGAGACCAAATTTGCTCCAATTATTTGATATTTTTCATGAGTTGGATTCTCCTACTTCTGATGCTAAGAATCTCTACCTTTTATCTATTTATATCTTTGGAAAGAACAAAATGATAAAATATTTGGTTCAAAGCATCTTTGCACTACTTCTAGTAGGTTGGAAGGTCCTCTTGACAACGAAAAATTATTAGGTGCGAAGACTGGATATAAAGATACGTCATGTCATGCGCTTAAAATTTGACAGGTGAAGTGCATTTTGGTTATGCTTTTTGTGCTATTTAGCTGTGCTTTACTTGCACTTTAGTTGTTTTTTAATTGAGCTTTGACAGTTCTTTTGTTGCGTTTTTTATATGCGCTTTACCAGTGCGCGCTTTAGTTGCGCTTTAAATGCTCTTTTGTTGCTCTTTTTTACTGCGCTTTCACTGTGTTTCACACTTTCATCTGCACTTTACATGCGCATTGGCTACGCTTTTGGTGTGCTTGACTTAAAGTTCAGTGGACACATTAAATATATAAAGTAAAATTAAATCCAACATATCCACTATGCGCGTCAAATTTTAAGTGGATGACCGAACGTCCCGTATCCGCACCTAATAATTTTCCCTTTGCAACAATGTGTTATGTCCGTCACTCTAATTTCGACTATCTAAATGTTTTCTATCATCTGAATCCAGTTACCTTTTCTTTCAAACATTTTTAGATGGCTTCCTTTATTTTTTTTCGACAGGATGAACAATTTTTAATATTTTGATTAGCAACTCTATGCTCAAAAAAAAAAAAAAAAAAAAAAAAAAAAAAAAAAAAAAAAAAAACGATCTGCTTATACCTAAACTGCTGCCTAGCCTCGTAACACCTGCAATTGCGTGATGTAAAATTTTCAAGGGAAAAAGAGAAGGCCTCTTTCGGTAAAAAAGGACTCGGATTCATTTCTCCGCTTAGAAGACTGAGGAGGCCCCTTCCCTCCAGCGGCGGCCATGGTTACCTCCTCTAGAGCCAGCGATTCTTCTTCGAGCCGATCAAAGGTCGAATTTTGAATCTCTTTTTATAATTCTATACCAGATGAACGATACCCGTTTTAAACCATTCTCAATCTCTCCGACCATTTTTTTTTGTTTCTCTCGGGAGAGCAGGACAAGGAATACGTTGCCGGCATCTCATGGAAGCTTTCCCAACTTAAGAAGCAAGTGCAAGCTTCTCGAGTGATTGCAGTTCGGGTAATCCTTCCTCTCTTATCATTTTTGACCAATTCTCTAAAACCTCTGAAATTGAGTGCGATTTTATTCTGAAAATAATAGGAAAAGATACTGAAGAATAGGAAGAGCCTGAGGCTTCACACTTCCCATATATTCGAATTGGCTAAGGAGAAGCAAGAGGTGCGGGAGCCCATGGAGTCAGAAAATTTGCTTTCGGTTAGGCTGGTGAATCCTCATTGTCTGCTTAGCGCGTGTGAGCCAGATAAGGAAATTGCTAGTAGCCAGGAGGAGATTTCAGCGTCGGCTTCGATTGTGTTCGGAAGCAATTGTGGAGGGAAGAGCGTGGTTCGTCTCAATAAGCTTCCTTTTGTGGAGAAGATACCCGCCTACACTACTTGGATTTTCCTGACTAGGTTAGCTTTGCGTCGCTTATGTAGTCTCGCTGATATACTTACTTTTAATTTTCCCTGGAATTTGTTATTGTTGGGGGAGACTTTGTATTCCTCATAATGAACTTTTTTAATTGTGTTTTATTTCTTGTGGTCTCCATTATAACATTGCATTTCTACTGTCCTCTATCATGAAAAAAAAAAGATTAAATCTGGATATTGTGATACGTTTTGTTTCAGACTGGGTGAATAAATTTACAAAATGAATGCTCGAGTATAGGACATTTTAATAGTAACAGAAAACACCACCAATGAATATTTTTGAGCATTTATGTATTTTTAGTTTTTTATTTTTTAATGCCCTTAACTATTAAGCATCTTCCTTCTAACACTTGTTAGTTGTTTTCCCATCTTGGCACAAACATATCACAATATCCTGATATAAATGTATTCCAATCTTGTATCACATATTTATATTTTTTGCTATTTTCTATTAAAAGTTTGGGTGACACAACACAGGAATCAAAGAATGGCAGAGGATCAGTCTGTTCTTGGAAGGAGGCAGATATATTATGATCCATATGGGAATGAGACGCTTATATGTAGTGATAGTGAAGAAGAGATTGTGGAGCCAGAGGATGAGAAACATGACTTCTCTGAAGGAGAAGACCAGATTCTATGGTGAGCTTTAGGCTTCGTTTGGGACAGTTTTTTTGCTGCTTCTTAAAGCAGCTTTTAAGTACAAAAACTTCAACTTTTGTACTAAAAATATTTTTTAAGAAACAGTAAAAAAGACGTCCCAAATGAAGCCTTAATTTGCATCGCACATGCAGCCTAATTTTTTGTGATAACCACTTCTGCGGAAACCAAGCATCATTTCAACGCTCCATCTATCATATCATGCTCCATTTCAGTTGAACTGTTCTTCTCTTAAGGTTGTTTGACTCATGCATCTTATGGTTTTAGTTACAAATCCATTTTAAGTTTGCCTTAAAAAATGCTGAGAAAAGAGGGCAGGATTAATAAGCAACTGATGTTTGGGGTTGGCCTTTGTGATTCCCTCTGCTTTTTTATTTCAAGCATGCAGTGCTTGAACATCCAACTGACAGGAGAATTACCATATAGTGAAACTTATTTTATCCTTCAACCTGAGTAAGGCAACACTTTTTTGATATTCTGAAATTTTTTTGTATTATTATAATAAAGAGGAACATATATAGATTTTCAAGCCCCTAAATGGCCCTCTTATCTCTTGAATGGCCCAATTATCCAAATATTTACCATCATCTGATGCAAATTTGAAAGTCTATATTTATAAAAAATTCAAAAAATGTGCATTGATTTTGATTTAGTTGTTTCTATGTCATAGTTTTGTTTTCCTAGTTGATTTTGATTAGAGTTGAAAATTCATAAATGTTTCCACTAAGCTACTTTTTATCAAGTAAACAAGAGTGTTGCATTAGAAGTAACTATTCTTGATGCCAGCATTTTGAAGATAGATATTGTTCAATAGTTGCAAAATTGGCAATATTAAATTAAAATTAAAATTATTTAGGAGGTAAGTTTATTATTATATATCAGTAGAGTATCCCTAAAATTTTATATCCCATCAGAAGAAAAAACTGTTTCCTTGCATTTATTTTACAGGCAGCCAAACAACTTCGAGAAATATGAATGCACGCATTCATTTTACTGCACTTTCTCTAAATGCATACCCGAACAGAAGGAAAAATAGTTTCCTTGTATTTATTTTACTATACATTCTCTAAATGCATATTGCATTCACTTTACTACGCATTTTTGCATTTGTATCAATTGCATATAATGATTACAAGGGCAGAGGGAGATTTTTCACCCGTTATTCCATATCTTATTTTTTAAACTTTTTAGTTAAAACATATAATGTGTAACTTGACATTATCATCGTTGCAGGAAGGCGATTCAGGAATATGGCCTAAATCAAGAAGTCATGCACATCCTCTGTCACTCCATTGAAGCATTACCCGAGGAAATCCAGGTAACTGAATTGTCACTTAAGAAAATACATTATATTTAACACTTGATCAAGCAATACCAATGCAATTATCCTTATGATTAATATGTAGCATAATCAAAGTTCAACGGTCAAATAGTGAATGTATAGATGGTTGATATCTCATTCTTAATTGAGTAGGGATCTTCTAGGATAGTGATAGAGCACCCCCCCCCCCCCCCCCCCCCCATCTGTTCATTTCATTTATATGTGCAGGAAAGATATGAAGCTCTCTTAGAAAAGTACAATAAAAATAGTGTTAGAAAGGCTGAAGTTTCAAGTGAGTCCGAGTCTAAATCACATCTAGATAAGACTCTTAATGCAGCTTTGGATTCCTTTGACAATCTATTTTGCCGGCGATGCTTGGTACTTTCTTTTATTCATTTTGATCTTTCTTTAGAAGATTGTGCTGTGATTCAAATTTTTGCGCAATTTTGCTCATTGCTAGGTAATATTATTTTCAACAGATTTTTGACTGCCGCCTCCATGGTTGTTCTCAAAATCTTATTACTGCAGTGAGTCAGTTATTCCAATGACTGTTATTTACAAGAATGATGAAGTGTTTGCCGGTTTAATTGGCACCTTTTGCTTGACAGAGTGAGAAACAGCCCTATGGATCTGATCCTGAAGAAACCAGGAAACCCTGCAGTAAACATTGCTATCTCAGAGTATGTCTTTTGTGCTTAACTTCTAGTCTTGCTGAACATTGCTATTTCTTATGCATATTCCCTTGTTTATTTTTATTGTTAGCTTGATGTTCTTCAAATGTATATTTAGCGTATGTAAATTTTCCTGGTTATTCTTATCTTGTTGGAGTTGATTTGTGCGATAAGATTTCATGATTAGCGTCTTAAGTTGTACTGAAATTGTTGATATATATAGAATTAATACACTTTTTTTTTGCAACTTTAAGAACATTTTGATGTAAGCATACTATTCCTCATACATATATTAAGTTTGCAAGGTTGTGGTTGACAGCTGGCAAAATTTCATTCATTTGTGACCCTTTTAAACATTCTTAGAAAAAACATGGAGAATTGGTCATTATTATTTTCTATGATATGAGAAGGAATGAGAAGTACCTGAGAATTGAATTGGTGACCATTCAGGGGGAAATATGTGTCTGTCAAAACAATTTTTGGGTTGTACTAATTTATAATTAGTTTTTTTTTAAGATTGTATACTTTTCATTGATTTCTATATTGTTTTGTGTATAAAAATACCCATTGGAGGAAGAAACAACCCAGGATTTCTAGCCACATCTTTTTAATATATGGTATCAAAGTAAGGTGTTGACTTTGATAATTTCTTAGAGGTTGACTTGATCCAAGTTTGATGGAAATGGCAAGCGGAAGATGTTACATCATAAAAATGCCATTTGAAATGTGTTAAACAAAAGCCGGAATCATCTGAATTGCATCCTTTTGCAAAAATGACTATATTAGCGCGTCTGGCGTGGCAGAAATAGCTTATGGTAGACATCCGTATTGTCAGGAGTGTCTGTGTAATGAAAATAAGAAAAATTTGCCTGTAAAACTCGAAAAAATATCAATCTTCAGTGCCACACGCATTTCGATGCGCCACAACGAATGTAGGCAAAATTTCAAATTCGTCAGAATTTCACGCAATAAATTTTATAAAATAATATGCAAAATTCTGAGCAAATCGGTATAAAGAACACATATTGAATTTTGCATAATTTGAAAGTTAAAATTCATAGAATTTATATATGACAAAACTACCCTTAATGACATTTAAGTGGAGATAATATAAGTGAGGGCATTTAGGACTTTGTGCAATTAGTGTGAGCCATCCACTCTTATTAGGGGACCGAAATGCATTCGATCCCCATTTTTTTCGTGCCGCCAAACCGAGCGGAAGGGAGAGCGACGGGAAGGTGGACGGGAGAGGCGAACAACGACCCTAGGGGCGGTTTACGGAGGCCGATCGTGGAGGAAATTGTAGGGAAGACTAAAGGAAGGTTAAGGTGAGTTGTATTCAAGAGAATTCTCATGCTTTTGTAGAGTTTTCTTTTAGGGAAAAATCTAAGGTTTGAGAGAAACTTCAAATTTCTTTAAGAAAATGATAGGGAAGGTTTAGGGGATGACTCTAAGCATAAAAATAAGATGATTTCTTAAAAATTGTAGATTTCAAAAATTAGGGTTTTCTTCAATTTTTGTATATTTTCAAAATGACTTTGTAAGAAAGCTTCCTAATGGCATTAGAAAGCTTCTATAGGAAGATAATTTAATTTCATAATGAAATTTCAAGTTCCAAGAATTAGGGTTTTGTAAAATCATGAAAATTTTTAAGTATCATAGTTCCAAAATGAACTTAGGAAGGTTTTTAGAGGCAAAAATTAGAGCTTTTGCACAAAAGGCTATTTTCTTAATTTCTAATTTAGGTTAATCCAAAAATTTATTGTATTTTAATTAATGTTTAAGTGTATGGGAGGTTTTTTAAACATGTATTATGTAATGGACATAAATGAGATTCCCAAAAAGTTAAGATCATGATGAAATCCCAAATTTAGAGAAAATATGAATGAGATTAATTATGAATTAGGAAAATGGTTCAATTGAAAAGTATAAGAATAGTGTATGGGTGTGTTCTTTATACTCATAGTTTAGGATTTGAGAGGTTTATGTGAGAACAAGTAATATTTACAAATTATATTATGTTTCTTTTAGATATTGATCGTGTAAAGGGAAGAATTCGTTAGGACTTTCGGCAAGTCACACCGCGGTGAGGTAGGTAAAATGAAATTCTTTTAAATTTGAAAAGTTCTTTAAATACATTCATGTAAAATGTTATTTCTTTTATATGCAACTTGTACTTTCATATGTGGCTAGCATGTTCTTATTTGAATATTTTTGAACATATGATGCAAATGCAAATCTTTTATGTATTAATAATAGAAAATGTAAAGTTTATGTTTCTTTTATAAGTAATGCATGTCTTTTATATGTATTATATATATATGTGATCATCTCTCTTTTCTCATGAAATTATACAATCATGTAACATCATTTGAGAACGTGATACTATACACATGAATGATATGCTAAAGTCTCTTTATGAATAAATAAGAAATGTTTGCATGTGCATGTTTGATGCGGATTATCATTGGTAAAGTGACTCTTTTAAGCTAATGATAAAGAGGTTTTTTTGAGCCAAATGATAAAAGGGTTCTTTAAAACCAAATGATAAAGGAATGACTAATTAAAAGTGTACCTGATCAGTAAAAATAAATGATACTTTTGCGATGGGTGATTAATATTATGTTATTATAATATCATGTCATTATGTTATATGTATATGATATATTAAATGAATCATGAATGCTTAATGAGAAAGAATTGCAAGCTTATATAAAGAAAGAGGACATTTAGAGGCATTTTCACTCTAAATTTAATTGAATGTCATTTTATCTACTGAATTGTGACTCACTCAATTTATGAAACATTTTTTAGAAGAACCTGATAAATGATAATGACGGATAGACCACCCTTTATGTATTGTCGTAGGAAGACGACGGGCGATAGGTTTATTTTTTTGGTTTTTGATGTTTTGAGTTAGAAGGATTTAGGATGACTTGTAAGGGAAAATTTATAGATATCATTTTATGTTTTGAACCTCTATGTTTAAGTTGATATATTGAATGATAAATGAAAAGAAAGAAAAAATTATACTTGAAATATTTTTAGTGGCTCTTTCTATATGTTTGTAAATATTTTGATTATGTAATATTAATGTTTTTTAATTTTTTGCTGTCCGACCTCTGTTCCCGCCTCGCCTATGCGAGCTTATCGGGCCGGGTCGTGACAAAGAGTGGTATCAGAGCCGAAAGGGTTTTAACATACTGATTAATATGAAAGAGCCAATAGGATGATTCTATAGGTTAGCGTAGGTATATGATGCATGTGCTATAGACTGCTTAAATTGTTTCGTTGCATTTTGTCTCAGGGCAGTGAATCCTGAAATTGATGCCACTGATGGCAATACTGGAGATGTTAGGAAGGAGCTGACAGCAGTAGCGGATCCTCCGAGTAATATATTGATGTTATTATAGAATCTTTTACACAGATGATGACAGCAATGACCCAAATGATTAAGAACATTTAGACCAAGTTGGTGGTAGTGGAAGCACTCAAATGAACAAATACTTGAAGTTATTCCAAGACATCAAGCCTCTATCGTTCATAGGTGGTGGACTCACAGAGATGGAAGACGGGTTGATGAGGATTGAGAAAATTTTGGAAGGTATGTCATATCCTGAAGATAGAAGGGTTACTTTAGCTGCCTATGCTTTTAATGGTGAAGCAGATAGGTAGTGGTGAAGCCAATTGCAAGAGACCTTTGGAGGACGACCGAGCAGTCAAGTCTCTTAGGAAGAGTTTGTGAAATTATTTAGAGACTGGTATGTATCGATGTCAGCTAAAAGATTGATGTAAGACAAATTCATAAAACTGGTACAAGGTGATAGAACGATTATGCAGTATGAGGCTGAGTTCACAATGCTTTCTAGATTTGACTCTCATTTAATCCCCAATGCAGCAGAAAAGTATCATCGCTTTCTATGTAGCTTAAATGATATCATTAGACAGTCATTGATATATTTTGGCATTGACGATTATTCTACCTTGGTTGAGAGGGCTCAAATGATTGTGATGGACTTGCAAAATACTCAGAGGAGGAGAGTCTTTCAATAAAGGAAGAATGAAGACATGTCAAAGTCTACTCAATCATTTCAGTCTGGAAGGTCCACTTGGAAGAAACCTAGACCCAACATTTCAGAGAGCAGCACTTCTTTTGTTATGTGTAATAAGTGTGGGAGGGCACATAAAGGAGAGTGCCTCTCTGGCACTAATACCTGTTACTGGTCCCATCAACCAGGACACATGGCACAATCTTATCCTATTTTGGGACAAAAGTCTGCCTTAGAGGCCAGGACAAGTAGTGCTCCTCAGAGGATGGTTGGCAGACCAAGGATGTGGAGTCAACTGTATCAACTACATCTCAGGGCTAAACTCGTCAACCTGTTCAGCCAAGAGTTTATGGTCTATCCCAACAAGAAATCAGGACTCTCCTGATGTTATTACAGGTATGGACTTTATTTAAATGTCAATAAATTCATTTATGATATATGAGTAAGATAAGCTTTATGTTATTTTGCATGGTATTAAGAACAATCTCTATGTGTAACAAGCATGTTAAGGTATTGTTAGATACGGGAGCGTCACACTCTTTCATTTCAGAAGAATTTATTAAATTTGTCGACTTGTCCTCTTCAGTTATGCTCAAACCCTTATCAGTTTTAATGCCAAAGGGAAATCAATTGGAAACCAACAGGAAGTGTCATGTGGAATTGACTGTAGGTGATAAAAACTTGGGGGCAGATATTATATTATTGCGATTTGCATGAAGTGCTTTATCATGGGAGTATACCAGAATGTCATCAATTTACACAGTCACAAATAGATCTAAAAATGACTTAAAGATCTTATTCATGAGGTCCATAAACACAGCAGGGGCATTTGTAAGTCTGAATGACATCATCACAAATTCATAATGACTATATCTGATATTGAATGCTGTCTTCGCTATTTCTTCTTCTCTAATCTTGAGCTGTTAGTATCATGATCTCAAGTCAATCTTGGAAAATACCGAGACAACTTCCAACTGGTCAAACAAATCATCAATTATCGGAAGAGGATATTTATTCTTTATAGTCAGCTTGTTCAATTCTTTATAAGCTATATACAGAGCCTTAAACTTCCATTCTTTTTCTTCACAAAAAGCATAGGAGCACCCCACGGAGAAGTGCTAGGTCTGATGAATCATTTATTAAGTAATTCTTATAATTGATCTTTCAATTCCTTCAATTCTTTTATCGCCATCCTATAAGGGGCTTTAGCAACAGATTCCGCTCCACTAACTCAATAGAAAAATCAATTTCACTGCTCGGAGGTAAGCCAAGTAAATCATCTGTAAACACTTCCGGATACTCTTGCACAACTGGTATGCCCTCTAATTCCTTCTCTTCTTTCTTCTCCTCCTTAACATAGGCTAAAAAGCCTTCATATCCTTTCCTCAATAGTTTGCAAGCCATCAAAGATGAGACTAACATGGAGGTTATGCTTCTTTCCCCTAGAAATTTAAATTCTCTCTCTCATGACATACAAAATTTAAGCTCCTTCATATTATAATCTATTGTCACAAAGTGACAAGATAACAAATCCATACCTAAGATTGTATCAAATTCTGATAATGACAATAATATGAGATATGCTCGCAAGTTTTTATCACCTACACTCAAATCCACGTGACACTTCCTATTAGTTTCTAATTGATTTCCATTTGACATTAAAACTGATAAGGATTTCAGCATAACTGATAAGCTTGCATAGGCGAGGCGATAATGAATGTCAGACATTAAAAATTAAAAATATTCGCATGACATAATTAAAATACTCTAAATATATATAAAGAGCCACTAAAATATTTCAAGTGAAATATTTCTTTCTTTTAATCTATCATTTAATATGTAACAACTTAAATATAGAGGTTAAAAACATAAAATGATATCCATAAATCTTTCCTTACAATTTATCCTGAATCTTTCTAACTCCAAATATCAAAAACCAAAAAGAAGGAACTTGTTGCCCGTCGTCTTCCTACGACGGTACGTAAAAGGTGGTCTATCCGCCATTATCGTTTATCAGGTTCTCTTGAAAAGTGTTTCATAAGTAGGGTAAGTCACAACTTAGTAGATAAAATGATATTCAATTAGATTTAGAAGCAAGTAAAAAAGTTCAATATACATATACTTTTAAATAAATAAACATTCAACATATCATAATACATTATCTAAAGTGAAAATACCTCTAAGTTAACCTTTAAGTTCTCTTTTTTTGCATAAACTTGCAATCATTTCTCCATAAGCAATTATGATTCATTTGATGCCTCAATACATATAATATAATGATATGATCTCATAATAACATAATATTAATAATCCATCTCGAAAGTATCATTTGTACTGATCAAGTATACTTTTAATTAGTCATTCATTACCATTTGGTTCTAAAGAATTCCTTTATCATTTGACTCAAAAGAGCTCCTTTATCATTGATACTTCCACATCAAACATGCACATGCAAACATTCCTTATTCATAAAAGAGGCTTTAGCATACCATTCATGTGTAGTATGTTCTTATATGATGTTAAATATTTGCTAATTATATGAGAAAAGAGAGATGCTCATATATATGTTGCATGTAGAAGAAGGTATATGCATTACATGTAAAAGAAACATAAATTTTACACTTTCTATTATCATTACTTGAGAGGTTTTGCATTTGTAGCAAGTGTTCAAGAGCATTTATGTAAAAACATGCTAGCCATATATGAAATTACAAGTAACATATAAAAGAAATACCATTTCTACATGATTATATTTAGAAAATTTTTCAAATTTAAAAGAATTTCATTTTACCTACCTCATCACGGTGTGATTGGCCAAACGTCCTAACAAACTCTTTCCCTTGCACAATCAATATTTAATAGAAACATAATATAAAGTATAAATATCTCTTGTTTTCATATAAACCTCTCAAAGCCCTAAACTATGAGTATATAGAATTCATTCATACACTATTCTTACTCTTTCTAATTGAACTTTTTTCCAATTTATGATAAATATCATTCATATTTTCTCTAAAATTGGGATTTAATCATAATCTTAACTTTTTGAAAACCTCCATAGCCCATTGCATAACACATGCATAAAAAACCTACCATACACTTAAAAATTAATTAAAATATACTAATTTTTGGATTATTCTAATTAAAAAATTAGAAAAAATAGCCTTTTGCAGTCCTATTTCTTGCCTTTAGAAATAATTCTAAGTCTATTTGGAATCAAGATACTTAAAAATTTTCATGATTTTGCAAAGCCCTAATTTTTGGAATTTAAAATTTTACCATGAAATTAAATTATCTTCTTATAGAAGAAAATTGGAGAAAACCCTAATTTTTGAAATATAAAATTTTAAGAAATCATCTCATTTTTATGCTTAGAGTCATCCCCTAAGCTTTCCCTATTATTATCACAAAGAAATTTGAAGTTTCCCTCAAACCCTAGATTTTTTCTTTAAAAAAAACTCTATAAAAACATGAGAAATCTCTTGAATATAACTCACCTTAACCTTCCTTTAGTTCTCCATACAATTTTCTCCATGGTCGGCCACCGGAAACCGCTCCTAGGTTGCCTTTCGCCTCTCCTGTCTCCTCCCTTCTGCTCGGTTTGGCTGCTTAATAAGAGTGGGGGCCTGGGGTTCAAATCACATAGTCTTAAATGCCCTCACTTATTATTATCTCCACTTAAATGTCATGAGTGGTAATTTCATCATATATAAACTTCTATAAATTTTAACTTCTAATTTTGCGTAATATTTATTAAAATTTATTGCGTCGAATTCTGACGACTTTGAAATTTTGCCTAATTTTGTCGCGGCGCATCAAAATGCATGCAACGTTGAAGATCGTTATTTTTCGGGTTTTATAGCTGCAAGCTTTAAGAGGGAATGAATTGTACGTTAAGTTCTCTAAATGTGAATTTTGATTGAAGAGTGAATTTTATGGGGCATGTAATCAGTAATGGAGAGATTTCTGCGGATCAGCACAAGATACAAGCTATATCAGATTGTCAACGACCAGCTACAGTGACGTAGATCAGGAGCTTTTTGGGTTTAGTTGGTTACTACAGAATATTTGTTGAGAGGTTTTCACGAATAGCTATGTCATTATCTAGATTGACCCAAAAGACAGTGAAGTTTGAATAGACAGTTCAGTGTGAAGAGTCTTTTTAAAGACTAAAACAATGTTTGATGACTGCTCCTGTATTAACTATTCCTCCGGGGCAGCTTCATAGTGATGCCTCACTAAAAGGGTTGGGTTGTGTACTGATGCAAAATGGAAGAGTCATTGCCTATGTTTTTAGGCAACTGAAAAATCATGAAAGAAATTATCCAACCCATGATCTGGAGTTAGCTGCAGTGGTTTTTGCCCTAAATATTTGGAGGCATTATTTATATAGGTAAAGTGTGACGTTTTTACTGACCACTAAAGTCTAAAATATATATTCTCACAGAAAGAGTTGAATTTGAGGCATAAGAGATTGTTGGAACTTATTAAGGACTATGATTTGGATATTTAATATCATCCAGGTAAAACAAATGCGATTGTAGATGCCTTAAGCAGGAAAACTTCTGGTAGTGCCAATTGGATGATTACACAACAGCATGAATTAATAAGGGATTTGGAGAAGTTAGAAATTTCAGTAGTCCAGCTTAATGATGTAGAGTTTGTGACTTTAAATCAGAAGATCATTCAGTCAACATTGAAGGACAAGATAAGAGAAACTTTGCCACAAGATGCATAATTTTAGAAAATTTTAAATATGGTGAAGGCAGGTCATGTGGAGGAGTATGAGCTTGATGAGGATAATTTACTACGGTATAGAGGCAGAATTTATATTCCTAATGTTGGAGATTTAAGAAAGTAGATTCTTCAAGAAGCTCACTATTCAAGTTATACCATTCACCCAGGCAGTAACAAGATGTATCAAGATTTGAAAGAATGCTTTTGATGGTCAGGGATGAAGAAAAGTGTAGCAGAAGTGATGGCTAAGTGTACTGTTTGCCAAATGGTTAAAATAGAACATAAGAAGACAGGAGGATTATTGCAGCCCTTACCTATACCGGAGTGGAAGTGGGAAGACATAGCCATAGATTTTGTAGTTGATTTACCCAGATATAGAAGTGATCATGATATTATATGGGTGATAATAGATAGGTTGACTAAATCGGCACACTTTTTACCTATTAAACAATCAGATGCTGTTGAGAAGTTGACAAGCTTGTATGTTAATGAAATTGTCATACTTCATGGTGTACCAAGATCGATAGTATCAGATCGGGATGATAGATTCACCTCTAGACTGTGGAGGAAGGTTCAGTAGGCAATTGGTACCAGACTTACTTTCAGTACAGCCTTCCACCCTCAAATAGATGGTCAATCAGAAAGAACTATATAAACTTTAGAAGATTTACTCAGGTTATGTGTACTTACTTTTGGTGGTAAGTGAGAAGCACATATACCACTGATTGAGTTTTCCTATAACAACAATTTTCAATCAAGTATATGTATGGCTCCTTATGAAGCTTTGTATGGGAGAAAATGTCGAACTCTCTTATGTTGGGCTGAAACAGGAGAAAGAAATATTATTGGGGCTGATTTAGTATATGATGCTACTGAAAAGATATGACTGATCCGTGACAAGTTAAAGGCTGTGCATAATAGACATAAGAAGTATTATGATGCTAAACATAGATCAGTTGAGTTTGAAGTTGGAGAGTTTGTATTCCTCAAAGTTAGTCCAATGAAGGATGTGAAGATATTTGACAAAGTGGGATAACTGAGTCCTAGATATGTATGTCCTTTTGAAATTACAGAAAGAATCAGAAGTGTGGTCTACAGATTGATTTTATCAACTCATATGAGTGGAGTACATAATGTATTCCACATTTCTTCTTTGAGGAAATACATTTCAGATGAAGTTTAGAAAATCAGTACTGAATTAGTGGATATCCAACCAGATCAGACATTTGTAGAATAATCTGAGAAAATCATAGATTATGATATTAAGCAGCTTCGAAGCAAAGAGATTCCTTATGTTAAAGTCCTTTAGAAGTATGAATATGAAAAAGATGCACTTGGGAGAAAGAGTCACAAATGAGAGAACTACCCTAACCTATTTGACTAAGATATGATTTCTTAAGCTTGTTTTTAAATTTTGAGGATGAAATTTTTCTGAGGGAGAATTGTAAAAAAAACATCGATCTTTAGCGTTGCACGCATTTCGATGCGCCACAACGAATGTAGGCAAAATTTTGAAGTCTTCGGAATTTGACGCAATAAATTTTATAAAATAGTACCCAAAATTCTGAGCAAATCTGTATAAAAAATCCATATTGGATTTCACGTAATTTAAAAGTTAAAATTCATAGAAGTTTCTATATGACAAAACTACCATTAATGACATTTGAGTGGATATAATATAAGTGAGGGCATTTAGGACTTTTTTCAATTAGTGTGAGCTATCCACTCTTATTAGGGGACTGAAATACATTCGGTCCTCATTTCTTTCGTGCGGCCGAACCGAGCGGAAGGGAGAGCGACAGGAAGAGCGGACGGGAGAGGCGAACGGCAACCCTAGGGGCGGTTTTTGGCTGTCGATTGTGGAGGAAATTGTAGGGAAGACTAAAAGAAGGTTAAGGTGAGTTGTATTCAAGAGATTTATCATGTTTTTGTAGCATTTTCTTTAAGCGAAAAATCTCGGGTTTGAGGAAAATTATAAATTTTTTTTAAGAAAATGATAGGGAAGGTTTAGGGGATGACTCTAAACATAAAAATGAGATGATTCCTTAAAAATTTTAGTTTAGATTTCAAAAATTAGAATTTTCTTTGATTTTTATATCATTTCAAAATGACTCTGTAAGAAAGCTTCCTAATGACATTAGAAAGCTTCTATAGGAAGATAATTTAATTTCATTATGAAATTTTAAATTCCAAGAATTAGGGCTTTGTAAAATCATGAAAATTTTTAAGTATCATGATTCCAAATGGACTTAAGAAGGTTTTTAGAGGAAAAAATTAGAGCTTTTGTACAAAAGTCTATTTTTCTAATTTTTAATTTAGGTTAATAAAAAAATTTATCGTATTTTAATTAATGTTTAAGTATATGAGAGGTTCTTTAAGCATGTATTATGTAATGAACATGATGGAGGTTCCCAAAAAGTTAAGATCATGATGAAATCCCAAATTTAGAGAAAATATGAATGAGATTAATTATGAATTTGGAAAATGGTTCAATTATAAAATTTAAGAATAGTGTATGGGTGGATTCTTTATACTCATAGTTTAGGATTTGAGAGGTTTATGTGAAAATAAGTGATATGTACACATTATATTATGTTTCTTTTAGATATTGATCGTGTAAAGGGAATAATTCGTTAGGTCTTTTAGCAAATCATACCGTGGTGAGGTAGGTAAAATTAAATTCTTTTAAATTTGAAAAGTTCTATAAATGCAATCATGTAGAAAGTTATTTCTTTTATATGCAACTTATACTTTCATATGTGGCTAGCATGTTCTTACTTGAATGATTTTGAACACATGATACAAATGCAAACTTCTTATGTATTGATAGTAGAAAGTGTAAAGCTTATGATTTTTTTAGAAGTAATGCATATGTCTTTTATGTGTATTATATATATAATATATAACATCATATAACATGTGATCATCTCTCTTTTCTCATGAAATTATGCAATCATATAACATCATATAAGAACATGACACCATACATATGAATGACATTCTAAAGTCTCTTTATGAATAAATAAGGAATGTTTGTATGTGCATGTTTGATGCAGAGTATCAATGGTAAATTTGCTCTTTTGAACCAATGATAAGGGGTTCTTTAGAACCAAATGGTAAAAGAATGACCAATTAAAAGTGTACCTGATCAGTACAAAATAAATGATACTTTCACGACAGGTTAATATTATGTTATGATAATATCATGTCATTATGTTATATGTATATGAGATATCAAATGAATCATAAATGCTTAATGAGAAAGAATGAGAAAGGATTGCAAGCTTTTGCAAAGGAAAAGAACATAAAGATTGACTTAAAGGCATTTTCATGTTATATGATGTATTATGGCATTTTAAATATTTCTTTACTTAGAAGAATATGCATGTTGTATTCTTTTTTTTGCTTCTAAATTTAATTGAATGTTATTTTATCTACTGAATTATGACTCACCCAACTTATGAAATATTTTTTAGGAGAACCTGATAAGTGATAATGACAGATATACCACCCTTTACGTACCGTCGTAGGGAGACGACGGGCGACAAGTTTCTTCTTTTTGGTTTTTGACATTTTGAGTTAGAAGGATTTATGATGACTTGTAAGGGAAGATTTATGGATATCCTTTTATGCTTTGAACCTCTATGTTTAAGTTGATATATTGAATGATAAATGAAAAGAAAGAAAAAAAATTTACTTTGAATAAAAAAATTTCTTTTTTTAAGGATCGACGAATCCAATAGAATTTGATCAATCCTTTTTTCTGTCGTTAAGGGTCGTTGCGATTACGGGTTGGATGTCTAATTGTCCAGGCGGTAATGATAGTATCTTGTACCTGAACCGGTGGCTCACTTTTTCTAAGGAATGGGGTCCCTTTTCGCTCCGCTTAGCCCTATCCCCTTCTAGAGGTATTTTAGTGTTCTACACTTCTTACTTGGTGTAGCTTGTTAGTGGTTCTTTCTATATGTTTGGAGATGTTTTGATTATGTAATGTGAATGTTTTTAATTTCTATTGTTTGACCTCAGTTCCCGCCTCGCCTATACGAGCTTACCGGGCCGGGTCGTGACATTGTCTGTGCTAGGTTACGATATGATTTTGATTTATAGACATGATGAAAGCTTAAAAAAATAAAAATAAATTAAAATACATAAACATATTTATTATTATTATAATTATAATCATTATTATAAAAAAATAAAATTTTGATTTAAAAAACTTATTAAAATTTCCCTCACCTCTCCGTTGTACCTAGCCCACGTTGTCCTCACATTCGTACTCATCTCGCTCATCGTCGCCTACGCTATCTCATACATAAACCACATTGTGCACTGCCCTTCTCCCATTTCATCCCTATCTTACGTGCACTCATTCTCATTCTCCTCGCAATTTCTCCAGCACCTCTCTCGATTTGTTTTCTCTTAAGTTCCATACTTGCCTGCTGTTCCACATTCACCCACTGCCTGCACTTCCTGAAACACTGCACTTCTAAGTTCTAACCACTTACCCACTTGTCTACAACCACCTCTTCTCCTAGCCTTTACACACCCTAGTTGCTCCCAGCCCGTTGTAAGCCCTCAAAACCTCCTTCGATGCTGATGACCTCAACAAACCTTCTAGTTGCCAACAATTGCTATAGCCGCCAACCCCTTCTTCCTCTCTCTGTATTTCTCACTCCGTCTCTCCATCTTTCTTCTTTCTATTTCTCTAACTCTTTCTCTCTCTCTATTTCTTTCTCCTTCTATAGCCATCTCTCCCTTTCCACTCATCTCTAAAATTGAAAAAGAATTTCTTTCTTTATCTCTTTTGAGCCTCACTCTTGTTCCCCTCTCTTTCTATCTCTACAACTCGCACTCTCACATATTTCACTTTCTCTCTCTAAACAAATAAAAGTCTAGAAAGAGAAAAAAATTAAAAAGCTAAAAAGGAAAAAATAAAAAATGTGAAAAAAGGAAGAAAAAAAGGAAAAATTGGAAAAAAAATAAAATAATATTTTTGGGTACTCTCCTCATCTTTGCCATCAACTTCATTCATTGTGTGCATGTATGAATTTATAAGTCGAAAAAATTTTCAAAACCTTGAATGCGACGCGTTCAGTGCAATGCCTACTTTTCTTAGCACGCGTGTGGAAACTCATAGGTGATGTTTGCCAAACGATGGGTCAACCCTATACTCACCTTTCTTAGCATAACAGAAAAATTTAAATACTTGTACATATATATCTTGACACAACAGGGATACATTTAGTCTTTAAGCAGGTATACAAAGATTCATACATATTTTTTTTTGGTATGATGGGATAGAAGACTCCCACTATAATGTCTTACAACACCGATCATACACGTCATTCTTATTGTGGTGGGAAGGCCTAACACTGCTAATGACGCCTCTTATGCGGGAAAGATCCCATGATGCTATCAAAACTCACATTGATATGGGACCCAACAAGACAAAATAAAATAAGTTTTTAAATACAAATTAAAATTATGATGATTTTAAGTTATATTTGAAATCGCAAAAATGAGAGAGTGAGATTAATATTGCAAAAAAGAGAATAAAATTTGATCTTATAGGGCACTCATAACAAACATTAAAAATCATATAATAGTTTTATTAAGCAATTCTAAAGTGATTTTAGGAAATTTCAATCCTCATGGGAACGATACTTTTCTCATTACTTTATTTATTGACACGACACACATACTTACATAGAACATAAGTTACATCTTAGAATTAAGCAAATCATAATTAAAAATACAAAATAATGTGGGCAATGTGCCTGCAATTGCTCAAACTTGAATTGTCGAAACACATAATGAAATGAATTAATGAAAAAAAGGAAAAGACTTTATGCTTCTTACTTGGCAGCCTTCTCCCTTTCTTTATTTCTCACTCTAACTCTCCATCTTTCTCTTTATGTTTCTCTAACTTTCTCTCTCACTATTTCTTTCTCCCGCTATAACCATCTCTCCCTTTTCCCTTCTCTCTAAAATTGAAAAAGAATTTCTTTCTTTCTCTCTTTGTAGCCTCTCACTCTTGTTCCTCTCTCTTTCTATCTCTACCATTCGTACTCTCACACATCTCACTTTCTCTCTCTAAAATAAAAGTTTAGCTATCTATCTTCTTTCTCTCTAGAGAGAGAAAAATGACCAAAAAAGCTAAAAAAGGAAAACAAAAATGGAAAAATGTGAAAAAATAAAGAGAAAAAAAGGAAAAATGGGAAAAAAATACAAAATATTATTTTTTGGTACTCTCCTTATCCTTGCCATCAACTTCGTTCATTGTATGCAGGTATAAGTTCTTAACTCGTAAATATTGAAAGTTCGTGGGGTTGTGAGAACCTAAAGAACTAGCCCGAGGATAATTTTGTGGATAATTTTGGCCATTAAAAGAGAAGCATAAGATTATGCGTTGTAGAGATGAGGATGCTCAGTTGGATGAGTAGCTTTACACTATAGAATGAGTACAAACATAAAAAGGTTAGAGTAACTCCAATGGTTGATAAAATTAGAGAGAGTTGTCTTAGATGGTTTGGTCATAAAAATATCGGCATTCCAATGGCCCGTTTAGGAGAGGAGATATATTAAATCCGGCTTATGCTAAGAAAGGTAAAGGTAGACTAAAAAATATTTTGTTAGAAACTATTAAAAATGAGTTTTTTTATTAGATTTAAATGAGAATTTGACTCTTAATAGACATAATGGAGAAAAGTGATTATGAGCCTATGGGCCCCACTAGAGAGTGAGGATCAACGTAGATTAATTACTTATCATAGAAGACCAAAATTGGGAGGGAATTAGGAATGCTTATTTAGGGAAAGGGGGCTGGTTTTATTGGGAGCCTAATCAAGAGAGTTTTTTTAGTAAGGTTCTTAATGAAGGGGGAGTTGTTTAGGAAATATTTAATTACAATTGGGATGGACTTATTTAGGGAAAGACATCTAATTTGAATTCAAAATGTAAGAGAATTATTTAGAGAAAGGAGGTTAATTTGAGAGAAATTACGAGGAGCCTATTTAAGGCTAACTATGTTGTTATTTTGGGAGGAGGTGATTTGTGTTTGCTTTAGTCTTTTTTGAGATGGCTTTAGCTAGTGGCTAGGGATTTGGGTGAGCCGGATCTTCCTTTCCAATTGAAGATCCAAGTGTATATTGCTATTTTTCTTTCATATATCTTGCAATAAAAATAGTTTGTGTGTTCTTCTTTTTAATTTCTTATCATCGTTCGTTGATTTTGAGGAAAATGCATTTACTTCTTATCAAATTGGTATTAGAGTATAGATCCGGGTATTTATGATGGGAAGAAAGGTAGAAGTGCTAGAAGGGGAGATAGGACAATTGAAATCTTATTTTGTAGAAAAGATTTTAGGGGGAGGATTTACAGGGTGGAAAGCTAATTTACCGTTAATAGGTTGACGGAGGAGACGAGATTGATGGCAGTTGGGATGTTCTTGAAAGGGAGAGCGTTGGCATGGTATCAATGGAGAAATATGTGATCACCCATATGGAAATGGAGGGAGGGAGTTTAAGAACTGTTTGTTGGAACATTTCCAAAGCAGCAGGGGAGGGGACTTCTATGAGCAGTTCTCTGCCCTGATGCAGGAAGGGAAAGTGGTAGAGTACCTGAGTAGTTTGAGCACCTGTCCAGTTGACTGGACTGGCTTTCAGAAATTGTATTAGAGTGGAATTTTATGAAAAGGCTCAAACCTGAGATTCGAGCGACAGTTAGAGTGATGAGGACTCGTGATTTGGGAGAGGTTATGGAGCTAGCCTAGTAAGTGGAGGATCGGAGGCAATTGGAGAGAGGGATCAGAGGCTGCAATATAGGAGGTTCGTATATGATGACCACCACCTTTTTGGCATCTAAGGAGCTGACACCGAGTATTCTTAGAGAGACTCCGAAGGAGAAGACTGTAGGAGGGAGGCCTGAGGAAAATTTCAAGAAGCTCATGGAAACTGAGTTATATGAAAAGAGGGCAAAGGGGCTCCACTTTAGATTTGAGGAGCGGTATACATCGGGGCACAGGTGCAAGTACTAAACTCTTTAGGTCCTCACCGTTTGTGATAACAAGGAAATTGAGGAAGGAGTTGTTTGTCCACCTTGTGGATAAGGTGGGTCTTTGGGAGGGGTATTGTTAGATCGGTCCAGGAGGGATCGATCCAGCTATTCCTCATGGATAGGCTTCCTCTTGTGTGAGGCGGAATAAAATTCCACCTGATTGAGCGGAACAGGTGTCTGCATGTTTTGGAAAGAAATATGAACGGGTTGGGGGGGGGGGTAGTTAGGAGGGAAAGAAAAAAAGAGAGGGCTGTTCTGGCATTAACTAGGTTTTGTATGCTTTAACTAGGCTTTTTTTTTGCTTGGTTTCAATTTTCATTTGAGGTTTTGCTGATTTCAGAATTTCTTAGATTGTGGGCTCTAGCTGGCGGCTAGGGATTTGGGAGAGCTAGATTTTTCTCTCCAATTGAAGATTCACTTGTATCTTGTCTTTTCTTTCATAAACCTTTTCAATAAAATGTGTTCTTGTATGCTCTATTCATGATTATTTTGTCATTGGTATTTTCTGAAACTGCTGAAATCAGATTTCAGCCAAAATTCTTCGTAAATTTTTGCAAGGACTTCTTAACATATTCATGTATCCAATTACACTGTGGGATAAAATTTTTTATGTTGTTATTGTTGTAGAAGAGCTTCTAATAGAAAATACATAAAATCAAGAAATAATATTTATAGAATAATTACAATAGTCTATAGATTGATGAGGTTATAACAGTTTATGGATTGATGAGATGACACTAATAATACTATGGATCACTGAGGTGGCATGAAGTAAATAAGGAGGGTGAAAAACTATTGGGCTTAGTGGAATATTAATAGAAGCATAATTGCTGAGGCGGGATTAATGGATGTGGATTTGTTAGAGATTGATCAGTTCACAAAATATAAAATATCTAAGGCAAGAGATAATTGATATGGAAACTTTTATTAAATTAAATGTGATGATTAAGACCTTCGTTGAAGATAAATTAAGTATGTTAAAAATTAATCCATAAAGTCAAGTGGACTTATCTTTAAAGCTATATGAATGTGATGATTTTCTAGATGAGATATATGATGAAAAAGATGTATAAAGGTAAATAATCAAGTCCAAATGAGATAATCATTTAACTTAAAGTGTCATGGGTGATGTTAGAGTAATTTTCTTGACAAATTTTTCGATAATGTTTTAAAGGCTTAGAGGATACTAGATAATTAATGAAGTACTTTTGTTGCAAGTATTCATGATAAAATGATATATTCAAGATTGTGGAGTTGTGTGTAAACTAAATTTTTGAGTCATACGATTCATTTATAAGAGAGAATGATGCTTAATTTATGAAAATAAGCTCGGTATTAGAATCATTTGGGCTATATCTCAGAATGATTTACCATGGAGGTAATTTTTGTTCCAATGAAATTAATGAAAAAGTACAGAGTAAAGAAATAATCTTCATATTATTTTTATTGATCTTGAGAAAGCATATGAATGAGTATCAAGAAAATTTATTTGGTGTGCACTGATGGGGATTTTGTTTGATTTGGAAATTTATATGTTGCTTATGGCTAAATTAGATGCTAATGAAATTACTTGCCAATATATATTTAATATATTAAATGCTCCCAACTAACGTAAGTGCACTTGCCGATCAAGTAATAAAGTTTATGGGAAGAGCGTTGGTCCCACGAGGAAATAGGTGCATCACAATTGACTCTAGTGCTACGTACTTAAGCTGCTAAATTTATCCTACCCAATAAACCAAGGGTTAATTACTAGAATTGTTGAGAAAATTAAGAATAAAGATATTTTGGACTAATGATGGTAAATGAATTTATGCTCTCCTAAGTAGTCTCATCTACAATAGTTTTGAATCAGAGCTTATGCACCTTTAGATCTCTATCGAGCTTGTAATGGTGTAAAGAAAGATTTATAGCTTCTCTATAATTATTATATCTCCATAGATCCTAGAATTCTAATCATCCTATGTCTAGGCATGTGTGGGCTCCGAAAATTCGGCCTCGGCCTCCACTCGCTTTTCTTATTCGGCGAGGGAGTTTTAACGAACTAAGTTCCGGGGTAAATTTTGGAAGGCAGATAGGTTTGTAGATAAGTCACTACCCAGAGATTTCGCCCTCATTTGGTGAGGACTTTATGATCTGAGTTCTGGTTTCCTATAGGCGCAAGCCCCTATAGTTAATTACCCCTCTCGATCACGAGAGAGAACTTTCGATTAAGGCTAGTCGTCAATCAGATACGTATAGAATATGTGTTATCTGGCATATAGTAGCAGCACGGGTATTGAATTTGAGAATTGGATTTGGATTTATGAATTTGGGAAGTTTGGATATTTGGGAATTTGAAGGTTTTGAAGATTTGGAAAAATTGATATTTAAAGCAGAAATTGCACCATCTTGAACTTAAAGCGGATGGTGGGGGAATGGATGATAGACCCGATCAAGATCCCATGGTTCCGTCGTCCCGGGCCATCGTGGTCCCTGGTCTACTTAGTCAGAGGAGGTAGTCGACCCAACCTGACAGAAGGATCCTTGTCGGCAGCCATGGGTTGCTTCGTCCAAGGGAACCTTGTAGACCGGGGTTGAATGTTTGTCTAAGGGGACAAATTTAAATCCACCTTAGCTGACAGAGGGCTTTGTGCCCTATCGATCATATCCTATTGATTCATTTCTCAAGGATTTAACGCCATTAAGGAGCGTATTGGCTCTGGCCATAACCGCTATCTGTGGTGCCATTTGGCGGCAAAACCACTCGGTTCAGAGGGCCCCGGGTCATAACCGTTTACCTGCAGTGCCATTTGGCGGCGAAACTGCCGGTTAGAGGACACGTACCACGTCCTTACTGGCAAAAGATTGTTTGAGAATGGATCATAGTGATATTTTTGACTAGGCATTTGACTCTTTGTGAGCTAGAGTTTATTTGAATTTGTCCGCCTCGACAAACTGTTGCGGAGGGCGGATGGATTTTGCTTTAACTGCGTTGATGGATTTATTTCAATTTTAAATATTTTTGGACTTTTGGGATTTTTGTGGAATTTTGGGTGGAGCTTTGGAATATTTGAAATAAAACTTCGGATATTTGGGAGATATTTGAAAATATTTAGGGAACCCCTCCGGTTGAGAT
>NW_021318586.1:392970-444321 GCF_001605985.2 Dendrobium catenatum
TCGAGAATGAGATTTTGGAACATCGTACCTTTCGTAGCAGTCGTCGGCGGTGTCGGTGTCGAGGTCGAGGACCGTCCCCACCACGCTACAAGAGCGTGTATAGGGCTTACCCGCCTCGTCGTATGCTTCGCACCGGGCTCCCTCCTACCGTGCTACAAGAGCGCGTATAGGTGGTTCCCCGGTCCGCTGCAAACGTCGAGAACGGGATTAGAGTTAGAAATTTATACCTTGGAACCCGGCGGTGGAAGTGGTTCGCGGATCGAGGCGGGCAAAATGTTTTATTTTCTTCTTTTTTTATTAATTATAATTAATGTTAATTAATTATAATTAATTAATTATAATCATCTCTATTTGTTAATTACAATTAATTAGAATAATTAATTATAATTATTTATATTTAATTAACATAATTAATTATGATTTTTTTATTAATCATAACTAATTAATATAAATTAAATTAAATTAATTATAGTTAATTAATAATGATTAATTATAATTAAAATTAATCTTATTATAATTAATTATAATTAAAATTAATTATAATTAATTATAATAACATTTTTTTAATTAAAATGATTATAATTAAGAAACTAATTAATTAAAATTAATTTTAATTAAGATAAAAGGATTTGGCCGAGAATGTGCAGGAAAGGGAGAAAGTCACCTTCACGGTCGGTGAGCTCCCGTTGGCGCTTTGGATCAAATCGAAGGAGCAAAGTCAATCGGCCACAAGGAGTCGGAGAAGGGCGTGAACGGGAGAAGGTTACTTCACGACCAACGAGCTCCCGTTGGCTTTCCGATCAAAATGTGTAACTTCTGATCTTGCTAGGAGGGAAAGTCGAGAGGAGCGAAGTCGAGCCCACGAAGGAAGCGAAGAAGCCACGGGAAAGGAAGAAAGTTATTTCAAAGCTGGCGAGTTCCCGTTCCACTTTCGATCAAAATGTCGTAACTTCCGTTCCGTCTGGAAGAGGAAGTCGCCTATGGAGCGTAGTCGAACGTCCACGAAGGAGCTGGAGGAGTGACACGAACGGGAATAAGTTACCTCCCGAACCAGCGAGCTCGAGTTGTCGCTTCCAATCAAACTGTCTTAACTTCCGATCACCGGAAGAAGAGAGAGCGAGAGAAAGAAATGGGATCGGGAGAGGAAGCCAGAAACAAAAGCCTTCGACCTCTTCTATTCGACTACTTAACGACGCAAATGCGTCGTGCGGGCAACGGGGGAAGAGGGTCGTGCGAGATCGTGGGAGAAGGGACGTCGACGTGACAGCGATGTGCGATGGACGGCTTCGGACAGCTACGCACGATCTCTTTTCCTCTTTTTGTTTATATTAGGCAGGTCAACAGCATGAAAACATTTCTTTTCAATACTCCTAATTATTTCAATATTCCTCCGCCGGGGCAATGTATCCCACTATATTTTAAATTTATACATGACCAGTGCACAAATTAAATTAAGTATGAGAGATATTGAAAACAACAATTCAGATTTATATATGAGTGTCTACTTTAGGATATTCACAGATTTTCAAATCATTACAAAACTATGAGTTTAGTTGGCCATATAAAAAAAATTGATCAAAACACTTTCTATTACATGCTAAAAAAAAAACACAAATAGAAAAGATAAAGAAAATAGCACCTGAAATGAAGAATCTCATATAGATCCTACAGATGATTTCTTCTTGAAGTGTTTCTCCCCTTACACCTTTGCTTTCCACACTCTTTTCCACTCATAAGTGTGGTTTTGCTCTCTAAAAGTATGAACAACAACTCCCTTATCTCTGTATCCTCTGGTTCCTTTTGTCTCTCTTCTTTCATAAGAAAATATAAAAAACTACTTATACTTAATATAAAAAGACTCAAGCATCGTGATGCTCGATAGAATGGCGCCCAACGTGACAATATGAACTAGTGCCTCGACACTGCTTAATGTGGTTTTGCTACGGTGTTGGGCTGACGTAGCACAGATGTTTGCTGATTCGATTGGACGCTTGGCTGATTTGGCATGGCACTTCTTTTTCCTAATTGCTTCGCCACAACTGCAAAAGATGGGTGCTGCTGTTCTTTTTATATGTTGAACCCTTTAATAAAGGAGTGAAAGATGTTTGTCACATAATTACATAACTTTATAGAGTAAGCTTTAGTGCATGGGGTTCTTGCCCTTGATGCCCGCATTCGAGATTTGCTCATTCCTATGATGGAATATTGATAAAATATGAGAAGTAGTTGTGAAGAAGAGTTCTCAATCGCAATAAGATTATCTTAATGATCATCATTATATTTGTATCTTTATTATTGGTTATGTGGATGTTCAGAAAAAATAAACATCAAGGCAATTCAAATAGAGATATAATTTTAGTGCATTTTTATTAATAAATATCATAAAATATTATTAGAAGATAAAATAATGGCTGTGTTAAATTTTTTTAAGCATCTTTGATCAACTATACAGAAGTTTGAGTTATAATGGTTAAAATGATGTGCCTGCTTTTTTCACTATAGATGTTTGGAAGTAATTGAATTAAGTTGCAGATATGAATTCCATTGTTTATTTGATAGAAAATGAAAGAAAGTGAGTTCTTATTTTTGACACTCACCTTCATAATGGAGAGAAGCGAGTTTCAATTATTTTAGGGCTTGGATGTTACCTCCATTTTGTAGTTTTTGTATTAATTACTACTAATATTTTTATAAAACGAAGGAATGGCTTATGATATTTTTTTTCCTAATTTTATTAAAATGATATAAAATTAATGGTATGATTGGTAAATTTGAAACTCATTGCAGTCTACAAAACAAAATCCAAACTTGGTTCACAATAAAAATGAGTTCTTGTTGAACAAACAAACATCATGGTAACTCACTTATAGATCTCAATTCTAACCACTTCTAAGCACTTAAATCTAAACAAAATATTCCTAAGAGGATGCCATTGAGACAAAAAAGTAAATTTTATAAGATTACAAATTTGTTATTTATCGTATAGAAATCTAAGTATTAGGCGGTAAAGTATTGTCTGGTTGAGTCGGACAAAAATAAGAATGTCAAGATAGATGTATGAAAAAACTAGAATGGTGAAAGGAGATTATATTAGAGGGAAATAAAGTAGCATCTGAAATATGGTATTGGAAAATAGTGGTGGTGATGAGGACATCGTCAGCGATTTCGACACGTGTACCATCGAAGATGCCGGAGATCGACGGCCACGATCAGGAGTTTTTATTTTGAGTCATTTTATGTAGTAGTTTATTTTATTTTTTCAGTTTTTACTGTTTTACCCTTATGGGTGGTCATTTGATATTGTAGCCCCGAGGGCATTTATGTCTTTTAGTTTTTGTTTTATTTTGGCCTATTTATAGGAGGCCTCATGCATTGTACTAGATGATGATTAATATGAAATTTTCAGTTTGTGCTTATGGATCTCTTTGTGAGTTCTAAGTTCTCTCTTTGGATGATCTCTTAGTGAGTTCGTGGAGGAGAGGCCCAAGTGGGGCAAAAGCAATACCCGTCAATCTTGGTGGATTCCAAGGTTCGCGGTTCTCTTATGTTTCTTGTCCTTTTATTTTTCTTCTTGCATCGAATTCCCTCTCCACCCATTCATCCTCATACCCCGACCACCTCTTGCTCACTTCCCCAAAACCGAAAACCCCACATTCCCCCCCAACTGCCCTCCTCGAGCCCTAGCCACCCGCCGGCCACCAAACCCCATAGCCGCCGGTCCCTTGGACCTTTTAGCCGCTGGCCTCTTCTAAGCCTCCATGAATTTTGAATTTCAAAATTCAAAACCCCATTCTATACTTACCTTATTGGATTTTTCTAATTATGGAAAGTTTTTTGAATCTAATTCTAATTTAAATTTAAATTAGATGAGATTTGATATTCTTATTCCTTAATTAGCTAATTCATTGAGGAAGCATTAATTACTCCCCATTCAGCCCTCAATCGAATATTGTTGCTATTCAATTAGTTTCCTAATTTGGGTTGATCCAAAATCAATGGGAATTTGAATTCAAATTCCATTTAGATTTGATGTCAAATCTTTCCCTAATTTCCTAACCCAATTAGGTAACCAATTACTATGCATAAACTGAGTTTAAAATCAGATTTATTCTCTTACATCAATTAAGAGCTTGGGCCCACATTTAATTAATACCAATCCCCTGATTTGCTCCCCTAATGGCCGGCTCTTTATTCCTCTCCAATCAACATTAATTGGCATTCATTTTGGATCCAATTAATTTTTTCTCTAATCACTTTTCCCTCCCACCATCCATTACATTCAAAATTCAAATTTGAACTTCCCCTACCCAATTGATTAGGGAAATCTAAAAATACTGCCCAAGAAAAATCCGTTCCTGCTGTCTTTGGCCTTCAAATGCTAGCTGCTATTCAACAATTCCAGCAAGCTTCTTACTGCTGTCACGCCGTCCAAAAGATTTCCAAACCTGCTGCCTTAAATTTCTGGACGTTCAACCCTGCTGTCCTGAAATTCCTGCAAAGAGAAATCAACAGTTTCCCTGCTAAGAATCCTCCTGTTGCTGTCCAAAGCCTTCCTATGGTTGCTGCTCAAATTTTCTAAGTTATAAGGTTGCTGGCCAGTTGTCTAAAACCCAACGCTACTGTCCAGAGCCTCCATTGGAAGAATTTTCCTGCTGTCCAGGAAATTCCTGTCCAGATTTTGCTATCCAGAAAATTCCAGTCAAGGTTCTTGCTATCCAGAAATTTCCAACCAAGACCTTTGCGGTTCCAGCCCTCCTAACGCTAGGAAACTGCAGTCCTGCAAAACCAGAGCCGCACTATTGCTGTCCAACGTCCTCAGAAGCCACCGTTTCCATCCAAAACTTTCTGGAATTGCTGGCCCAGATTTTTTTACTTGCTGTCCAAGGGTTCGAGAACGAATGCGTTGCTATCCAAACGTCCAAGGAGCCACCACGTCATCCCGTGGATTCCCCGTCGCCGGCTACTTCCCCAACGAACTAGACTTTGGGCACCATTTGTCTCTTAGTGGCATTGCCTAGTTTGCTCTCAATCTTCCTCCGTTCAAATCCCACCGTCAAGAGCGCGAGTGAGGGACCCAAGGTGAAAAGTTCTATTTGTTAGCCGCGGATTATTGTTTTTGCGATAGCATTACTCTCTTTATTTTTATGTTGTTAAATTGATAGCATCCCGTTAATCTAGTTGTAATTGCATGCCTTACATAATTTCGACTTGATAGTTCTGAAAGCCTAACTTGGGTAAGCATTAATTTTATAACTAGCAAAGTTTTAATAATCTTATATTAAAATCCCCAAGCAGTTCTTGTTTCAATGCATACGTATCACATCAGGTGGTTTGGCATTTATAACGAAGGTTAAAAAAATACACCAATCAAAATTGATATATAAAATAAAAGAAAATAATCAAAATGATCTCTTAACTCTTTATGAAAGGTCAAAATGTTTCCTAGTTTTATTAAATGATTATTTTGATCCCTTGACTCTATAAAAAGGAGTCAAATAGTGCTAGCAAAATAGTTTTTTGATAGAATTGGAGCTCATTTTAATCTTTTATAAAAAGTCAATGGATAATTTTAGTCCTTTTTCCTATAAAATAAATGTTGAAGGATTTGAAAAAAAAATTGGGTTGACAAATGTTAACATGGATATAAAAGTTATGCAGAATGATTTGCACAAATAAGTTTATGCAACACTTTCAAAATGAAATGAATATAGAATAAGGATTCCTGAAGCCAACCCGACATCATTGGATGAGGCTAATGATAATGATGATGATAAATTTATTGAATTTCATATACTACGTAGCAAACGGATAGCATAGGCTTGTATGGCTATATGGACTTTTCCATTACTTGGTTCGTATTCTTATATGAATTGTATATGATCTCATACTATATTCCGTTGCTAATTCAGTTTCTGACAATTTGCAGAGAAGAGAAAATGAGGAAGTTCACTGTCTCGCTGAAGATGACACAAAGCAAAACAAGAAAATGGAATCCGCTTCTCCCTCTGAATCTGAAGATTCAAATCCTGATGATGATATCACAAATCTAACACCTTCTAATGGGCTATGCTCTGATGTCAATAGATTGACCATTGTTTCATCAGAAACTGTTGGTAATATAACGCACCATGCTGTTTCCTCATGTGCAATTGAAGAAAATGTCCCTGATTTTCCCTTGAAAACTTTAGTTAATATAAGTAAGCGCAAGAACCTGAAACAGGAGAATATGTCATTGGGGAAATCTCAAACTTTTTTAGGGAAACATCTTGGTCCTGCTGATAAAAAGCAGAAAAAGATATCAGCGTCAGATCTTTCTACGCCAAGTAGGGAGATGGATATTTTATATGGAAACGTATCTTCACTTCATTATACCAAATGCCAAGGTGGGGCAGCAATTTGTGATCAGTTTCAACATGAATCTAATGAATATCCTTCTCTAACTAAAGGTGATCATGGTAATGACTATGGTACCAACATTGAGGACACAGAAGTAAATAAGACGACTGAAGTTTTCCTTTTAAAGAGCTTATCCAGTTTCAGTAGAGGGCAGACCTGTGGTTGGAGTGTAATTGAGAAAGATCTCTACCTAAAGGGCATAGAAATATTTGGGAAGAACAGGTGATTCGAATTTATCTATGACTATTATTTTTTCTGCAACTAAAGTTAAATAATTAGTTTAACAAATCTATATTTAATTTTAAAACAAATCTCTTATAATAATGCTTTTTTTAACCGTTGTTTTGGTACCTTTGAAATGGGCATCACTCTGTGTGGTGAACATTTTGTGTCATGCATATGATTATTCTTACAGTAAGTGTTCTAGAATTTCTCATAGAAATTTTTTTGTTAATTTTTAGGTTTCTCAGTGCAAATACTTTAAAGCAAGGCTGCAAAAACTTGACCGGACAATTTTTTTTTTTGGGAAACCTATAGAGGGGCTTACGTGTTAATATAAAAGAAGGGTACAAGGTCTTTAAAGGGAACCTTCAGCTCGCTAATGCTCGAAAAAGCTAAAAAAAATAAAACCTAAGAGCCGATGGTCCCCTATACTAAGAATTATAAAATTACCTACTAATAATCTAGGGCTCCAAGTAGGCAACACCCAAAAAAGTAAGATAAAAAAAAGGAATTCAACACAATCTTATTGCAAAAAATAGTTATCTTATCCAAAGAAACCTCAGTCCAATGTACTTGCAAGAGAAAGTGACTGCAAAAGAAACAAGCACAATAACACATGGAAAAAACAATAAGGATTGTAACTAGATAGAAATTGCAACCAAGTTGAATTAAAGGAACTAAAGGTGAAGTACTTCCAATCAGAAATTATTAACATTCCATTGTTTTTGACAATCTGAAAAACCCCATTACACACCTTGTAATCACATAACACAATGGCCAAATAAGTACTGAAACAAATAGGGAAATGTAGGAAAATCACATGAAGGCATAACCAAATAGAGTAGTCATACATCATCCGAATCATACCAAGAGTAATATCAATACTGCAATAAAATATATCCCTAAACAGTAATAGCATAAAATGAAGCTGCCAAAAAAAAAAAAAATGAAGCCGCCAGGTGGTGAAGTTTCCGGCAAGAAAGCAGAATCCGGGAAAAACCAAAACATGGAAAAGATTCCAATCATAAGCACCAAACCCCTCCCAACCATAAAGGAGGAATAAGTAACCCAATTGTATGGAAAACAGGACAATCATATACAAGGATAAAGCAACAGATTAATAGCATAAAATGAAAATGCCTGGAGCTAAAGTACCAAACCCCACCCAATCAGAGAGAAGAATTAAGCAACCCAACTATAAGGAAAACAGGACAACCATATAAAAAGATAAAGCAACAAATAAAGAAGAAAAGGATTAGCCTCCTAGAACTGTCCATTCAGAGAATGAGAGGTTTAGGATTCGATGATTTGACTGGAATCAAATCAGATGATGTAATAAATATACAAATTTATTAAATAAAATTTAAATTACAGAATAATCATGTAATAATATAAATTTTTAATAAAAATAAATTAAATTCAAACAATAATATATTATATAATTTTAAATTTAAATACATTCAATCTTTAAATTTAATTCAAATCTTTTGAGTTTGGATGGGGCAATAACTCATATGGAGTGATAGAGTAATGTGAAATGCTTACTTGAGAATTTTTCATTTAAAAATTAAGCATTTTAAATTTAAATTAATTTGTTGAATTAAAAATATTATTTAATATTTTATTCTTAATATATTAATTTAATTTATTTAATTATTTAAATATTTTAGAAATTGAACCGGCTAATTTAAGGGAATTGGGACATTTTCACCAGTTTGTCGTTTGAACTGGTTGTTTTGGCAGGTTCATCTCGGTTTGGTACAAAATTGATCTTCAGGCTGAATCAGACTGGCTGGGCCGGTCTGGTTTTTAAAACCTTGTTTTAAAGTTCTTTGTGCATTTCTATGGTATAAGGCCTAGTTTAATTGGGCGTTTTTTGTGCTTATTCCTTTTTAAAACGGTAAAGTTATATCTTCTTTACTGTTTGGTTCCTCAAACCACGTTTTCAATAACACCATTTTTTTATTTTACTGTTGTTTTGAGAAACCTTTTTATATGTACTTTCTCCGTTAGAAAACTCTTTTTCTAAACCAACGTTTCTTAAAACTGCCTTTTATAAAAATACGAAATAACCAAACGAAGCCTAAATCTCATGCACATCTTCCAGTCATTTCAATGTAAGCCTGGTTTTGCGTAAGGCGTGCATGCTAGAAATATCCGGGAATGAAAACTGAGTGAAGTGCTTTTTCTAATTCCATGAAGGATAATCAAAATATGATTTTGATATTGTTCATTGATCACATTGTTGCCGTAATTCGCTTGCATACGTAAGACATTAAAATATTAACTCATTATCGTTTTTTATTATTATTTTATGTGATTTTTGACTCTGCAGTTGCCTCATCGCAAGAAACCTCCTTTCTGGACTGAAGACATGCATTGAGGTATCAAAATACATGTTTAATGATGGGGCGTCATTACAGATCAGACCTTTATTAACTAGTTCGTGCTTGGAAGATAGTGGAAGATGTGATCGTGCTATGACAGTGCGTTATTATTCTTTTCGTTGTTAATAGTGATATTTTTTTTTTCATATTTTATTCATGCTATTATTTCATATTTTATTCATGCTATTATTTCACGATTTTAAGGTCCATAATCCGAAATCCCTGAAAACTACAAAACCCTTTATTTGTCCCATGCATGCATAACTTAAGATCTTGCTTGAATGGAAGAATTCTTGGATGCGCAGCTCTATGTTACTGAAAAATAACTAATTTTGAGACCATGTTAAATTAGTTAAATGTTTATGTTTGTCAAATAACTAATTTTAGACCACGTATGTGAAGCTTTGGTCTTCAATGTGCAAGGTATTCAAACACATTCGAAATTCTCTGGTTCATTCATTTTCTTGACAGGCCATTCACTTAGGCTTCATTTGGGACGGCTTTCTTAGTACTTCTTAAAGCAATTTTTTAGTACAAAACATTTAATTTTTTACTAAAAAACTGTTTTAAGAAGCAATAAAAAAGCCGTCTCAAATGAAGCCTTAAGTGCAAAATCAAAGCAAGGTAAAATGCTTCGGGTAAAATTACTTTTCAAAGTTTTTATTTTGATGCAAGTCGTATTGGCTTTACAGCATGCTACGTTTTAGGTTACTTCAGAAATTGTTACAAGGTCAATAGATCCAATATTACGGTATTTAATTTGCTGGGCTTTAGACAATTCTACTTTATTTGTAATGGGAGACGACCTAGCTTTTACCAAGGGCGTGGAAAATAAACTCTATTTTCAACGTTTAGTATCTGATTCAGGCTTCATTTGGGACGACTTTTTTACTGCTTCTTGAAGCGACTTTCTAGTAAAAAAATTAAAATTTATGTACTAAAAACCTGCTTCAAGAAGCAATAATAAAGTTGTCCCAAACGAAGCCTTAATTTATCAAAACTTTAATATATTTTGCGTTTTGTAATCACGAAATAACTAAGTTGAGCTTTAGTTTTGTATGTGTTGATTGCTCTTGGTTATCTTATGAGCTTTGTCTTTTTGTTTATCATAGGAGCATGATATGCCAGCAAGGACCAAGATCTGGCGTAAGAGGGGCAGAGCTAGGAAGCTGAAATATACATGGAAATCTACTGGCCATCCATCAATTCGGAAAAGAATTGGTGATGGGAAGCAACAACCATGTAAACAATATACACCCTGCGGTTGCCAGCAAATGTGTGGGAAGCAATGCTCTTGTATGGAAAATGGAACCTGCTGTGAAAAGTACTGCGGGTACCTGCTAAAGCATAATTTGTCTTCTTTATCATGCAATGCTAGTTTTTTCTGCAAGTTACTTTGACTTTTCTTTTCTCTTCTTTAGATTTTTGTTCCATATTATCACTCTAATAGCCATAGGAAAGAAAATTTCCCATATTTTCTTGTGCTTTGTGTGAGTTAAATGTTAATAGGTGAATCAAGCTTGTTTTCTTGGGGATAATGTTTAGAGTTCATTCGATATTGGTCTAATTTCTCAGGTGTTCCAAGAGCTGCAAAAATCGTTTTAGAGGATGCCACTGTGCGAAGAGCCAATGCAGAAGCCGCCAGTGCCCTTGCTTTGCTGCTGGTCGTGAATGTGATCCTGATGTCTGCAGAAACTGTTGGGTCAGGTAAAGTTGCGACTTCTGATTTCCATCTTCATGATGCAGATCTGCTCATTTATTAGGGGCTCATTTTGTAGCTTGCAAATGAATAACAATTTTTGAAAGTGATGATTTAATTGTCATTCATTTTTTCTTTGAAATAGAAAACCTCATTTCTTAGAGATTTTGAATGGGTTTGTAAAGTTGAAAATTATGCTAAGTTTTAACTACATCCAACCAAATGATGGAATCTAGTAAAAGTATTATTTTTCAAAACACGTTTTCTAACTCCAAGCTGTTAGACCACTCAAGTTGTACCGCAAGGCCACAACACCTATCTGGTTCCCACTACATTAGCACAAGCGTGTCTCCACTACTTCTGACATACCGCCAGGCATTAATGGCTTCTTAGCTTTGCTCATTCTAGATCATTCCCTTTTCCTTATATACACAAACTACTACTGTAAAGCTATGGATTATTCTATTGAAATGGAATGAACTAGAAATCCTCTTCTCTACTATCTTCTCTGTTTAGCTTTTCTTCTAACTAACCGTCAGGACTTCCTTCATGGTATTAGAGTCGAGGCATTAACCCTTCCTCCCTCTTTTACTTCAATGGCGGATCAGGACTCAACTTCTCCGATTCAACCTACATCCTCTTTGTCAGCTGCCATGGCCGATTTCACCATTCCCTCTCCACTCAAGATTCTTATGACCAACCTCAAACTCATTGTCCACAACCAACTTCCAAACGACAACTATCCCATTTGGCGGCTTCAGATCCTTAAACTTTTCTCCGCAAACGGCTTTGTTGGATATTTTACTAGTCATGTAACCAAACCGTCTCCTACAATGGCAGAAACCAATCCTGCCGATTACTGCTCTGGCATCTTATAGACCAAAATCTTGTTTCTGCTCGTCTATCCACCATTTCTCTATCAATTCTTCTGTATATTCTCAATCTCTACATGACCAATGAGATATGGCTCACTCTTGAGTGTCTCCTACAACCGACTAACCGATCTCGGGTCATTCAGCTAAAAAATGAGCTCCATCACATTCAGATGCGAGACAACACAATGACACAATATCTATGTAAGATTAAAGCTCTCGTGGACAACATAGCTGCCGCCGGCTCTCGCATAGACTCTGAGGACATTATTCTATACATCCTTAGTGGCTTACCATCATCCTACAATCCCTTCAAAATAACCATTCACACATCTCAACAACTTATCAGTTTGGATGTGCTTTACTCTCTTCTTTGCAGTGAAGAGATTAATCTTCAGTCGGAACTTCAGCGGGATACCAGTTAGCCGTCCAAACATATCGCCCTCTACACGGTTCGACCCACCCCACCTCGTGGTCAATTCCAATCGAGAGGGTACCGTGGCCGTGGACCTTCCTCAGGACAACCAAAAACACTCCATCCAACAGTCGTCCGTCTTCTCCTGCCGGCAATTGCCCCATTTGCCAAATCTGTATCAAGTCCAGACATATCGCTTTGAATTGTTGGAATTGCTGCAACCTTTCCCCCACCTCCTCTTCCAGCAATCGGGCGCTTCTGGCCAACCCCCAATCCACTCCAGTAAATTAATGGGTTCTTGACTAAGGGCTTCAACTCATCCCACTCCGGACACCAACAACCTTCAGTATCCCACACCATACACCGGTACAGATTCAATCTCCATTGCGAATGACAACTCCTTACCAATCCAAAACACCGGCCAAGGCCTTCTTTTGCTTCCGGACTCCAATCGTAAACTTCGTTTACACAACCTACTTCATGTTCCTTCTCTTTCGCACAATCTTCTATCCATACACAAATTAACTACTTCGTGGACTTAGTCGCGATGGCCTCTATTATGTATTCACTACATTTGTCACCTCTCCAACAGCTCTACACACCACGACTGCCTCCTCCAACCGCTAGCATGCTCGTCTAGGCCATCCCAACATTAGATCTCTACAAGCTTTAGCTAATACAATACCACCCTTTATATGTACTCCCTCCCCCTCTTTTGTTTGCACCTCTTGTAATGTGGCGAAAAGCCACAAGTTATCTTTTTATACTACCAAATATCATGTAAACAAACCTTTTATGCTAATACATTTAGATGTTTGGGGTCCGGCCCCAGTCTCATCTTTAAATGGTTTTCGCTATTATGTGATATTTATAGATGACTATACTCGCTTTACTTGGCTGTTTTTAATGCATACCAAAGCCAAAACTTTCTCCAAATTTCAGCAATTTCATACGCTTGTGAGTAAAAATTTTAACTTCAACATTCAAAGCCTACGTTCTGATGGTGGTGGCGAGTTCACGAGCAACACCTTCACCTCATTTCTACTCAAACATGGCATCGCGCAACAATTCAGCTTTCCCTATACGCCAAAACAAAATGGGCTTGCAGAGTGCAAGCTTCTTCACTTACTTGACACCACTCACACCGTTCTTCATGCTGCAAATCTTCCTAATCACTTCTGGGCCGAAGATCTCCTCACATCGAACTATCTAATTAATCGTCTTCTCACCAAAGCCTGTTGCCTTCAAATACCATTCCAACTCCTCCATGGTCGTCTACTCTCTTGCTCCCATCTAAAGACTTTTGGTTTCCTCTGCTCCCATGGCTCAAACTACTAGCACAAAATAAACTATCCCCTCGCTCCAAAGAGGGCCTTTCCTTGGTTACTCCACTATACATAAGGGATATCGATGTTTACATCTCCAATCAAACAAACTTCACGTCTCTCGTCTTGTAGTCTTTCATGCGCATAAGCTTAAGGATAAGCTAGTGCTATCTTGCGGCCAAAGTTTTATGAAATATTATGTTCAAGTTCATTTTGAATTTTTTTTTTGTTTACTGAGCTCTGTGTTTAATTTTTTAACTTGTTCTTTCCTTTATAGCTTACTTTCTTTTTCCATTGTTTTTTTTAATGTTTATAACTACTGAATTAATGAGCTTGTGAAAAGATAATAAAGTTTAACACCTATTAGAGATGCTAATGGATTCTCTCCACATATTCCTTCCGCAAAAAAATAGGAAGATTAACAATTTGTATGACCTTAATGAAAGTATACCGGGCCATACCGTTTTTTATTTTTATGATGTTGATTACACTAGTACTACTATTATCTCTTTAACACTTTCCAGCTTAATAACTCACCCGTCAAAATTAAAGCCATGTGTTTTATTTAATTTTGAAAAAACGTCTCAATTACATTAAATTTTTATGATAAATGATTTGGATGGAGTTAAAGGATATTCAGCAAAATAAATGGGTATTAATTTTCACGTGGAGTGGAGTTTAATGGAAGCATTATTTTTGTTGCCCGTTGAGCACTTGAGCAATCAGAAACATTTGTGAAATTTTGTGAGTAATTTGCCTGCTAAAGATTCATCCTTAGGTATTGAAACCTTGTATTTGGAAGTGTAGAAATTGCGAACTCAAACAAAAGAATTTCATCAGAAGAGAATGAGCTTCTCCTCTTAGGATTGAACTATCTCTCTCTCTCCCCCTCCCTCTCTCTCTTCACACATCTCTTCCCTAATCTTGGCAATTGACTTGAAGCATTATTTATTATTGTATTCATTGAATGAATCGACTGCACAAGTAGTCTTTTCATCAACTTTACGGAAATTTAACAAAGCTTTTTTATGAAGCGAATTGAAGATTTGGAATACTTTTTGGCCAGATTGCGGATAAATGTAACGTTTTTATCAGTTTTGTCTATATTTTCCTTGTCACGTTCAACGAAATGGAACAATACTATGAAATTTATGATTTTTTTGGTTATTAATTAGTCTTCCTAGAATATGTTCCAAAGCATCTTGATCTTATGTTTGCGTGCTGATCTTATGTTTGCGTAGAGTTTACCCAAAAAAGAGTATGAGTTCCTTGTGGTAGGATATACTTCCTCCTATTTGGAGTGAATTCTCCTTTCTGCATTACAGAGTGAATTAGCTTCATTGTTTTGTTGAGTTAAAGTATTTCATTTAGGTGGCTTATGTTATTCTATTTTTATTGTTAATATTCTAAAAGCAATTTGTAACCACAATTTCTATTTTACTCTTTAAAAAATAATATTTCTAAAGCTAATTTTGGAAAATTAGGAAAAAAATGTATAGTTTTTCATCTAAACTGATGTTGTTATTTGTTGATTGTTTTTCTCATTATAAAAGTAGTTATTTGTTGATTGTTTTTCTCATTATAAAAGTAGTTAAAAAAGCTATAAATCTTTTCTTCGGCCTCAAATTGAGATTGATGTATTAGTTGATGCTAGTATACTATGCCCTATGATGCACCGACACTTCTCCTCAAAGAGGCGTGCAGTGTCCGACACGCCGAAAACGTGTCCGATTAAAAAAATATTAAAAACAAATTGGACACGTGTGTCCAACACGCGTATCTTAAATATTTTATAATTTTTTAAAATAGATTTTCTTATATTTGGCGAGATTTAAACTAAATTTCTTATTTCATATCCACAACACCAAATCATCATCTGCATTTAATACACATTCATCGAATATTCTCATTTTCATTTCTCTTTGGCAGTGCAGGTATTTTCATCTCCTCTCTTTTTGCACAATTACAAATCTTTCTCTTGTTAAACCAGAGTTGAAAGTAGTGATATTCAAAGATGATGATATTGAAGGCCAAAAACAAACCTCTAAAGCTAATCCTAGTAGTTGAAGCTTGAATGCTTGATGTTATAGTAAGTGATTATTTGCTTATATTTTTGTGGTTATACTAGATATTTTGTACTAAATATTTTATATTATAAGCTAGACAAGTTATCATGTCATTAATTTATTATTGTTTGTCATTTTTAATATGATATTACATTAATATATATATAATATATAAAAAAATGTATTGCCGTGTCAGTGCCGTACCCGTGTCCTATATTTAAAAAAAAAACCGTGTCCCGTGTCCGTGTCGTGTCGTGCCCGTGTCGCCGTGTCCGTGTCCGTGCATCATAGACTATGCCTATGTATGGTCTCTTGAGGCGTAGTAAATTAGTTATTTTGCTATTTCTTATGACCTTGAAGGATTCTAGGGATAAATGATGATTTCAAACTTGTCAAAAACTCCAATAAAATGTGGTATTGAGAGAGGGGAGAAAAATATCATAACAAAGGGATTAAATTCATTGCATTCATACCCTAAAACTTCAGAAGGGGAGTATTTATAGCATAACACGAAAAAAAAGCATAACACGACTCCTAAGGACATACTACAAAACTCATTATAACCTACTGACTCGATTTAACTACTTTTTACACTTATTAATTCATTGTGCCTAATATTTTTGACCCCTTCAGAATAAACCTAACACTCAAAGTTGAATCATATATGAAAAAGAAGTTAAATTCACATTAGAAATCCACGCATAATCTTGAGGTTGTTGATGGTATGCGAAAATGTTGGTAACTTTGTAGAAGGTGAGCACTGCAAGCCGCATTTTCAACTGATAATCCTTTGGTGGCGATGGAAGTTGCAACCCTTAGCGCACTCAGTCACTTGTGTCCTGTTGTGGCAATGCGATTGGAGTCTTGGGCATGCTAGGATTATCGTGCTCATAAATTTTAAGTGAGATAATTATTATTGGCTAATTAGGAGTTGATGTTTGGATTGTTGGTTGGATCGTTGGAGGAGGGGATGCGTCAATGTCTAATTGAACCATACAAGTAGCTTGAGAATGTGCTTTCTATTTGTTAAGGATTTGAATGCATTGCAAAGCACTTGCAATTCATCGTTGACCTAAAAATCTATGTGATGTGGCTTGAAGTTGTACAATGTGTTTGAGTTTGTTCTTAGTGTTGACAAGTTGGGATGTATGAGTCAAATGTTGCTCATATTTTATTGTCAACCTAGTCAATCTTCTGTTGATGTCGCTTTAAATCTCCCAAAGATCATATAATGTTTTGTTAAACCATGTGTAAGAGATCAAATTCCTTGACGTACATATGAGTTTCATCTGTTATAGAAGTTGTGCATGCTCTATTTTTGAAACCAAAAGTCAACAATTGTTGTTTGAGATGCACAGACTAAACGAAGCAAATCAGGGATTGAGAAGAGACGAGCCGGTGGTTTTAGTCGATGAGGGCTTCTTGATGAAGATATTTGGAAGGATGAGTTGATAAAAATGATGCACTACTAAAGGTAGAGATGGGGATCCGTGCGGTAACTGTAGAGGTCCTATACGAAAAGTCACTGGCGCCGGGATGCACAAGTGGCGGATTTGTAGATCTGCCATAGAGAGTGATGATAGAATTAGTGATGAGAGGAAGAAATTTAGAATGATAGATCTCGCAATGAGAATCTATGTTGGGGTCTATAATAACTGGTTTAGGCTGGGCCGATTCAACCGAACTGGCCAGCCTCTATTAATAGGTCGCGACCCAACAGGGGTCGGTAAAACTCCATTTCGCGAACAAAGCAGAGGAGCGGGCGGACGACCAATTTCGCATGAAGGCTTGGGGAGATTTTCTTACATCATTTTTAGCAAACGATTGGGTTGGAGGGTAAGATTAAACAACTCATTTTCGTTCCTATTGTTATAAAAGCAAGGGTTTGGGAGAAACGACGGTGGAAGAGAGGAACAAATTGGAAGGAAATGGGGAAAAAGTTTGTTTTCCCAAATCTTTTATAAATTGTTCCTAATATTTTCTCTAATTAGTGTAAACATTTAATTTAATAATAAGGAAGACATTTGGAAGCGAGGAGAGGAGATTTGTGAGGGAGAAAGAAGAAAGTTTTTGGGATTTGGAAGATCCCCTCATTGTAAGTAAAATGTATTTCATATAATTTTTCTTAGATATTTTTGTTAAAGCATAATAGTATTATAAAAATTTATATTTTTTAAATTCTTAGAAATTTGAGAAAATTTAGAAGGGAAGAGTCCTAGTTAAAAGAGTTGGGTGCTTCAAGAATTTAATAAGAAAGAGAACTTGTTACGAGGTATGAAAGAAATTCAATATTTGTTGAATTATTCAAATTAATATTTAATATTAATTAATTTGTTCTATTCTTGTGAACAGTTAACGACTTCCAAACTACATGATTATTGGAAGAAGACTAAAGTAGGTATTTATAAAAGTTTAAATTTTCTTTATTTTATTTTCTATTTTCATTTTGAAAGAAGTAAATATGTAATTGTTTAGACTTATGTTTTCTTTTACTGTTGGAAATGATTACCTGAAATAATCAACGGTATGTACAAATACAAATATGTAAAAGAAAAGGATATGTAGAAATGAGTATGTTAAAGAAATAGAAAGTGAAATTTAGAAAACAATCATACATATGTATATAATTCGTACATGCAAATAAAAAGTATATATATATGAATGAATTATATATGAATGGATGAAAAATAAATGAAAAAAGAAAATGATATGCATGCAAAAGTTTACAGGAGTTCACCCTTGTATGGTACTGGCTGGGGAAGCAACGTACCCGTGCACGTAAAAAGGAAAATGTTATGGATGAGAAAAAGGAAAATGAAAATGGTTGTACATTCGGTACAATTAGACGGTGCTTCTGTACAAATGAAAGAGGAAAATGAATAAATATTAAAGCTCTATAAAGGTTAAAAAGAACTGTAATATGATATGCATAAATTGACTGAAACAAATAAAATAAAGATAATGAAGGAAAATGAATAAAAAATATATTAAATGTTTATATGTAATGTATATTTTATTTTCATGTTAATTATTTTAATAGTTACCCACTGAGTTTACTTAGTAAACTCAGATAATGAATTTAAAATATTTCTGGTAATTCTTCAGTAATTTAGAAATGACAAATAGAGAAGATTTTGTCTATAGAAGACGGCATGCAAATGACAACAGGTAATTTATAATTTGTATATTAGAGGCTCTTCAGTAAGATAGATAAAGTTATGCATTGTATTGTTTATGAATTGAATGAAAAATTTTTTACCGTCCGACTTTTAGTTCCCGCATCGTCAAATCGAACATCCGGGCCGGGTCGTGACAGGGTCAGAGGTTATGGAGAGGTAGGATGGTTGTGTGATTGGGAGATCTATCACTTGGAGCTGTTTCAGTCGTAGGGGATAAGGAAATCTATGAATAGAATCAATGAGACAACAAAGTTGATGGGGATCTTATGCAGGGGTGGCACGGGAATATTAAATCTTAATTGTAACATCAATTGGTTTGATCCTGGAGTATTAGAGGGATAAACAACAAATTTGTGCATGCTAGAAACTCGAGTTTATGAGAAAACGTAAAATTATAAAAACGGGAGGAAGAATAATATCACAACAAAGGAGGTTGTTCATTTCATTGCAATCATACCCTAGAACTCCCATAAGGGAAGTGTTTATAGCATAACAAAACTCGTAAGAAAATATCATAATACCTAGTATAACTTACTGACTCAATTTTACTTCCTGTTATATTTATTTAACCCATATAATGCCTAATGTTATCTTATGCATCCAAGGTATATAGCGATGTTTTTCTAGAATACCATTTTACTCTTTGTTTAATACTCGATATTAAAAGTTTATTTTTAACTATAAAAAATGAATTTTGAGAACCCCCCACCCCACCCAAAACAACCACCACCACCACCAAAAAAAAAAAATATAAACACGTTCTAACAATTACTTTGTTGGCAGCTGTGGAGATGGTTCGCTTGATGAGCCACAATCTGGAGGTGATGGTTATCAGTGTGGAAACATGAAGCTCCTCTTAAAGCAGCAACAGAGAGTGAGGCCGATTGTTTATATAATATGTAACAGTTTTTTCTGCTCAAACTAAAAAATACATTTTTGTAACTATATGCTATACAGATTTTATTGTCGAGATCTGATGTTGCTGGATGGGGAGCTTTTATAAGGGTACGTAATTTGCATGTCACTTTAATTCAATTACTTTACTGTCATTGTTATAGCAATTATGTCATGCCAGAACCCTGTTAACAAAAATGATTATCTTGGAGAATACACTGGCGAATTAATCTCCCACAAGGAAGCAGACAAACGTGGAAAGATATACGATAGGGCAAACTCATCTTTTCTCTTTGATTTAAATGATCAGGTAGGCTGACTCTCTCTCTCTATCTTACACATGCATACAAAATACAAACAAAATGTTTTTTTACCCCATACGTACGAAGAAAAGCTTTGTCACTTTAAAGTGTTTTGAGCAATTAGTTTTGATTAATTAACAATCATCTGAGATATGTTTTTTTTTGCTTTGGTTGCTGAATAATGCTGCTTGAACCTTTCATGCTTGTAGTTTGTATTGGATGCTTATCGCAAGGGCGACAAACTGAAGTTTGCCAATCATTCATCAAGCCCAAATTGTTATGCCAAGGTATGTTGCATGCGCCCACTGCTTCCAGCTATTTGATTTATAAGAATTGAAGAGAATGCAAATGCTTTTCCCCTCATAATTTCATATTGGATGTTTCAAATCTAACTAATAAAAATTTGGATTTGCACAATGCTCGTTTGATTCTTGGTATCTAGAAAACGGTAATTTCATTTTCCCTCATTTTGAGTGTGAAAATGAAATCTTAACGCTTTTAGGAGAATTTTGAAAAATATTATTTTGGGCTCCAAAAATTCACCTCCTGACCTCTAGTTGGGAAAATTTAGATTTTTTTGGTACTTTTTTTAAAATTTAGATTAGATTGAGGAGAAGCTAGTGTTCAAAAATTTTGTTCTCATTTTACAGGGACTTTATGATTTAATTCCATGTTTCAAAGGGTGCAAACCTCTATGATTAATTATCCTCTTTGTAATGGGAGGGAACATTCGATTAAAGCAAATCGTTAGATGGTATTAAGTGCTTAGCATATAATAGTAGTAAATTAATTTTGGATTGTATTTGAAATTTATCACTTATTAATTAAGCCGATGATGTGAATGATGAAAAACTCAGTCAAGATCTCATGGTTTCAACATCTCGGGTTGTTAATATCCCTAATCTCCTAAGTCAAAAGATGTAGTTGACTTAACTTGACTAAAGAATTTTTGTTGGTAACCATGTGTTGCTTCGTTCAAGGAAATCTCATAGACCTTCGATAGATCTTTATTTAAGGAGATAAATTTAAGTTGACCTTAGCTAATAGAGCATTTTGTGTCATCATCAAGTGTGCCTTATACGTCATTACTTAAGGGTTTTTAGTCTTTGGGGAACTTATGGGCTTTGGTCATGACTATAATTTGATGGTGTTATTTTACAACAAAACCACTTGGTTAGAGGATCCTGATTATAATCATTTATATGCGGTATCATTGTGTTAAAATCACCGTTTATATGACATGTGTCACATCCTGACTAGCAAGGAATTGTTTGAGAATAAATCATATTGACTTATTTTTCCCTTGCAACAATTTTTACTTAACGCATTTGTTCAGCACGTGAGGGAGTTTTGGATTTCAAAAGGGATATAAAGTTTAAATAATAGAGCGACCACATATTTTTCATTACATGAGGGATTTGGTTCACTTTATTTTTAACGCATAACATTCTCGAAATTCAAAATCAGGGGTTCAGTATAATGGTCAACGCATATGCAAGTGAACTTGAATTTTTGCAAGAAGAATGTTATTTCAACTTATTTATGACTCACACAATATCTCGAACTTCAAATTTAGAAGTTCAAGCATTTGGTTGAAGTATATGTGAGTGAATTGATTTCGATGGTCTGATATGTTACACACATTTTTCAATGCATTGAACGTTTTTAAGTTGCATTCTCCCAATGCATGTGTACTTCTTAATTGAAGTGTCAAAATCGGGTTACGGGTCGGGTTTGGGTTAAACCCAATATTGATTTGCTATTATTTGACACGACCCAAACCTGACTTGTTTTTACAAACAGGTTAAAAAATGTAAACCGGACCCGACCCGACATGAAATCGCCCGCAACTTGCGAGATTTGGCCAAAGAAGGCGCGAATGGGAGAACGACGAGCTCCCTCTTGTCGTCGTCGTTGTTTCCCATCCAACAAAAGAACGACGAGCGAGCTGTCATGACTTTCGACCCCATATGAAAGAACGTCGTTGAAGGAGAAGTTTTGACCCGAAGCCGAAGGAATTGGAAAAACACGAAGAACACAACAATAGCGCGGAAGCAGCAGACTTGCGAAGGAGTGCGGAAGCAGCAGAAGAAGAGAAAAAACAAATCCTACGAGAGACGGTGCAGTGTAGGCAGATTGGTGGAGGTGCGACACGAAAGTGGGCTTGTGGTTCGTGTGGAAGCGGAACTGTGCCTTGGCCAGGGGAATCAGGTCATACCTGGGTCAACATCAGGTTAGCAAGTTGACCCGAACCCGACCCAATTTTTCAAAAGGGTCGAAATGTGGAACTTGAACCCAGCCCATTTGTCTGACGGGTTGACCCTAACCTAGAATTTTCAGGTCTGATTTTTGGGTCGTGTCAAATATTGACTCCACTACTTCTTAATACACTTGTGCGATGATCTTAAGCGATACGCCTACATAATTACTCAACCTTTGATGTGCTCAATCTGCTAGCACGACCACCAATGCACTTGAATGTTCTTTTGTGAGCTTGGACAGTGCATTTGCACATCTTATTATATTTGTAATGTACATTGAGGGGATGCATTGACAAGATCTATTTTAATAATTTTGCACATCCTGCGCACTTTGATGATATGATCGTGCGACATGTGGTGCATTACAATGCATTATTTTTATCTCATTCAGAAATTTGTCATTCATAGGTGCATTGTACATTCACGAGAAGTGTGCGAGCTTATTCAAAGGATGCATACATTTTCTTTTAGCATAATTAATGTGAGCATCATTTAGAGTATTTGCATACCAGTAATGTGCAATAGTTTTGATCATTTCTTCTTACTTGGAAATCATTTACGTGAATATAATTGTTTGAAATATGTAAGGGTCTGTCATGGCAGTTGTCCACATGAATGTAATGTCATTGGAGCATGCTTAGGACTTAGTATTTTAAATTTATTATTGCTCGTATTCAGTTTAATTGTGCATGTGTTGCGGATTTAATTGTGAGTATCACAAGTTGGAATTTAATATGTGTTTCACGCCATCCTTTTTGTTATCTCAAATGATTAGATTTTAGTTTGGTGTGCGCCATGAGGAATCATTTTTTCAATTATAAATAAGAAAGTATTTTAGTTTATTTTCATCTCAAACCCAATTCATTGATTGCATTCTTAAAATTTTTAAATGTTTAGGAGAGTTATATTTTTACCCGCATGTGAGCTTTACAAATTCATTGCAAGTTCTCTGTACGTTCAATTTTATTCTCTTTTTTGCAATTTTAATATCTTTTTTTTTGTGATTTTCAAATCTAGCTTAAAATTATTTTAATTTTTAATTTATGTCTAGATTTTTTTTTGTCCTATTGGGATTCCTTGTCAGTGTAAATTTCGGCAGCATCCTAGCATCTTCCCCATTAGGGTTGTCAAAATTGAGTCACGGGTCGGGTTCGGGTTCAACTCGGAACTGACCTGACGCTATTCGACCCGACCCGTTTTTGAGAATGGGTTAGTTTTTCAGACCATAACTTGATCCACTTTTGGTCCGGGTCAACCCGAGCCGACCCGTAAGTCTATCGATGCGTTGTTTAGCCAAATCCTATAAATCTGCCGCCAGGCCAAAGCAGGGAGGGGAAGTGGAGTCTTCGGGAGCAGGGAGAGGCAACGACGTTGGGAGCAGGGAGAGGCAGTGATGTTTGGAGCAGGGAGAGGCTTTAGGCGTCGGGCACAGGGAGAGGGAGAGGCGGCGGCATTGGCTTTAGGCGTCATGGGAGGGAGAGGTGGTCGTGTCGGGTTAAGGCTAGGGTTTGGACTTCGGACTAACGGCTTCAAGCGGCGAGAGAGGGAGAGGCGTCGAGGAAGAGAGGCCGGCGGCGGGACAACAGAACGACGACATTGACTTCAGGCGGCTTTGAATCGCAACTGTGGGACAACAGGAGTTCGCATTGAATCAAGATTGTAGGAAAGCGGACACTGTTTTCGTTTACTATTTACAGCGGGTCACAGGTCATTTTCGGGTTTCCGGGTAGACCTGAACTCGACCCGATTTTACAAATGGGTCGAAATATCGAACCCGAACCGAACACGTTTCTCAAATGGCGACGATGACAGCAAGCTGACAGTGATGATGGTAGCGACGACGGCAGCTAAATCAGAGATGTTCATGAGGGTTGCAAATCTTGGGTGGCCTTTGGGCATATAGGTGTTTGAGGGAGAGGAGAAAGTGGCTAGTCGACTAGGATTGGTGGTGCAAGTTAGATGGAGAGAGGAGGGGGCGTTGAATGACGGCTTGGGTATCGAATGAATAATGTAGGTTTTATTTTTTTTATTTTAGTTTAATAGTACTGATAAATTAATCTTTTAATTATTTTTATATTATATATTGATTTCTCAAAACTATTGTCACTTGTGCATATTAAAGTCATATCATCATTTTGCGTACGAGTGTATTACTCGATTCTCACTCTTACAGAGACGAGTGATATGGGTGTCTATTTAATTTTATTGTTATTATACCGAAAGTGCGTGCGCAATATATTTCACGAATGGATGCTATTTGGATGATTTTGACTTTTGGTCGACCCGTTTTTGGTAGAGCGATTTAGGGTCTTGTGTTCGCTATTTTTTCCGTATTCGATAGTGTTGACCTTGTAATGGTTTTCAAGGTCAATATTTAGAATTTTGATATCTACTATAACAACAACATCAAGCCTTTGTCCCACGACGTGGGATTGGCTACATGAATCCTTTTTCGTCATTGTGTCATGTTAAAATTCAAATTCTCATTTAGATCTAATAAAGAAAGATCATTTCTAATATTTTCTAACCAAGTCTTTTTAGGTCTACCTCTACCTTTCTTAACATAAGTCAAATCTAATATCTCAACTTTCCTAACCGGGTCATCGAAAGGCCTCTGTTTAATGTGACCAAACCATCTAAGGTGGTTCTCTCTAATCTTATCTTCTACTAGAGTTACTCCAACTTTTTTACGTATTTGCTCATTTCGTATCCTATCTCTAAGGGTAAAGCCACTCATCCACCTAAGCATTCTCATCTCTGCAACACTTAACTTAGTATTATGCTTCTCTTTTAATGTTCAACATTTAGCACCATAAAGTATTACAGGTCTCACCACCATCTTATAGAATTTTCCCTTAAAGTTTGAGGGGGGCTTTTCTATTACACAACAAGCCTGATGCATTCCTCCACTTCAACCATCCAACTTGATTTCTTCTTATAATATCCTCATTTATTTCACCATCAGTCTGAAAAATAGATACAAATGATGGATTTGATGTATTAAATCACTTTCGAAAAAAAATATTTGTAACCTTCAAGCAGCCAAATGAGATTATGACTTTTTAATAAGAATATTTTTCATTGATAATTCTCTAACGAATCCTAGTTAAAAAATAGGAAGAAAAAGCAAAAGAAAAAAAAAAAATTTTTCTCAATGAAAAATAAGAGAAAAAATTTTCACTAAATTTCTCTTCGGCCAAACAAGAGGTGAAACTAACGTTAGTACACTGCACTTATTATAATTTCATAGTAATTTTCAATTCCTTTAAAGTAACCAAACCAAGCAAGTAAAACTTGGTATATTTTTTTGGTTAACCGTGTTTATTCAGGTTATGCTGGTCGCCGGAGATCATCGTGTTGGAATTTATGCTAAAGAACATATTGAAGCTGGCGAGGAGCTGTTTTATGATTACCGTTATGGACCTGATCAGGCACCTGCGTGGGCGCGGAAGCCTGAGGGATCCAAGAGAGATGATTCCTCTGTTTCTCATTATCGCGCTAAGAAGATCGCTTGATTTGCAACCTTCTAAAATATTGTCATAAATGTTATATATATAGTGTGAGCCGGTGAGAGAGAAATTATTCTGTGCAGAGTCTGAACGTAGATGATCTTCTGAATTACTGCGTACGCTATGCATAAGTTCTGCGTATGCTCTGTGTACTTACTGCTTATTTATAAATACGCAGTAAATTAGTAGCAAATAATTAGTTGTGAGGAATTGCTACTTATTTGTTGTGTATTTACAAATACACAGAGTGTAAGCAGATCATACGTAGTGCGTTCAGTAATCTGGATGATCCTCTACATTCTAACTTCACACAGAATAATTTCTCGTGAGAGAGGGCGTGAGCTTCTTATAGGGCAAAATAATGCATAGAACTATAACATAATAAAAAGAACCATGCTACACTACCAAAATAACTTCTATAAAAAAAAAAATTAAATTGAACTTCACTTTACTTTAAATTGTCTTAATAAAAAGGGCAGAATGTATAGCGCCCTTTTATTAAAGAATTATTTGAATAAATGAATTAAGTAAAGTGGATTTCAATTTGATTTTTGTGTGATTTTTTTTTTTTTTTTGGGAGTGAAGCTTTACTCTTAAGAAAAATAAATAATGTAACATAGGCAGTTACTTTGGCTCAAAGTTTGAGCACAACATTGCTTGTTATAGGAATATGATTTTCTGACAGTGGGATTGGTTATCTTCTATTTATTGGTATTATTACTTTTTTACACAAAGAAAATTAGCGAATATTTACATTTTTGGTAATCTTATGAACAATGCCTTGACATCATTCCAAGCCTCGCAAATTCCAAAATGTGAACATATCAATTCACATCACACTCAAGTTTTTCACTTAAATCCTTTACCTTGAATTCATACATTATATGAAAACTAAATCATATTGTTTAAAATTGTAATTTATTTAGAAAAAAGATTAGATTTATGAATTTTATTTTAACTTTTAGCTTCATATTGAATTTGAAGGATTATATTTTCATATTATTATTTTGTATCATTGACATTACTTAATTTCCATTTTTCATTCTATATGACATGACTTGGAATTCTAACATCTTTCATGTTCTTGAAAGCTTATAAATACCCTCTAAAATTGGGCGAATTATTACGTTCGGTCATCGGATGTCTGGACATCCAATCCGGGTGTGCCACGTCACCGAAATACTTTGGGTCCCGGTGTATTTTGGTGACGTGACGCGTCTGGATTGGTGTCTGGACGAATTCGGACACCGGACGTAATAATTTGCCCTAAAATTGAATGAGCAATAGACTGATGTTGAAAAACTTTTCTTATTTGCAATGTAGTGGCAAGACTTGATCTTCTCCCCATAAAGACTGGTAGCCCAACCATTAATATCATAATCGAAATTTCATTAGAGTACAAGGAGGATTATTTTGCATGCATGTGAAGATGAGTTTGGTGATTTTTTTTTTTTGTTGAAAACATTTAGTAAGTTTTTCAAACTTGCATGTTGTGTATTTTTTTTCAAGGTTGTGAAAATTGAAGCATAAGAAGATGTTCCAAGTTCAAATGTTCGATAGGGGTTAATCGGGAGTTGAACAAGATGACATCATAAATATTAAAAATTTTAAATAAAATTTAAATGACATAATAATAATTTAATAATAATGTAATAATATATTTTTTTACTAAAAAAATAAAATGAATTCATACATTAATAATAACTTCAACAATTTTAAATTTAATTTATATTCAACATGAATTTAGTTTACCTATAAAGTTATAAATTTAATATAAATTATTACTAATTTATATTATACATAGATCATCAATTAAATTTACATCTATAAAGTATTCATGTTAGAACATTTATTAATAACTAATTAATTAATTAATTTTGTTATAATGTATAAATGAATAAATAAATTATTAACTAAAAACAAATGTTATTTACATGATAGAAAATCTATTTAAAAATGTATACTATATGTTATAAATTTAATAACTTCAACTTATTTAATGACATCATTCCTCTTAGTATTGCTCAAATATTTTTTTGAGTTTGCATGAGGTAAGAATTCATATGGAGTTGTGGAGCCAGTGTGAAATACTTAGTTAGAATTTTTATGAAAAATAATTGTTTTAGGAATTGAATGTTTATTAAGAAACTAAACTAAAATAAATTTAAATAATTTGCTTAAAGGTAAATATTCATAATTTACTAGAGCATAAGCTTTTCATGAATAAAATTTTTATTTATTAAACTATGGAACTACTAAAACAAATCACAATTCCTTTGTATATCATCCTATGAATTTATTTTAATTATTATTGACATAGTTCTTAAATTTTTTAATTATAACAAAATTGTAAATAAAAAACATATCAAAGATCAAAATATCAAAATATGACCCTTATTCAAGTTTTATCATGTCTTTTCCTTTAACCAAAATTATATTCAACATAATATGATATGAGCTAAAACTTAAAGAGATAAATAATTAAAAATATATATATTTATACTAATGTATTAGCCTACTATATATCCTGAAATCTTAGCATGTGAATGATATGAATTAACCTCACATTTACTTGTAAGCAAAATATCTAATTGAAAATAAAACCTTAGGTAAAATATTAGAATTTCATGCATTAGTATCTTATAAAAAGTTTGTACAAATATCATTCTGCTAGCTAACCATCAAAAAATTTTTTATTTTGTTAATTTCATAAAAGATGTAATGTTCTTCTTTCAACTTTAGAATATATCATGTAAGTGAAAGTGATTTCTTGGCTATTGTAAGCTCGAGTCCGTGTTGATGGAGCAATTATTACGTCCGGTCATCGAATGCGTTCAGAGACCAATAACCACGTGCCACGTCACCTAAAACTCGGTATACATTCGGATACGTTCGGATTTCACCGGACGTAATAATTGCTCGTGTTGATGACACATTTGCCTTCATAGCGGCTCACCTTTGTTGTCATATTTGTATAAGTCATCATGTATATCTTAAATAGGTAACCCCTTTGCCTCCCAATGAGCTCGCCATTATCGCATTAATTAATTAAACATGTTATCACATTAATACCACACACACATATGATCTTTCAAAAACTCATTCCATTATATTTCTTTGTTCGAACATCTAGATGTATACATATAATTTTCATCTTATAACTTTATACACATGCACATTTAAAACAAAATAAATTATTTTTTAAATATAGGTTGTTTAAACTTTCATATAAATGGCGGATAATGAAATAAATCTATGTAATATATCCCATTACATTTTCTTATAAAAGGTGGGTGATGAAATTTAGTTTATTATAAAATTGCTTTCTAAAACTAGAATTTCAATAAAATTGTTTTCTTGAAATAAAATTGCATATCTTACCTAATTGACAACGTTGATGATCAACTCCTTAATCAACTCTCTATTTACTATCACCTCCAAACCTCTATCATTTGTAGAAAATCTAAATAATATATTTAGCATGTTAAAATCCAATCTTAACTTCTAAGGAAATTCAAAATTAATTTAACCTCAAAATACTATATATATTTTGAATATTAAAAGTTATTTTAGCTATGGTTGCATGATTTCATTCATTTATTTTTCATCTAAGTGTTTGTATATTTTCTTTCTATTATCAATGCATATTTGTTCCAATTGTTTTATATCAATATGATATTTATTTGTTATATTTGCATTTTCAAATTTCATTCCAACATTAAAAATTTAATTCCTCAAGGTAATTTTCTTAAAGAGGAGGATTGTTAATGCAAGATAATTTTTAATTTCCCACTAAATATGCAAGTATACGTGTTGATTAAGTAATAAAGTAATTAAATGAGTGCCAATCGATCCCATGAGATAGTGTTTAGCTACAATATAATCAAACTAGTACTATATATTATATATGGAAGGTTTATCCTTCTAAATGAAAATTAAAGATTTGAGATTCTACCACTTATTGAGAATGCAATTAAGGATGCGATACAAATATATATAATAGGTTTGGATTAATGCTTGTAAATAATAATATTTTCTGAATGAGCCTCTTAAATATTGATGTGGATCAAAGCATATGTATACTTAGATCTCTATCAAGTTTGTAGGGGTGAAAATGGACGTTTATGTCCTTCTTAAAATTCTAATTTATCCATAAAACCTAAAAGGCTAAACATCTTATATCTGGATATGCTAACATTCCATTTTAATACTTCTATTTGTTCAAATTTTCCTCTATCATGGTAATATTTCACACTACAAATAAACTATATATATGAACATTATATATGTTAAAGTAAGATTGGGGGATAATAAAAATGACTATAACTTCATTTAAGGTGCAATAGTCTACATTAGTACTTAAATTCTGTTTACATCATTAGCCTAATTTTCAAATTTTTGCTAGACAAAGATGAATTAGAAAGCAAACACATCTTTATCTTACTCATAGAAGAAAAGATATAGGAGAAATAATAAGAAAAATATCACTAGGATAGTATAAATAAACTTATCTACACTCTTCCCTCCTCTATTGCTAGGATTGCTTAAAAAAGATAGGCTAAGATCTCCAATAAAATTATATTTCACTTCCCTATCCTCCCTTAAACTTTATTCTAAGGGGCGACAAAAGAACTACATTTAAAGTTATAGAAATGTTCTATTAAATCATAGAATTCCTAAATAAAAGAACCGAAAAATTATTTATAATAAGTGAAAAAATGGCCTCAGGCATTTTAGAGCTTGAAATGGTGGCACCATTGTGTTATGAGATGAACTAACACCTTGGCGTTGTTGTGCTTTCGTCACTGCGATGTTGCACTGACTCGGTATAATTATTAGCTAAACTTGTGCATCGCTAAATAGATTTAGTGCAACTATGTATTTCCTCAACTACTTCATCGCGACACTGAAAAATTTGAGCACTACAGTTTTTGAACGTGCAATCTAGTGTTCCGACATTATAATACTTGGTGCTCAAACACTTAAATTCCTAAGACCTAGGTGCTACGACGTGTGTTTCTAACACTGCGACATTATGAAGTACCGTGGCACTGTCCTTGACTCTATTGGGGAGCTAAACTATTTGACATTATTCCTGATGCTCCGATGTTGCGGTTCCTTGATCTAGTACCAAGGCATTGTTAATGCGACAACACTTATAGTTGGAGAATTGTAGCAGTGGTTTAATACTTATACATTTTTTTCTTCTTTTTTGAGCATTTCTTAGACAACATCAACTAAAAAACTATATATTTTCATTAAAATTAAAGGTAAGAAATAGTACAAAATTTACACTTAATAAATTCTCCCCAACTTAAGCTTTTGTTTGTCCTCAAGCAATGGTGTGGTCACTTATTTGTAATTAGCTTAATAGTACTAAAATATAAAAAAATACGTCATGGTTTATAATTAATTTGGAATGATCAAAGTTGTAATAATAATTTAAAAATTTATAAAACATTAGCATAAGTAACTATCCTTATTATTGCTTGAATTTAACCTATTCAGTTTGAATGTATTTGCAAGTTTTGACTTCTAATTATAGAAATGAATAATAAATCTTTTAGTGATTAGATATGCTTATAATTAAATTAGAAGTTCATTAGTGTACCATTATGTGTATTAGTTCACTTACATATTTTGAATATCTATTTAGGCTTTATCCCTCCAATAACTCTATATAAAATTTATGTAAGGATTTAATAAGATTGCTAATTCCATAGTTAGGATTATAGAAAGTTTAAGTTATGAACTTCTTTTCTCTAAATTCTACTTATTCATTCTTTAATTTAGTAGTTAGTGCAATAGTGTAAAACTTCTAAGTTCAAGCCAAGTAAATAACTTAGATATCGATGATTCTCCTTAGTTAATTATTATGCTTTTCAAATTATGAATTACTATGTTTTATTCATTCAAATTATCATCTAAGAATTTATTATTATCTTAATTTTACATAATTTTTAATTATAATTTTTATTTTAGCTAAATAAATAATCAAAGTGCAACTGTTATTTAGAGGACAATTTTCAATAATATATTAAACATACAAAAAAATTTAATCAAATATAAATTATGCACAATAGAAACAAAAAAAAAAGTAAAGTAAACATAAACTATCAGCAATTAAATATATGGATACCTCCACATAGATAATCAGTTGATAAACAAAAAAATAAATTCAAGTTAAAATAAAGTATAGTTTATACTTAAAATATGCTGTTCAAAAACAAAAATAATAATAATACTAAAAATGAAAAACAACTGCAATTACAGATTTTCTTTTTTACAATAGCATCTTTTAAACATACCACATCAACATGTAAGCTAAAATCACAAAATATTTCCAACAACTTCGTAGGAAAAGATATTTTACAAACTTAAGCCTTGTTTGAGACGGCTTTCTTTCTACTTCTTATAGTGATTTTTTTTTTAAAATATAAATTTTTTTTACTAAAAAATCACTTTACGAAGTATAAAAAAATCGTCCCAAACGAAGCCAGTGCTTTGATTCTTTCCTCCTATTTTATCATATATGAATAAAACATCTACTAAAGTTGTAGAGCATCAAGAAAATGAGTCGTAAAATATTAGTTATCGAAGGTGCGGCATTCATTAGTCTCCGGATTGTCCTTACAGTAGTTCTCGAGAGGATCATATTCCTTAGCCCGGTCACGCGCGTGGCTGGCGGCGGCGCTGAGTTCCTCCACCTCATCCCACGCGGCGGCGCACTCACCGCTCTTCTCATCGCCGTCGCACGCCTCCTCGGCTTTTTTTATGCTCTCCGACACCTTCTCCGAAATCCCTCCCGGTGTAGATGGTGCACTCCGGACAACCCTAAGCCTGGCCGCCTTCTTTCCAAGGAGGCATCTGCTTGCGAAAAGGGGGCTCCTTTGAGGGAGCGCAGCAGGCTTCACGGAGCTCCATGCCTCCAGCACGCCGGTGGAGGTGGCGGAGAGGCTTGCGACTGAGAGATTTGTAGCCATATAGGGCGACGAGAGGTGGACGATTGCGGTTCTGCTGAGGGTGAGATATAAAGATAAGGGATGTGCGTAGAGTGCTGGGAAGAGAAGAGGTTTAGAAGGCGTTTGAGGAGGTTGGTGTTCTTTTGGGGACGCACGTTTCTTATCCATGTAGCTTCAATACAAAGGCGCCACGTTATCATAATAAAATCAAGTAGTTGATTCATTTCAAAATATCAGCAGCTTATCATGCCGCCATGGTTCGGTGTTTTGATTACCTTGGCAAAAATTGTTCGTTGGATGGAAGGGTAAGTATGAAGTGGTTATTAAATTCCTTAGAAGTCCTTACAAAAATCTTCATTGCGTTTATATATATATAGCGTCCTGAAATATTCGTTACGGTAGATAAATAAAAAACTTAGCATTTAGCTTCATACGAAGATCTAACATACAAATAAATAAAAATATAAGGGTTCATCGCTTAAATGAGATAAAAGAATTTTTACATGAAAACGTTTAAAAATGACGAAAAAAATCACAAAGTCTTGCCCAGTTGAAATTGATCTACTAGTGTTGGTAGTAGATTACAAATAATACCCCTCTTGGGAGGAGGGCGTTGGCTCAAATATACATTGTAAGAGCACTTTAAAATAGTTGGAGAATGAAATGTTAACTATTCTCAAGAGAATGCTGTTATCTTTGTTTGATTGGTAGGGTCATAATCAGGCAACGAAGATCGAAGGAACCGTAGTCGGCAAGTGACCGAAGTCAAAATAATCTTGGTTGGGCGACGGTGGTCGAAAGGACTGTAGTCGGCGGGCAACAGAGGTTGGAAGGGTCGTAGTTGGACATTTGTCGTAATTGACGAGTGAAGGAGGTTCAAAGGATCTTCGTCGGACGACATCAAATCATCCTTTAACTCAAGATCATGGAGAAGACAATATGCTGAAGATATTTCCAAACTTCTGAAGATTGGTCCCGTTGATCTAGATTGAATATATAATAGAGAATATTCCATCAATGAATGACGATGGCTGGAGATTCATTATTAATTAGTCATTGGATAGATGTCTGAAAATATTTAATTATTGAGAAAAGATCCAACGACAATCAATGAATAGCCGAAAGTCCGACAATGGTTGGTGGTCTAAGTCAGAAGATATATAGTCGATAGTCAGGAAGAGTTTAGACTAGTGGGGCAAGCTTGAGAAAGGAAGAAATATAATTTGTTTTTCTTCTCTTTCTCTCCTCCCATCTTTTTGTGAAGAATGAATGTTCTATTTATAATTTGTTGAGAGTGACATAGATCATAAATAGGGAAAAGATGTTGGGAGTGTTCCAATAGATGGTCGATATTAACTCCCTTGATCATGGGTTATTTATCAAGTATTTGAGTGTCTTAATGATGTATGAATTCGACAATCTTGGGCTCGTTGAATTTTTTTCTATCGAGCCGCACGATTCGATTATAAGCATGCCACATTTGGATATTATTTGGTAATTCAATTAATGTTATGAATTATTAATACATCAATTGATTCAAATAATAATAATAATAATAATAATAATAATATTGTTCTAAAGTTTCCTAATAAGCTTCAAGCCCTTGATTTCTACCCATTTGGGTTCGAATTCGACAAATTTTGGTGTCGTTGGATTCGTCTCTTTGAGACATTCAATTTTTTTATAAGTTTGCTAAAATCAAAGTTTGGAGGGTCTCAAATTTAATTTTGGAAGTTATGATTCATATTCGCATTGAGATTTGTGCTTGGTTAAGATATTTTTTGATTATATATATAAACCTATTTTTGGGCTTATATGTTAATTCATCAAAAGGGATTTCTTGTCCTTAAAGAAATTAATAACTCACTAATGCTCATAAAGCTACAATCGAAAAGCCAAAAAATTCCTGAAAATCAAAAGATCCTTTAATTTCTAAGTACAAAATAGAAGCAAAAAGGATAAACGAAGAAAGATAGGCATGAAGCATAACCCCAAAAAATAATAACATGAAGCTACAATCAGATTTTGTGATTTCTATACCTTAACCAATTAAAATTCATTTTCTTGGGAATTTTTTTTTTTTTTTGAGTTTTTGATATTTTTAAATTTAGTCTTAATTAGGTTCCTTCTGCTATTTTAAACATGAACAATGATTTTTCTTAAAATTTTACTTTTTTTATAATAATATATATATTCATGATAATTATAAGACAATTTATTATTATTTTTTTAAAAAATTTAAAATACATCAAATAAATTTAATAAACTTTACTTTTCTAAAGATAATCATACGATCACCATTTAAAAGCATACAGGCTACAGCCGACCCAAATAAACTCCAAAAAAAAAAAAATCATCCATTAAATATTTTGTGCAGAAAGAACCTGCTCAATTCTACGCGTCAATCATATACTTTTTTCAAAGTCGCCGTCTGGTCTCAGTCCGCGCGTGAGCCATAGAACGCCGGAGCTTCCTAAGCGGTCCACTCCCCCATCCCGGCCTCCCCCATCCCGACCTTCCCATCCACTTTACTAACCAGAAAATTTCGAGCTTTCTTCTTTGGAATTGGGGTTTTGGTTTGCCGTAGAAGGTTGATGGATCTCCGACAACCTCGTGTTCGATTTGCGCTACTAATCGCTGGAGTTATCGCCCTCAGCATGGCAGGTTTTCTCTCTCTCTCTTTCTCTTCTCCCCGCTCTTCGTTTTCTTCCTCTCCCTTCTATAACCCTGTTGAATTCCATTTACAGTAAAATTTCTTACTTACCATCGTGACCTCAATGTATGAATTGAGCTAGTATTTTTCTGCTTTCTGTGTTAAAAAATTCTCTTGATTACAATATTTTGTCTGTCTGTCTCATGTTCAAAGAATCATCTCAGGTTTAATCCAATTGTTGAATCCAAATGTATCCATGGACAACACTCAAAGCAAATTTATAACATTGATTAAGAAGCGGTAGAAAAAAGAGATATAAGAGAATCATTAGGAAAGTGCCATGATTTCTTATTGCCCGAAAGTTGAAACTCTAGACGATGATCTTCGTTAAGCTTGCCTTTATAGGTGGTTTATGGCGTAACTTCTTAGAAAATATTACATTTAAAAAAATTGAATAAATTACATATTATAGCTTAATGAAGGCTTGTGAGAAAATGAATATATATCAGGTATAACTGTTAGACTTGCATTAAGAATTTCTAGATATGGGGCAGGCTCATGTGAATTCGTTGGTTGCCTTCACCTTCTTTTGGTTGAGTTTAAATGTGTTATGTAGAAGGTATGGGTGAATCTACATAATCGGCCTCCTAGGTTGACTATGTTGGCGAGTTAATTTATTAGTTCTATTATGCTCACATAGTCATCTCAAGGAATTTGGACGACTTGATCTTGCTGACGATTTTGTTAGAGTGAAGGAGGCCACTTTTGATTGATCATGGGTTGATGAAGCCCAATCATTTAGTGAGTTTAGACCATAAAATTTGCTGTGTTGGAGAAGGCTTCTCTGCTGCACATGTCGACTACCACTTTTTGGGATGACTTACAAGGAGCTCACCTTTGTCCTCATAAATGAGCTCCACTCAGTGGCTATGGAGGCGAATACTGTGAGCTGGTAGACCCTCAATTAGAAACTTATATAAGACTATCTAAAGCCACTCACAATGGAGAGATTATTTCTATTTGATCAATTATTTTGACAATGATGATGAATAGTGAATAAATTTTTAATATTGACAAATGTGTTTAAATGGGAAAAATAATGACTTTCTGCCAATTCATAAAATCCTAATTTTTTTGTGGGGGAATGGGGACTATTAAAGCTAGAGGAGAAGCTTCAGGTTTGGGGGCTCAGGCTGCTAGAAAAAAAACTATTAATGCTTCGACCAGTTTAAACCACAACAAAATATAGCAATGGCTATAACATTTGTTACATAGTGGTAGTTAAAATTGTGGCTATATGGCAGCAGTTATAATAGCTGCTATGCTGTTAAAGCAATTTAAACGGCTACTATTTCACTACGTTGATTTTAACTGATGCAATTAGCAAGGATTATAACCACTGTTTTATGAAAATTGCCGTAGTTATAACGGCTGCAAACAACAAAATTTTGTAGTTTTTTAACTGTTAGATGTAACTGCTTCCTTACCTATGCTACTGTAAATGAAAAACATCATGGAACTTTACAACTTAATTTTGTTTTTGAATTTCTCCTGTTTTCCATTACTTCAAAACATGGTAAGTCATCGGATGCCAGACATGATGCTCTTCTTCGAGGTGATAAGGAGCGATGGCTAGCTTCTGTGGGGATGTATAATCTACCTTGCTCTTACCAATGGGGACCATTTAAGATGGCTAACCATTTGTCCTTTTAGCCGATGTGTCAGGCTTGTTTCAAGTGGCACACATGCCTTGGTTATTCCTGTTCATGCATGTTTTGATTAGTGTTAAAATGTTTCCTTTGATATTATCATTTGTATATATATATATATATATATATATATATTTGAGTGATTCATGCGTTTGGTAGCATTTTGTTCATGCTATAACGGGTCACTTATATTTTTTTTCTTTTAAATAGCTGAAAAGTTCAGGGAATTGGTTGGAGAAGATGCTTCATCCAAAAGTGGCAAGTTCACATTTTTGAACTGCTTTGATATGGGCTCCGGTACATTATCATGTATCAGCAAAGAGGGTGTTAAGCTCTACGTATACAACATTCGAAGTAAGCATGTTGAAAATGTAAGGCAACGAGCAATTGAGGTTGCATTGACCGATGCACTAAAAGAAGGGCTAACTGCCAGTGCTGCAGCGAAGCAGGCACAGAAGGTGGGTCAGAATGCCGCAAAATTAGCTTCTCGACAGGCCAAACGTATCGTAGGACCTATTATATCCTCGGGTTGGGATTTCTTTGAAGCTGTCTATTATGGTGGCTCTATGATGGAAGGAGTTATTAGAGGAATTGGAACCTTGTTTGGGACCTATGCAGGTGGCTTTCATGGTGAAGAAATTTTTGGAAAATTGGGTTATCTGCTTGGAAGCCACATGGGCAGTTGGGTTGGAGGGAGGATAGGCTTGATGGTATATGATGTGTGTAATGGGATGGCTCATGTTCTTCAGCTTTTCACGACAGAAGGAACCACTGGTAGTGATTTTAGAGTCAATGAAGATGTACAGTCTGAAGATTCATACAGGATCGAAGAGAACACTGCTTTTGATGATGCATCCGTAATTGATCAGAATACTAACTATGAATCTTTCCGTGAAGATACTGATTACAGTGAAAATTCTAATGAGAGATCTGAAGACTCTAATGGTTGGGGATTCTTTTCTGGGAGATAATACAGACAGAAGTTAAAATATCAAATGACATCTTGATTTGCTGCATTCAAGCTGAGCCCTTAAGGCTTTGTTTGGGACAGCTTTCTTACTGCTTTTTAAAGCCATTTTTTAGTACATCATTTTTAATTTTTGTACCAAAAAACTGTTTTAAGAAGCAATAAGAAAGTCGTCCCAAACGAAGCTTAAATGATTGATTTGCTTTACTATAAATATTCATGTATTAGATTTCTTTAGTGAATACATGAGTTTGACCAAGAGGTTTATTTTAGGTTATATAAATTGAGGTTTATTTTAAATTTTCTCTTGCTTGTGATCGTATATATGTTGGCTACAGTTTAGTGGTTGAGAAATAGTCGTATAAATGATAAAAATGCTTATGGTTTCAATAACCAAAGCTATGATGGTGACATTATGATGTCCCCTAACAAATCTTTTAGTAAATAGGATCTCTAAGTCTGTAAAGGTAAAAGACTGACCCATTATGTAGTTCAGCATACCAATTGAATGTGAAATTAAATAAGCTACAAATGAACTATTTGAATAACAATGCAGCACTGCCCTTAGCATTGCAATAATTGGCTCTAAAATGTGCTAGATACTGCTTCATGAATTGGCTCTAAAATGTGCTAGATACTGCTTCATGGTTATTCGTGACATCAAAATTTTAAATAAGGGTGGCATAAATCCTTTCAGGTATGGGACCAAGTCGTATTCTTCTAAGTATAGCCTACCACTTAGAACATATGAAGAACCTTGAAACTATGTTAACTGCTCTTTTACTTGCTTCTCTATTATTTGCTTTAAATTTATTGACTATATTGATTCTTTTTCTATCTTTACTAGTTTATCCCCAGTTTCTTTAACCACTTCTTTTTGTTTGCTGACATGCTAGATAGATTCTACTAGAACTGATTTTATATGTGCTCTAGATGAAGGCAATTCATTGCTATACAAGACGACCATTTTAAAGTTTTGCTTTATTAGATTCCAGTAATGATATATGTTTTTAGTTGATGTTATGCAAGAAAGTTAAAAAAAAAAAGAGCAAAATTGTAAAATTTAGAACAAGCACTGCAGTGTAGAAACTATTAATGCTGCAGCATCTTTAATGCCCGGCCCATATCAGGACAGTGCAGCGCAGGAGTCTCAGAAAAATGTCATTTAATTCAGCAACTTGACGAAACAAAGGCAATGCTCAACTTTTGCAGTGCCTCTATAGAACAATTGATGAAATGTAGTGTTGCATAGGATCAGCCAAACATCACACTAGATCCACAAACAGCTGCTACAGGTCAGCCCAACACCACCACGGAGAACATTTAGTAGCACTAAAGCGCTAGTTCATTTTATAAAGCAGCGATGCCATCTTGTCTAGCGCCACAACGCCTGAGTCCATTTTTTTTGTAATTAGTATAAATAGTTTTTCTTATTTTTTATATGAGTTTTAGTAGAACATAGAGGAAAGCCTAAGAGAGATTAGAGAACAGTGAGATACATCATTTAGAGTGGCTGGTGAACATTGTAGTGAGCAAATAATCAATTATAATGGAAAGGAGTGTGTAGAGCGAAGTTCTAAGGGGAGATTCACTTTGATATGTTCTTCAGCTTCTCTATTTGTACTGTCTTTCTTGAGCAATAAATAAAAGTTATTTTAAAAAAAAATTATTCTATGGCCTGCTAAACTCATAGTTTTGGACTGATGATGTGTACACCTATACAATCCTAATATAGACCCTTGTGATTTAAAGTTTGAACAATTATTTTCAACATCTCTCAATCTTCATTTACTTGATACCCTAACCATGTATAAAACTAATATATAGTGTGATGCATTGCCTCAATGGAGGAATATTGGAGTTTGTGATGATGCTATTAGGCTTCATCTGTTTCCATTTTCTATGAGGGACAAAGCTAAGATGTTGTTCGAATTCCTTGCTCGTAGGCTCCATAACCACTTTGTATGATTTGTCACATAATTTCCTAAAAAAATTTACTTCCCGCTATCTAAAATTACTAAGCTTAGGAATGATATAACTTAAATTCTTGCTTGCCTCAAAGCAAATAAAGAAATTTGCAATTCAGATTAATTAAATAACCCAAATAAAAATTATAATTTAAAAATTACTAAAATATAGGATAATACATCATAGTCTAGAAATAGTAGAATTGAACAAGGTTATAATTCAAGTTTGGAACAATACTTATAATTATTATAACTTGTCTTTATTATTATTGCTCAATTTTGAATTTACATGTTATCAATTTAATTATTGACTTTGAATTTTTTCAAGTGAATAATTTAACTTAAAGATTAGATTTGTTTGTAGTTAAAATTGAATTTTTATAAAATTAACATTCTGTATCAGTTCTCTCATCTTGTCCTGTCTAAATTTTAGTATAATATTGCAGTCATATTTTAAACTTTTAACTGATATTATTTTTTTAATGCACATTTTTTTCTTCTTTTCTTTTTTTTAGGACTTTTTTCAACTTTTTTTTTTTTTTTTTACTTTTACGAGTATATAGTTAATGATTTTGAATATCAGTTTTACTTAAAATCTTCTTACCATTTTAATGAGTTTAATATAAGTATTTAATAGATCCTAAGTCATGGACTATCAATAAGCACCATTCTTATCATGTGTGACAACAATAGTGTCATCTGTATTAAAAAATAATAATTTAACACTCCCATACTAAGCATATAGATATTAGACATTATTTCATTAGGGATCATGTAACCAAGAGAAATATAGAACTGTATAATGTAGGCACTAAAAATTAATTTGTAGACATTTTCACTAAATCCCTAAACTATTATATCTTTAGCATATTGTGGACTAGACAATGTCTCATTGATATTCCTTCTTGATAAAGGGTGAAAGAGATATCATCACACTTGTAATCATATGTTTTGTGTGTTCTTAAATGTGTGTTAAATTTTGTGACTTATATTTATTTGTTTTTCTATTTGATTTGTTTTTTTATGATGTTGGTACTTAGTAGCTATTCTCTGATTATCACACTAATTTAGAAAAAAAACAAAAAAACAAAAAATTTCTCACATTGTACTCTACTAATAGTATTCATATTGTATCAACTTCATTCATTCGTACTGTATGATATTTACATCGTTGCACATCCTCACCACTCACAAAATTAATGACCAAGATCTAACTAATAATTGATAATCATACCGCACGACCACCACTTTGTACTATACAATCCACATTTCAACAACTGTTGGATGAATTCAAATTTACTAGTATAATAATAATTGCACCATCATATTGACAAACACTTGTTCACATTGTACAATCTGTTAGTCAAAAATATGTCTAGATGACTCCTTGGGATGACCATTTTTTTCAAAATGATCCTGATCATACTACACAATTTGACCACCTTTTTCTAATAGTCATCTAGATGATTTAAATTCACCTAATCGTACTGTACGATCTAAATCATACTATATGATACACAGAAAAAATCTATATAATGACAGGGATTTCTAAGAATTCAATCACTCAACTTCCTTACTCCTTTTTTCACTTGCATTTGTAACCTAAATCTTCTAAATGGCTGGAAACATCCCAATTGAAGCCCAAGCCTCTTCTCAGTAATTAAACTACATCTAAGTCGATACTGATTTGCTGGACCTTTTTAGCCTTTCAGAAGATTGACTTCATTGCATTTGCGATAAAGGATAATATTATATTTCTATGCACTTCATATTCAATTACTGGCCATACAAGAGAAAACAATTTAAACAATACAAACTAGAAAATTGCCCAGACACAATGACCCCTTATCTTGAACATAACAAGTCAATAAAATCAATTTATAACAAATAATTCGACCACTTGAGTTCCACCAAATATACCTTCCTGAGATAGGATTGGTTCACAAGTAAACAAGCCATTCTGTTCTTATATAGGGTACAGAAGACAAATATATATGTATATGAACGAGAGGACAATGGAGCTGCAGAAAGCACCCAGAACAGTGCTATAAAACATTAGTTATGTCCTGACAAAGCATACAGGTAGCCATGAACCCTTAAATATTTTGGCCTTTCCACTATAAACACGCCGGCAAGGCTAAGGCTTCGTTTGAGACGACTTTTTTATTACTTGAAGCAATTTTTAGTAAAAAATTAAAAATTTTATACTAAAAAGCAGCTTCAAAAAGCAATAAAAAAAGTCCCAAATGAAGCCTAAAACTACCAAGCAGCACCACATGCAAGCCCTGCATTTTGGTTAAAAATGCAAGCACTGCATTTTGATTTCATGGTTAAAAATCAACCATGAAAATCAATGGTGTCACTGAAGTCAGTGCTTCCACTCCTGGAGCTGCTCCCAGTACGACTGTGAACAGATAAGCTTTTCATATTGCCTACAATAGCAGGGCCATCCAAGTGCTTCCCCTTGAAAAATCTTTCCCTTTCCATGTGTTTTGCCGGAGGTGGAGGTATGGAGCCAAGTGGATGATGAGGCAGCCGTGGTATGCTATCTTGATCGTTTGGTTGTATGCAAAGAGGCCGTGCAAGAGGACGCCCAAGTTCTTCATCAGAAATATATCTTAAAGAACTGCCCAAGAACTCTAAATTATCTTCTGCAAGAGCTTTTCCTTTGCATATCCTGTAGAGATATACATAGAGAGCTAAAAATAAGATGCTCTATAAAGAAAAATGGCTGAAGGCATTTCTTTCACGTTGATTCACTAAATGCTAGCAATAATGAATAACATGGTAATAAGTACTACCAAGTTGGAGGAAACCTTAATTGCGGAATGAGGCTATTGTTCACATTTCCAGAACTTATTTTTAACCGGTTACTTTCTTACACCCACAGAAGCAGCTAACCAGCTCGATAAAACAGTAGTTTCACACGAACAAAAGATTATTGAGAAGCCCAGAGAACGCAAAAGCTCAAGGTAAAAGGACTGAGAGCTGATGGTACATTTGATTTTTTTACTTTTTTCTCCTTTTTGAGTTTTAAGAAACTTGATGACATGAAATTTTTATGACTCAAATTGTACCTTAAGCACCTCCTGCAACTTTCGTAATTTAGTGACTTAATGGCTCATAGGAAATACTTGAGTTCGCAAGTAACCCTAAGGGGAAATATTTGAGTTCGCAAGAAAACCTAACAATAATTGGTGAAAACAGCGAGAAATCTGTTGATTTCAGAGAGAAATCATCAATATGATGCAGAAATTTCAGAAAATTGGAAAGAAAACACAAGGAAAATTCTTTTATTCAATCCACAAACAAGAAAAACAATACAAAATACAAGTTTCTTCAATTCGAGAGGAAGAAACAACTCTCCAAATCTCTAGCAAAGCCTAAAACCCAAAAGAACAAACCCTAGATCTCAAATCTCTCTTCCAATTCCAGATCAAACCCTAATCCTCCCAAAGAGAACTAATTAAATCAAAGAGGACAAATACAAAATCCCTAAACAGCCACTAATTTAAATTTTCCCTCCCAAAGTAACATTTAATTAAGTTTTGGGCCCCATCTCTCCAACCGGCCTATCTTTGTCTTCCCCTTGGTTCTGCCCTCGCCTCTTGTAGTAAAGAACCGGTCTAGGTTGGACCGATTCAGCTGGCCCTAGGGCCAGCCTAACATTACGCCCCCTCATAAAGACTCACATTGTCCTCAAGGTGAGAAATAAAAAGAATTGATCTTTCACCCCCTCATAGGACTCCCAAGTGGCATCGAAATCGAGCAGGTCTCTCCATCTAATAAGCACTTCTTTATTCCCCTCTTTATCTGATCTTACCCCTCTCAACTCTAGTGGTTCTAAGATCACTTCCAACTTCTCTGTCAGTGTAGCTGGTAACTCCGCAATAATTGCATGCTCCCCAAGAGCTCTCCTTAACTGGGACACATGGAAGACTGGGTGTATGGTGGTGGATGGGGGTAAACTTCAAATGGTACGCCACTGCTCCGATCTTGTCCAAAATCTCGTAGGGGTCGAAGTACCTTGGGGCCAATTTGCCTGAATGGTCACAGTTTTAAGAATCTTTCTCCACCACTTCAAATTGTTGTCTCTCCTATGTGTATATGCCTGCTTCTTCATGATTTGTTGTGCCCTCAACAAATGCTTCTTCAACTCTTCCAACACCTCATCCTTTCTTCCAAGTACTGTTCTACTGAGGAAATTGGTGTGCTCCATTTCCCAAAGTACACCAAGTGTGGGGGTCCCTTCTTGTCACGACCCGACTAGCCCGAATTAACGGGGTGGGAGCAGACAGTAGTACGGAAAAACCATAACATAAATCATAACAATTCATTTAACTTTTATAACATGACATAAACATCACCAATACATAATAAGAAAGATTCACTAAAACATCAACATTAAAGTCTTTCCAATTTCTTTTTTCTCAACCACAATAATTAAAACATAAACATCAACATCCACATAAACTCAAATAGATTGTTCAGATACAAACCACCAACTCAAACTCATAACAGGAAACACAAAAACTTTCTTCCTGAGGTCCTCTACGACGGTAGGTGTACTATCGTCTCGTTGTCATTACGTTTCAGATGGTTCTCCTGAAAAAAATTCCCACAAGCAGGGGTGAGCTTACTCGCTAGTAGGTAATTCATATTTTTCATAAAAATTTGCATAAAACCAAAATAAAGCATCATTTCATAATAAAACATTAAACGACGGTCAAACTTTCATAAATTTATAGCATTACTTAAGAAACATTTTCATAAACTTTCCTCAATCATAAACATTTCATGTATCTTTTTTCTCAAACATCAACTTTCATATTGTGTAGAAAACATACATATTACATATTATGCATAATGTCTATTATATCACCGGTCTCGGATGTGCCCATAAATTTTTGTACTGATCAGGTACACATTTTATATAATTTGATCATTCATTTACCATTGGCTCTAACGAGTCTCCTTTACCATTTAACTCTTTCGAGTCCCTTTATCATTTGACCCTTTCGAGCCCCTTTACCATTTGGGCGCTCCACATCAGCATGCACAGTCTTATATAATAATTTTTGATTTATATTCAGTCAATTATATGCTTTAAAGAGAAACACTTGTGAATCAAAAATAATTTATTTAAAGCATGAAAACCTTGAATCTAAGCATAGTATGAAAGCTCACTAACAATATGAAATAAAAGACTTGAACATGCTATTTGCCACAAATAAAACTTGGAAACCATTTAACTAGAAAGTATCAACTATTTGCATTGCATAAAGAACAAAACATAACTATAAAAATTTTACAAATAATATGTGTACCTACCTTCACTCAAGCACAGTAGTTCATCAAAGTGTTGCTTTGACACACCTCGATCACCTTAAAGATCACAACCTAAAATAATCACATAAAAAGATGTGTCACTAATCAATCTTCCTTAAGGTTTAATCTAATTTCTAATTGTCTAACCCTTCGTTTACCCTTAATTATTGCTTATGACGATTAATAAAATTTATATTATTTAACCTAAATTTTCGGATTTATTAAAATCCATAATTTTTTAAAATCCTAAATCTTCAATTTCATCAATTTAATATGCCGAAATTATCCCTAAAACTATATTAATAATTACCTTAATGATTTTCGGATTAAATTAATTAGGAAAATTAAGAAAAAAATGAAATTTATTACAAAAACTCAAATTTTTGTTTTAAAAAAATTCTTAAGGCCCTTAGAAACAATTTTTGTAAAAGGACTTTAAGGAAATTAGATTTTAGGTAAAAGCCTTAAATTTTTTATTTCCAAAAATTCTCCAATAGAACATTTCTATCGTTAAAATACTTCCCTAATCATTCCTTAAAGATTTCGTAAAGAAGTTTTGAAAGAAAACGAAATTTTTATAAAGCCCTAGAAATTGTCTCCAAATAACTTGAGATTGAGAGGGATTTGTTTCGAATAAATCATACCTTAAAACTCCCCTCGCCGTCCTCTTCGATTTCCACTAATTTCTTCGCCGGAAAATCGCTGCCGGAACGTTGCCCGTCGAAGCTCGATGTCCGCCCCTTCCGCCCTTTCCTCTTGGTTTTGGCCGATCGTGCGAATGGAATGAGGGTGGGGTTTCAATTTTTGCTATATTAGAAGATAGGAAAATCCAAAAGGCTATTATGCCCTTACTTAAACAAAGTCAACTTAAGAAACAATTAGTGGTAGAATTGGTATTTAGAAGCTTCCCTAATTTTTATCTCTTAATTTAAGCGAAATTGGATGCAAGTTCTATATACCAAATTGAACAGAATTTTGCGTAGAATTTTATAAAATTAATTTTGTCAAATTCCGTTAACTTTAATTTTTTCACTTAAGTTTCGTCGTGATGCATCGAACTGCGCGCGACAACCTACGATCGTCGTTTTCGAGTTTTACACTTCCGTACAACACTTTGAAAGGGGTCATCTGAGAAGCATAATGGTACGATGTATGTACCAATACTCGGCCCATGCTATCCATTTTGCCGACCTCGGTATTTCAGAAGCAGAACACCTCAAGTCTCCAAACTCCGATTTACTACCTCCGTTTTCCCGTCCGTTTGAGGATGGTAGGTGGTGCTTCTCTTGAGAATAGTGACTTATAACCTGAACAACTCACTCCATACTGGTTGAGGAACACTGTCTCGATTAGACACTATCAACTCTGGAATCCTATGTAGTCTAACCACCTCCCTGATGAATGTTGTTTCCACTGTCACTGCGGTGTAGGGGTGTCCTAAGAAGATGAAATGTGCATACTTACTCAGCCTATCAACCACCACCATAATAATTGTGAACCCCTCTGATCGTGGTAGGCCATATTTTTATCATTCGGAGTAATATATCATCTTTCTTATGTTCTACTCAATCACAAAATGTGTAATCCGTTAATGACAAAATTTCTCTAACAATTACATTATTTAAAAATTACAATTATATAAATATTTGGAATTATATAACCTAAAATTCAAATTGCGCGCGTTAAGCACAATGCACACACATGGCGCACGCTAATTTGAACATGTGCGCCGTGCAATGCACCTGGCGCCGTAAGGTGCATCGTGCCATGTGACATGGCGTGCACCATTATGTGCCATGACAAATATGATTTATGGTTAAACTCTCATTAAGAATTTCATGAAACATAAAATTATATTATCCCCAAATCAAAAGCAAGACACCTACGTATGTTGAGATCATCATTACAAAGTGCAAATGAGCATCAACATTTTCTTTGAAATTTCATAACTTATAAAACTCAGAACACTCCTCAGAACATTCTATGTTGGAAAATGTCGGTCTGTATTGATCCATCACATTGCCCATTAAAGCCTATTGAGCACAATAAATAAATGTTACAAGAGCATTTAGTGGTATACTTCTCAGATTGTATATTGGCAGGTAATCAAACAAGACGACTCCTACAAAAGAACAGTACCTACGAAGAAGAAGCTTTTCATCCTCCTCTGCTTCTTCATTAACAAATAAACCTGTTGTAGAGGGGGCTCGAGAAGAGAGAAGTGAATCATGTTGGGTAAGAACCTTACCAAGCAGCTCATTCAATTCAATTGCTTGAGCAATCACTTTCTCATCACTAAAAGAAAAAACAAAGAAAAATTGAGATATTGATTAGCACACTTGATCTGATAAAAACAATGGAATTTCAAAACAAAAATTTGTGCAATAGCAGTTCAAATTTGCAATGCACCAACAAACTTGCATACAAAATGGCTTGCAGGAAACTAAACGAAAATGGAAAATATTGAGGACTCATTAAATCGCTTATGAATAGAAAACATGTTTTATATTTTCAGTGATTATGAATATAAAATCATTACCTGTGAAGAAGGTTTGAGATAGTTTATAAATTTTAAAATCGATGTTGATGGACTTAACATACTACATAGATTTAAAAAAATATGATTGTCATCTCCAAGCAACCAAATGGGACGTGAAATAAATTAAAAGGCTTTAAGTTTTTATTTAAGACTTAAAAAAACAGCAATAGTAAATTTTGACACCCCTACTATATTCTTAATGGTTAGAATGTGCCCTAACAAAAACTAATTAAGAACTTATAGAACTTAGAAGTGACAATTTCAAGCTTTGTAGGAAAGCAAAGTAGGTGAAATGCTTTAAGGATTCTGCTGCAACTCTCAATCACTTCACTTTCATGTTTATCTCATTAATTTCCTTATCTTTTTCTCATTTGTTCTATATGCCTCAAGGTTTTAAGGAGATTTTAAAATCAAAGACATCTAAAACTTGTTCACTTTCCCAACATAAAAATCCTAGTAGGAAAGTTGACTTAGATCCATCTTCATTGCAAAAGTTAATTTATGCATTTTAGTATTATTTGATGAATGTTTGCATATAATCAACCATCTTACATTTTCTAATCATTTAGGGCTGCACATAACCAATCTACAAACATTAAAAGTTTGGGGAAAAAAATCTTTCATGCTTTCTACGATTATTCTTTTATTTTTAATTACAACATAACTTTTTTCATTTCCGTGTTCATACATATGTACAGAAAGTTATTGAAATCCTCTCTTTTAATGTGCCTGTTATTTAGGGTTACATATTAAACTTTGAACCATATATCACACCATCTAGCATGGTAATAACCTAGATCAATATACCTAGGCTATCCTGCCTAATTCCGCAAGGCCAGCCCGCTGAACACATCCTAATATTATCCGATAGAAACTTGATAAAACATTTTCAAAAATAGCAACTAGCTAATTGTTTTTTTACAAAGAACTTTCTGTAAAGACAAACGCATGTAAATTTAAACAAACAGAATAATAAGAATGATCTAGAAAAACTAGAAAAGATAACAAGCATGCAAATACATCTGTAAAAAGAATAAGGTGAAAAAATAGGATAAGATATCTCAGCATTTATGATGGATAGAGTAAATAATGACAAGTGAGACGATGAAAATGAAATTGTGAACCTCTGTTGATATACTGAATGTTGCGAGAAAATTCGGTGTAGAAGAGAAACTGAAAAAAAAAAAGAGCTTTGAGGAGCTGAATGAAAGCATCAAGGGAAGAGACAGATTGAAGAGAGAAAAAACATCATAGCAAAGAGAAAGAAATTAATCCCATAAAGGACAAAAAGAAACGCCATATCTTTACTGCATAATTAATCATCTTCAATTACAACCTAAAGCCTACTTTTTAAAGAAGTAGAATATCTTCTCTTGAAATAAAAGTATTTTAGCAAAAAAAAAAAAACATTGATGAAAAAATTCCAAAATAGGGTTGCCACTTATATAATGATGATGATCGTCACTTTTATGACAAGATTTATAGGGTTTTGAACCTTTTTTGGCTCTGATGCAACATCATGCGGGGTTGTTAATAGGTTTTCATATTTGTTGGAGGTTTGTAGAAGGCCAAGGAAGGTAGAGGCTAGTTTTAGGATTTTTAATAAATTTCTGGCTTAAACTTCATGGAAGTAGATAGATGGGTTTTCATCGTTGAAAAATTAAAGAGAAATTCAGATCAAAGGTTTTTTTATATTAGCTAACTTATAAAGGCGATTTTAGATCAACTGTATATGTGGATAGGAAGCCATGAATTTTTATTTGTATTGGTCATGATAGGTGGACAACAAGAGGAGTTTGTGAGGGTTTAGCTATATTAAGGCTTCGGAAAGATTGTGGAATGTTGAATAACAAGTATAGAGAGGAACAGAGATAAGTTATGGTTCGTAAACCTGACTCGCAAATGAAAGCTAGCAGCATCAACTCTACACAAGTTTTTGCAAAAGATCATTGCTATTGGGGGGGGGGCCTTGTTGGACTGTGGTTGCAGATAAATAATTCAATAAGTGTTGTACAAACATAGGGAAATATAAAAAAAATTTCTCCAAACCATAATGGGTAAGCTCCTCAAGGAACCTTATTTTGAAACTACTGTAAACCACTACAATCATAAAAAGTATTCCAAACCTTTGAATACAATTATGAATCCTCAATTTGTGATAATGAATAGCTCCTAAAACTCCATCCAAAAATGATGTAAGCAAACTAAAAAGAAAAGCCAAGTAGGAGAACACAAGGACAATAAAACCAAACTCGATTCACTTTAACTTGCAAACCATCCAAACAAACATCTAGATAAACGAAAAGTCAAATCGAACGAAACAAAATTATAACATAAAAATGTTATCCTCAGAACAACCGTCAAGCGGTTCCTCACATGCAACAAGAGTAGGAAAGTATATGAAAATTAGTGCTTAGGCTTGCAAACCGAGGGTCCACCACTACAAAAGGGTCCAATGTACTACCAAACTCCTCCGGCAAATGTCACCAAAAATCAGCCAACAAACAACTTCCAAGAGCTCAAGAAGAAGGATACAAGTGGAGTGGAACTTGCGTAGAGAAGAAGAGATTAGAAGCCAAGACGAAATAGAGAGGAAAGGGGGTGGAACAAGCTCTCAAGTTTTTCTAAGAGAAGAAACCCTCAGGTTTTTAGTAGAGACTTTGCTCGAATACCTTTTTCATTCCAAAACATCTCCAATTTATAAGCAAAAGGAAGAAGCCAAACAGCAATTCCACCTCCAACCAAAACCAATCAGGTTTGGGGAAATGAAAGGCCAAAAGACACCACAGCAGCCCCCAAATTCTGCACAGAAAACAAGAAGAAAAGCCACGGGAAACTGTTAGACCGGTCCAGCCGGTTCAGGCGGGACCAGTTCACTGGCGAAATCGCAAAACAGGCGGAGAATCCGCCTCCTGGCGGAGAACGAGCGGCCCGACCAGCCCACGTAGAGCCGTTTAGGAAGTTTTTTTTTGGATTTTTGAGAGGGAAATTTGAATGTAGGGACTGTTTAGGGATTTCCTTTTGATTTGTATGCATTAAATAGTTGATTTTCCTAGGGTTTGGGTATCTGGAATTTGGCTGAAATTTGAGATCTCTTAGATTTAGGTTTTCTTTGGGCTCTAGCGGCATCTAGAGATTTGGGAGAGATTGATCCTCCTCTCGAACTGAGGATCAATTGTATCTTTTCTATTCTGTTGCATCTATTAGTAAAATACAAGTCTTTTCTCCACGGTTTTCTCTCCGATTTGCTATTTTTTCACTATTGTGTGGCTGATTTCTGCTGTGGACAGCAATAAAACTGCAGCAGTTTACTGATTTTGACTAGGAACACTTGTGAATACAAGTGTTTCCTATCAAATTGGTATCAGAGCATCGTTTTTGGGACCGTTGGCGGCTGAAATCCTGAAATTTCAGCGGGATTTCTTTTCCAGAAAAAGATCTTCGTGAATCTTGAGAAGAACGATGGCCGGAAAGAAGGTTGACGTCTTGGAAGGAGAAGTCGGCTAATTGAAAGCCGATTTGGAGGAAAGATTCTTCAACCTTCAAAATCAAATCACCTCCAACAATGAAAGGTTGGAGGGGAAGTTCACCGCAATGGAGGAAATGATGAAGAAATTACTTGAAATGAAGACCAATCCGGCGACATCAGAAGCGAGGGAGACTACCGGCGACCATGGCGTAGGAGGAAATCCGAACCCG
>NW_021318586.1:447475-449054 GCF_001605985.2 Dendrobium catenatum
TAACACTTTCTCAACATAAAAATCCTCGTATGAAAGTTGACTTACATCCATCTTCATTGCAAAAGTTAATTTATGCATTTTAGTATTATTTGATGAATGTTTGCATATAATCAACCATCTAACATTTTCTAATCATTTAGGGCTGCACATAACCAATCTACAAACATTAAAAGTTAGGGGAAAAAAATCTTTCATGCTTTCTACGATTATTCTTTTTATTTTTAATTATAACATAACTTTTTTCATTTCCGTGTTCATACCATATGAACAGAAAGTTAATGAAATCCTCTCTTTTAATGTGCCTGTTATTTAGGGTTACATGTTAAACTTTGAACCATATATCACACCATCTAGCATGGTAATAACCTAGATCAATATACCTAGGCTATCCTGTCTAATTCGGCAAGGCCAGCCCGCTGAACACATCCTAATATTATCCGATAGAAACTTGATAAAACATTTTCAAAAATAGCAACTAGCTAATAGTTTTTTACAAAGAACTTTCTGTAAAGACAAACGCACGAAAATTTAAACAAACAGAATAATAAGAATGATCTAGAAAAACTAGAAAAGATAACAAGCATGCAAATACATCGGTAAAAAGAATAAGGTGAAAAAATAGGATAAGATATCTCAGCATTTATGATGGATAGAGTAAATAATGACAAGTGAGACAATGAAAATGAAATTGTGAACCTCTGTTGATATACTGAATGTTGCGAGAAAATTCGGTGTAGAGGAGAAACTGAAAAAAAAAAAAAAAAGGAGATTGAGGAGCTCAATGAAAGCATCAAGGGAAGAGACAGATTGAAGAGAGAAAAAACATCACAGCAAAGAGAAAAAAATTAATCCCATAAAGGACAAAAAAGAAACGCCATATCTTTACTGCATCATTAATCATCTTCAATTACAACCTAAAAACTACTTTTTAAAGAAGTAGAATATCATCTCTTGAAATAAAAGTATTTTAGCGAAAAAAAAAAAAAAAACATTGATGAAAAAATTCCAAAATAGGGTTGCCACTTATATAATGACGATGATCGTCACTTTTATGACAAGATTTATAGGGTTTTGAACCCTTTTGGCTCTTCTGATGCAACATCATGCGGGGTTGTTAATAGCTTTTTATATTTGTTGGAGGTTTGTAGAAGGCCAAGGAAGGTAGAGGCTAGTTTTAGTATTTTTTAATAAATTTCTGGCTTAAACTTTATGGAAGTAGATAGATGGGGTTTCATCGTTGAAAAATTAAAGAGAAATTCAGATCAAAGGTTTTTTATGTTAGCTAACTTATAAAGGCGATTTTAGATCAACTGTACACGTGGATAGGAAGCCATGAATTTTTATTTGTATTGGTCATGATAGGTGGACAACAAGAGGAGTTTGTGAGGGTTTAACTATATTAAGGCTTCGGAAAGATTGTGGAATGTTGAATAACATGTATAGAGAGGAAGAGAGATAAGTTATGAATCATAAACCTTAATTGTGTCTGACTCGCAAATGAAAGCTATCAGCATCAACTCTAAACAAGTTTTTGTCAAAGATCATTGTTATTTTGTTTTGTGTGTGTGTGCGTGTGGGG
>NW_021318586.1:449100-482466 GCF_001605985.2 Dendrobium catenatum
GCGTATTTGGATTTTGGTTGCAGATAAATAATACATTAAGTGTTGTACAAAAATAGGGAAATATAAAAAGCATTTCTCCAAACCATAATGGGTAAGCTCCTCAAGGAACCTTATTTTGAAAGTTGAAACTACTGTAAACCACTACAATCATAAAAAGTATTCCAAACCTTTGAATACAATTATGAATCCTCAATTTGTGATAATGAATAGCACCTAAAACTTCACCCAAAAACAGGTACATGAAAAGTATACAAAACGAAATGAAATAACAATAAAACTACAAACTAAAATTCCTTCCAAAGGTTCATCTTTGTAATTGATCTAGTGATGGGCCTTCAAGGAACTTCATTTGATTGTCCTACATCAGTAAGTGAAAAAAACAAGAAATTTTTTGGCATTTTAAATTTTCTCTTATTGTTGGGTTAAAATGGGTCCAACAGGAGGGCTAACGAGATGGGTCATATGGGTTGGGTTATATTAATAAGATTGGGAGAAAATTCAATGAGGTTGATTTGTGTTTAATTGGTAGAACTTGCTTTTAAGAAATAGGTGATATTATCTGAGGATTGGAGAAGCTAACTAGGTTTTTTTACTATCAGAGAAAATTATGGAGAAAAAAATGCAATGGGGTAAAGATGAAAGCTTGAATTGGAGACTTTGGAATTGAATCTTAAAGCAGGTGACTTAAAATTTTTATTAAATAGATGTTTGGATATTTTGTTGGATGAATTCTAAATATGGATGGAATGTTTTATTGATACGATAAGAACAAAGAACATGGTTACAACTAATTTTCAAATTAATCTAACTTTTTATTAAAAATCAATTTTGAAATTTCACCTTTTAAAAACTTTCTAAGCATTTCAAATTCAAGATTTAAAATTTGTTAACTTTTCAAAATATTGTTTTACATTTTTTACTTGCTTTCTTTATTTTTGAACTTGTTATAGAAAAACGTATGAAGAGGTGGAAGATTGTAGTGGAAGTAGCAGGTGACTACTGGAGGTGAAGGAAAAAGCCTTTGGCTGCACAAATGATGAGAAAACAACAAACTGTAAAATAAGTATTATTAAAAAAAAAAAAGATAAATTGAAACACTAAACTAGTAGATTTTTCATAATTTAGATGTGGGCTCCGAAAATTCGACCCCGGCCTCCACTCGCTTTTCTTATTCGGCGAGGGAGTTTTAACAAACTAAGTTCCGGGGTAAATTTTGGAAGGCAGATGGGTTGTAGATAAGACACTACCAAGAGATTTCGCATGGTTAACATTAGACTAGAAAATTGGAACGTTGTGAGAAAATATTTAAGAGTTCATTTTGAGGGTGTATGGAGTGACAAGATAAATTAGATTGAGCATCATGCAACGTTGTGATCTCTTGAAACCCAAAAATAAAAGAACCTCATAATTAAGAGGAGATGGGAGGAATTGTCTTGAGAGGATGACCAAGAAATGTCATTTTATTTCATGATCAATCTTCTTCAATTTTAACCTAACGCCAACTATTTCAAATGGTAGACATAATTTGTTATCATTAAAAACAATGACAAGCTTGATCATAATAAAAAAAAAATAACTATTTTACACATGCTAAGAAACAAATTGATAAATGACAATGATTACAAAACAAATTAAATAAAATTAAAAAACTAAGCAAATTGATATAAAAATATTCAATACTGATAACTAGAAATGTGATGGTATGGAAAGATGATAGTTAAGTACTAAAGACAGAAATAGGTACGATATCTCACAAACCAACAGTGACAAGTTTAGAAGTTACTTCTGCAATGTAGAATCAAATTAAACAAAGCAGACCAGTGATAAAGAACTTCTAAATCCAAACTAAGATAATTCAAATTATGATCATCCTCACTCTTTTTTTTAAATTATGATCATCCTCATGATGATGGTATTGAAGATAGATTAGAAAAGGTAAATGGGATTGATAGGATTAACATAATATTTTAAAGATAAATTGCAAGGCCTGCCAAAATTTAGTCTAGACTCCTGCCAATGATATGGCAACAAATGACTGAAGAGCTTCTGGAAAGAATTTGTCTGATGACGTCCATATCATGACAGAAAACTTATATTTTAGTTAAGAAAGGTCAATAAAATCAGACCTTTTTAGGAACATGTTTTTGTTTCTTTTTAATTTAATATAAAGGCCCGAGACACACCACAATCAAGCAGTAACACAATGCTACGATCCAAACATCAGAAATAAAAATTTGAACAGAAAATCATGCAAGTATATAATTAGGTGTCATTAATTAATTATGTTCTATTGGTACTTGAAAGTTTTAAAGATGAGTCAACTAAACAACATAAGAAGAAAACTATGAGAATGAAAATTCAATTCAGTATGTAATCTACCTTTTGCAGCTTTTAATATATTTGGCTATAACAACATGCTTTCAGCTTCAACTTTCAGGCGATGAGAATTTCTATTTTCATATTGGATAACTATTTATTATTTCTATATAGAGAAGATGAAGCCGTCAGATATTACTAACTACAATTACTTTTCACTAATTAACAATAGAGACTATTTAATATCATCAAAATGCATCACATATCAATCCAGCAACATGCATTCTGCAAAGAGAATGCATTTTGGAGCTCAATTTACTGCTCTAACAGCTCTAACTTGTCATATTCAATAAGATTAAAAAAAAAAAAAAAAAAATTCCTCTCTCCACTGAAATATTTGGTAAATCTGTAAGATAAAGTTAGCTAATGACCACATCATGTAGCACTAGACAAATTCTGAGAAGGATGCAATTACAAGAAAAATAACCGAAGCTTCTTACTGGCAGGTCATCACAAGATGCATGACTCTCTGCTTCTGAAAAGAACACTGTTCAACGAGATCCAGAATGAACTCACCAGCTGCCCCCTGTAAATCTTAAAGCTACTTAAAATCAGGTTTAAGCAAAATGGCGTCATAGTTAAGAAAGCCACTTGAATAAGTAAAATCATCTTTAAAAAAATGTCTTGATGCAAATAATGCAAACTACAAAATGATAGAAAATCTATCAAATTCCTCCTCAATAAAAATGAAAAGGAAGAATTTTATTACAACTGACATCATCCCAATAAAAATCACTCATAATAGAAAAGTCGGCACATAAATTAGCTAACTTATTACAACTTATATTAGGAAAAAGAAATAAAAAATCATTGAAATATTTTAAAAAATACAACTCTTTCATCCACAGATCTTCATCATCCGAATTCACTTTTCTCATAGAATCTTGAAGTAACTTGATAATATTAAAGTTGTCACCTTCAATTATAATCCCTTTGGTTTCAAACATCCATCCTTGCATCATCTTCTTCAATGATCGAACAGCCAACATTTCTGACTGAGTTATATCCCAATGCAAGCAACTGAAACCAAACGCCAACAAGAATCTTCCTTTATGATCTCTAAATACTCCTCCAATTTCTACTTTATAAGATCTTAACAAAGATGCATCAATGTTAACTTTAATCCATTCAGGAGGAGGGTGCCAATAATTATTATACAGCTGTGAGGGCTGATTAACACCACGGTGTCCCAAAATGGAATTGATTTGAGGTGAAATAGCATAACTAATTAAATTAGTAGCTATTCCAGCCAAAGTATCTTCATTTCCCCCATGCTTAACTTTATTTCTACTTTTCCATGAAAAAAAAACAACTATACCATATATATTAATAAAATAAGAATTATTACTAGCTAATCTTTCCAAACCCACAACATTCAGCAAAGGATAGGAAAACAGGGATCCGAAATCCCCATTTATTAAGATACTCAATAACTTGAATAAGCTTCAAGCATTTTACTGCTATATGCTCCAAAGTCTCAATTGATTGGCATCCACTAGGACAAACATTAGTATCAAGTAATCTTCTATACATAAGAAAATCATTAGATAGAATTGCATTTCAAAATAAGCGCCACCAAAATACCTCCACACGTGATTTGAGCTTCAGTTTCTTTATCCATTTCCAATAATTGTCATCCACATCTTCTTTCAACGAAGCCTCAAAAGCCAAAGCAATAATTGATTTCTCAGACATCTGCCTTTTAAGTTCCAATTGATCGGATATTAATTCCGGACAAATCAGATTTTGTTGAATAAGCTTAACCAACTGTTCGCCAAATAATTTCTACAACTCTATCTCGTTCCATTCACCATCAGCTAATAATTTATCAACAGTGATGTCAATATCTTTAAAATCTACAGCAAACGTAGACCATCGATCGATGCTTCTATCAAGAATCCATACATCCTTTAATATATTAATAGATACACATGTAGAAACTTTCCATCTCACAATTGGTTGAAGATATTTAGCTCCATTCATAATAATTTTCTACGTAGACGAACATCCTCTCTTAAGCTTAGAATTTCAAACCTCTCCCCAATATTTAGCAATCAGGTTTCTATTAAGTAGTGAATCAGGTTTGTCAATAAAATTCCAAGGTAGTCTTGCTCGTAAAGGTCCCACTTTACCTTCAGCTGACTAAAGACCACGACCTCCCTGCTTTTTGTATTACAGAGCACATCATAAGCTACATAATGAAGTCCTTGTTTGCCATTTTTCTTATGCCAAATAAAATTCCTGCATATTTTATCTAAATCATTCAATAATCCAATAGGAACTAATGAATTAGTAGATAGAAAAACTGGAAGAGAAAGAAACACAATCTTAACAAGAACAAATCTACCGTCTAAGGAGATAAATCTATTTCCCCAAGCATTCATTCTATTCAAAGCCTTTCCATCATATTCTGAAAATATGAAACAATAAATCTTCTCAATGCAATCTTCAAATCAATAAAATTCATTTCATTTACTGCTTTGAAGTCCACAATATGTGAAATATGTTTTTCTACTTTCTTTTAACAGATTTATCAAATAAAATAAAGGATTTATCTTCATTCACCTTTTGTCCAGAGCATCTGCAAAAATCATCCACAATGTTCTTCACCTTATTCACACTTTTTGTATTTACTTCAGAAAAAATAAGAATATCATCTACATATAAGTTTTAACAAATGAGATATCATTTGTGCATTTGGAGAAATTTTAATTCAATCTTACTACTTATTTCTAGAAAAGCATTTGATAGCAATTGCGAACACATAATAAATAAGGAGACAAGGGACATCCATGTCTAAATCCGCTCCTTGCTTCAATCCAATTGGATTTACTACCATTAACCAAGATAGAAAATCTTGGATCCACGAGACACTCCATTATAAAGTTTGAAAATTTGATTGGAAACCCAAAATACTCCAAAACTTGTCTTAATGTAGACCACTCCATACTATCATAAGCTTGTTCCATATCAATTTTGACAGTCAAGAAGCCTTTATTAGACTTTAAAAATTATCTTGTATTGGACAAAAAATTTTATTTTAAGCTTGAATGATCCAATATGATTGTTATTTTTGTGCTAAAGTAACTCATGAATGATATAGAGAGCCGAAAAAAAAAAAGAAACTTCATATGGTTTATAATTATATTGAGAAGGCATATCATCAAATACCACGAGAATTAATTTGGTGGGCTTTAAGTAAAAAAAATGTAATTCAAAGGTATGTTAATGTTGATTTGATACCAATTCCGGGTTTGATTCGACAATGCACGGTAAAAGTGAAAATCAAGGTCGCAAAGTTGCACGAAAGCCACCCTAAATGCTTCGACGTAAAATCAAAATCATCAAAATAGTGTCTGATGTTGAAATGGACAATGGCCACGGGCTCGGAATAACTAAAAAGCTAAGATTGATACCATATAGGCCAAGATTTTTATCAATGAAGAATGAAAATTTACACACTCAAACCAAGGTCAAGTTGGCATGTGCGAATGATGAGGATTTGGTGAACGAATCAATGTGCAATTAATGTAAATAAATTATAGTTATAATGTAAAATTATATATATAATGATTAAAAAATAAAAAATGCAAGAAAAGTATAGTTGTCCTTTGATAGTTTTTTGGAAAAGTTGAAAAAGACAAAAAAAGAAAAAGTAAAAAAAAAGTAAAGCAAAGAGTGAACAAAACCCTAAATCTACCAAACCCCTTTTCCCTCATTCCACTCAACATCCCACTCACACATCTCCCCAACCCAATCAACACTCACGCACCTCACAAGCCCCAACCCTCACACGACCCCCCTTTCTCCTCTCAATCTCCCTCGCACGTACGCCCTCAAGTGACCCACGGGCCATGCCTGACCATGCTCAGCCAACGCACATTGCCAACCCAATTGATGAACTGCACATGTCGCTTGCCTTAGCCGCCTCACTCTCTATCCTCCCCCTCCTTTTCCTCTTTCTTTTTGCTCTCCTCCTTTCTTCATTTTCTTCTTTCGCTCTCCTTATTTCTTCTTCTTCTCCCTCCAACACCTCACTACCTTCCTCTCAAACTCTATGCTCTTTAAAATTTGAGAGAAAACATAATATTCTCTCTCTAGCTTGCTCTATCACCTAGCCCTATCTTCCTCACTTGAAAGAGAGGTAGACCCCTCCTCTCTTTAGAATGAGAGAACACTCACTTCATCTCCCTTTCTTTCTCTAGAAAGACAGAAAAGTCCCCTTATCCTCTCATTTTCTATCTCAAAAAAGAAAACGAGAAAAAAAAAAGATAAGTAAATAAAATTTCGTATGTTGCCTCGCCTCACCATTTTGCCAATATCAACCTCGTTGTCCAACATCTGAATGTAACAATCTAGTAACCCTAATAATTCTAAAACCTCGAAAACTAGCACATTTAGCACGACGAGTGGAACCAATGTGTGCTTTCTTAGCCAACGGGCAAACTTGTAACCGACACTCACGATGCGATGGGTGGCTCTCAAGCATGCTTTTGTTAGCACGGCGAGGTAAAAATTAAATACCCTTGACCGTCTTTCTTGACAGGTAGCAAACCGGTAAGACTTGTAAGAAGATGCCCGAAAAAACATACATTGCCTTTCCTGGCTGGTGAGATTGAAAGCTACAGACACAGCACACGATACATACCATGCATGTCTTTCTTGGTGTGGAATGACAAACCAACATACCCAATGAAGCCCTGTATATAGGGAAGATAATGAGATGCTACCAAAATTTTAACTAACATGGGACCAAAATATAACTAAAAAAGAATTTTGAAATATAAAGTTGATAAAAATATATATACAAATATAATAAAATTAACAAAAAAAAAAAAGATATTAAATTTGCAAAGATTGAACTGAAATAAAACTTACGCGCAAATGCAACATGAAACAAGCAAATATGCTATGCAAATGCAATGAAAATTAAAAATAATTTTTAAATATATTGAAATATGTGCAAGTACAATGTGTGAATGCATAAAAAAGCATGCTAATATGGACAAGGCATGCAAACACACTATATAAGTGCACTAAAAAGCATGCAAGTGCATCGAGCAAATATAATGAAAAGTAGCACATCTTTTAAAAATAAGTTTAAAATAAACAGCATGTGCTCTAACTGATATAATAAAAAACCTAAGTATGAGATTCGAGAATGCTGCTCTTGTTAAATTTCAAGTTAAATCCTCCTCCTTGAAAGGACTAGAGTTAACACAACATGGATTAATAAGCGACACATGATTGTTTGCTCAAGAAAAATGATGTTTCTTTATGACCCCTGCTTTTCAGACGTAGGATTTCATTCTCCTAAGGCAAATTGAGTTTTAGTTAATAAGATTTCCTATGATGATTGTATGAGCGCAAGCCCTCATAGTTGATTATACCTCCTACTTCGTAAGAGAGAACTCTCGATTAAGGATTAATTAGTTTAAAAATATTTTAGTTTTGTTTATGGGGAATGGAGGTAGACCCGAGCAAGATCACATGGTTTTTTCATCCCGAGAATAGCAAAAATTTTTAGTCTACCAACACTAACAATCGTTCATCGTAGTGTCCAAGGGATCTGATTAACTATCATGGGTTGTCTCTTCTCAGGGATCCCAAGTAAACTAAAATGTTTAGATTAAGTGGTTTTATTGTGGTTTGGGATTTATATTTATTAGATTACTCATTAATTTATTTAGTTTGAGGCTTGTGGATTCGTTCAAAAGTTATCAAGTAGTTTGGTTTAATTTAGGGCTTACTTAGGAGTTGCATATATGTTTAATTCAAATCGGGGCTTACGAATTCCATTAGAAGTTGCCCGGATGTTTAGATTGAATTTGTTTTGGGGCTTACGGCTCCACTTAGGAGTTGTCCAAAGATTTTGATTTAGGTCATGGCTTACAACTCCACTTCGAAGTTGCCCATTCTTTGGACGAGACTAACGGCTCCACTTAGAAGTCGCTCGAATTTTTTATTTCGATCGGAACTTACGGCTCCATTTACAAATTGTTAGGAGACTTAGATTTAAGTCGGGGCTTACGGCTCCATTTAGGAGTTTCCCGGGACGTCGGGGCTTACGACTTTGTTTAGAAGTTGCCCGAAAGAATTGATTTAAAACATAGCTTACTGCTTCCCTTGGAAGTAGCCTGTAGTATAAGTTATGGATAGATCTTACAGCTTCCACCGGAAGTGGTATGTAGTGTTAACTTGGGATAGGTCTTACGACTTCCCTTGGAAGTTGCTTGTAGGTTTTAATTTGGGGTAGGTCATACGACTTCACTTGGAAGTTTCTTGTAGTTTTAATTTAAGGTTTTTTACTTCCCTTGTAGGCTCTTCCAATGAATTAGTTTGAATAGAATTTACTACTTCAATTAGAAGTTACCTATTAGGTTTGGCTTAGGGTGGCTTTCACAGTAGATACATAGCTTTATACTTTTCTACTAACTCAACACTACTATTTTTTTCTTCAAAGTTGTTCGGATCAAGGTACGTCATCTTATGTCTATCTCAATTTTCAAAAAGACAAATTTATTCAAAAAAAATCGATTAAAATTCTATTTTCATTACCAAAAAAAGATGATAACTTTGCACTGGTAAAACTTTCACCGCATAACTTTTTATATGTTATAGCGATTGAGATTATGAATATTCTGAAAATTTTTATACCGGGTGTTTTGAAAAATTGGGCAATTTTTATTGAATAGAATATAATTTGAACTTTGAAAAATAATGTTATATGATCAAAGTCTTAAAACAATGTTTTATAATACTTGATAATTTGATTATATTCTGAAACTATGAAATTTTACTCAATAAGAATTTTTGTTGCCTACAATTATAGAAAACTGGGAAATTCTAATATGAGCTCAATTACGCTTAAATTGCTAGAATGTGATGAAATATGTTTTTATGTGATTAAATTATGTGTAACTGAGAGGTTCTAGAAAGAGTTGATATAAAAGAAGCAAGATATTCTTGTGCATATACGGTATATTCTAGTGGTTAAAAAGTCATGTTATGATTGAAATGCCACATTCTAATGGCAAAATGTCATGTTCTGATGTCAAAATATTATGTTTTGGTGTCTGCGAGCATGATATGGTGCTATAAGCACAAAAAAAGTCATGAGGGATCAAAATTCTTTGAGATTTTGTTTAGGCTCGAAAAAATCTATGATATGAACTGTCCTGTAATATGAATTTTAATTTAATTAAATGTTCAATATTATTATTAAAAAATTTAGATAACTTTTATGCTCTTATTACTTTGCTCAACATAATGATTTATTATACTGCATTTAACTATTCCAGAAATGTTTAATAAAAGAAATTATGTTTATAAATGTTGCTTAAGACCCCCAAAGAGGCATGACCAAAAAGATAGAAACTGGCTTGGCACTCTTAAGTGTCAGGCAAATATTTGATGGTTTCCTTTCATATACTATGAACTATAAATTGCTTCCTAACTTTTCATTATTTTGTAGGTTTTGAGTCTTTTATATATTAAAATGAAATTAATAGACTTAAAAAGTTGTTTGGACATGAAGGGTATAATTACAGGAGTTGTGAACCAAAAGAACGAACCTCCTAGGTGAAGCCTTGGATGCACCAGAAGCCCAAACCTAAAGACTCCCAGGTCGAGTCTATAATTGTTACTAAGTTGTATAAAGAAAGCAACTCAGCTACCATTTTTACTAAATTCCCTAAATTGTAATAATTGGACTGGACTTTATTTTTTGTGATTGATTTACATATATAATAAACTTGTTCATTAGGAATGCTTATTTTTTCCTATTTTCATCACTTGTTTTTAGTGAGAGTGGCTTGGACTTATTATGTGGTAAGCTCTTAGGACAAAACAAAATTTTCGACTAATTAACATGTATGCAATCTAAAATCAATCATAGGATAACCAATTTTCCAAATAAACATTTGCATAACTCACTTTAATGAGCCAAGTTTTCAAAACAAAATAAGCATGCATGGCTAATGTGTTTCATGTACACATTAAGGGTTAGATAACAAATAAATCTACATTTAGTTAATCAGTATTTGCATACCCACATGGTAAAGCATCTCAGCTCAAAAGCTAAGTTGTAAGTCTTCTCTTTTAAATCAAAACAGTCATCCATATCATTCATATGTATTCATATGTACTGAGACCGGATGCCATGGTTTTAAAAGTGTTTAATTGTATTAGCTAACAGCCCTTTCCAGGGAGGGTTGTAAGTTCATAGGTCGGGCTGATTTAGCCTCGGGTGAGGTATAAGTTTGTAAAACTCAGAATTGCGTCAAATTTGGCTTGACGAGACTTGATTGATTTCTATTTGGACCGATTTAGGGTCAATTCGATCGATTTAATTTTAATTTGGTAAAATTGAATTTAATTTGATTAAATTGAGGTCCAATTTGGGTAAATTGACACTTGATGATGATCAATTAAGTCGATTGAGAACGATCGAGCCCAGTCTGGCTCGAATTGTCTCGATATTGGATGAATTGGGCTCGAAGCAAAAATATACGTCAACATTAGTATATATATAATATGATCATTTGAGCTTGCTATAATATTAATGAATGACTTGGAGAATGAAATTTGATAAATGTGACTATAATCTGATCATATAAATAAATACTTTGATGAACGGTAGAATGAATAATTTTCACCACTAGCAAACTAATAATTAGTCTCAATAAGGTATTTAGGAAGGCCTGTGTTTTTTTCAGCTATCAACGCATTTTTCAAGTTAATCATTCAAATTTGATATAATTGTCATCAATGATGGTGTCATATAGACACTAACATTAACAAATAATTGACAATAGAGGAGAAATGAATAATGAGCAAGGTTATGCGGATTGAATTACTAGTTGAAATGATGATTATTTAGTTATTGGAAGATGTTTTGTTTATACTTTCATTTCATTATTTTTTAATAGATTTTGTTGAATTTCTCTTTAAAGTATTACTTTTTCTTAATATTTTGTTGTTATTTTTTTATAAGAATAGGAGGTAAGAAAATATATAATTTGAAATTATGACACTCAAAGTTGAAGTGCTAGGAGGTGCAAAAAAAGGGTTATGTTTACTTAATTGTATTATTAATTTACTTTTTATTTTAAATTATATTAAATCCAATGTTAACTAATATAGAGAGTAAGAAAAAAATATAATGAATGAAGAACATTTTAAAGATGTCAATGAGACTAAATCAGAGGAAGATAAAACTGTTGCATGAGATAACTCTTCTAAAGATGTTAAAAATGAGGAAAAGGCCACTTTGGATCCTGATACTCATGGTATATATAAAATTTTAAGTGCTTGCCTTGAATATCATTTCAAGCTTTAACTTTTCATTAATTTTTAAAATTGAGATTTGCCTTCTTTTTCTTATCAAGTGATTTTGTGGTATATGATGATATGCTAAGTAAATATATCAATGTTCTATCACATTTAAGAATTATTTGTAATTGTATGAGCTTTTTTACTATTATTATTATTATTATTTACACGTTGATCTGCCTTAAAGCTTATGCATCTCTTTGCTAAGAAAAAATGTCTTAGTTTTCGATATGACCTTTTTAAACCTTGCAATAAAAACTTTTATTTGAGAGGTGCTCACCCTCAAAACATCATAACAATGAAGCACCTTCTCAATAATTATTTGCATCACTTCCCTTTACAAGTTAAGAACAAATAGTGTTTCTATTTATAATATTTTTTTAATATTTGAAAATGTCAATCATCCCTATACACACTGTGATGTGAAACCACATGCGGTGAACATGAATTGCACGTTAAAGATTAATGAGAGTTTAACTTTGCAATGTTAACGATAAAATCTAGCTTTCTCAATTTGGATTCAAGAAACTTCGTGATAGATTATGTTAACGGCGGTGATTACATTTAAGAATTACATGAGTCTTACAAAATATAACCAAAATAAACTTGATAATGCAAATAGCTACGACTAAAGCCACACGTTTAAAATTTAGATCATTCACCTTGAGGTCCTTTCAGTGCTCTCGAAAATAGGGGCTAGCGGAGGAGGATTGTAAGTAAACTCAACGATGCCACTAATAGACAAGTAATCCCGAGAGGACTCGTCGCCGGGGAGGAAGCCGGATTTGGAATAGCGGTGGGCGGCCGTTAATGATCCAACGTCCATGCATTCTTGCCGGGAGTTGATGGAGCATACATAAAAATCAAATAAACTACTACATAAAATGATGAAAATAAAGGTCATGATCGTGGCCGTCGATCTCCGGTATCTCCTGATGGTACATGTGTCGCAATCTCTGACGATGTCCCCATCACACTGAATGCCAATTTATGCACCATCCATAGTAGAGATATTTGCATAACATTCTGATAAGACTTGAGCACCAAAAATCAACGAACAAATGGAAAAATTCAACAAAACCATCAGATTTTATTGATAAGAAAAGAGATGTGAACGAGCAAGATAAAATGATCCTCTTTCGAGAGGACATTCTCTTCAAAATTCTAGACGCTCCTAAAATCTCTCACAAAAACAATGAACAACAAACATTCACCAAACTCATCAATAACATGATCCTAAAACCATAGACTACTCTCCTTTAAATAGCCCTAGAATGCAATAACCTAAATAGAACCTTCCTAAACAATTTAAATATAATTTAGGAAACCTTCTCAAACAAATAAACATAATTTAGGAAACCTTCCTAAACAATTAAATATAATTTAGGAAATATTTCTGAATAAATATAACCTTCCTAATCAACATAAATATAATTTAGGAAATCTTTCTAATTAAATAGAATTCTCCTAATAAAATTCTCCCTCGTTAAATTCTTCCTAGCAAACAATAAACATATTTGGAACCTTCCTAATTTAAAACCTTACTGATAAAAAAGTTCTAAAACACCTCTCCCTTGATTACTCCTCTTTGCATAACAGCTCTCCTAAGCCTCACAAAGCTAGCCGAATTTCCTCTCTGGCTCCCCTCCTGCTTCCGCTCAGCCTTGCTAGTTCGGCTCTTGCTGGACTGGCCAGCTGGGTTGGTCCAGGCCTTCTCCCGCAACTGCGCCCTCTCCTGTTGCCGCCCCTCCTGTTATTGCTCTTGCTGCTAGTGGCTCTCCTTGTTGGCATATCACATTCACAATGATTCCTTAAGATACGACGACTCCTTTCTCAACTTTCACCCTCTATTAACGACATTTCCTTCCTTTCTTCATTTTGCAAGGATTTTCATATTTTTCTTCAAAGCATCATTTTGTTCACTTCGCCACTATTTTTCATTTAGTTTTCACTTTTCACATCTACTAATTCTTTCAACCTTAAGAAATTTCTTTCTTAGTTGAATCATTGTTCTAACATTTTTCCCATTCCACTCACATTTCTTCATTTTGTCACTTAGTAAGGATTTTCAATTTTTTTTTCTTCCGCTCATCTTTTTCTTCTATCCTTCACTATTTTTCCTTTTAATTTCCATGTTCCACATCAACTAATTCTTTGGCCCTTAAGGAGTTTCTTACAATTGGTTAATCCATCATTCTAACACTCATCTCATTCTTCCTGCATTCATGCTCTTCATTTTGTTCTGATTTTTTTTTTTAACTTCTTGTTTGTCAACAGCTTCTTCGGTTTCCTTTTAATATCCTGTTTTTTTTATTAACTCCTCCATCTCCTTATAAGCTAATCTTCTTTTTGCTTTCTAACTAACTTTTCCAGTCATTGCAAGTCAATAACCAGAACCTTGTAGTTGACAAATTAGACTACATAATCCAGAGGTTTGTCCGTTATATGATCAATGTTATGGTAAATACATGAATTTGAACTGAAGCAGCAATGGAAAATTTAGATTTAATTTGGGACAGTTTTCTTACTACTTTCTAAAGTAGCTTTTTAATACAAAATTTTTTTGAGCTATAAATTTTTGTGCTAGAGAGCAGCTTTAGAAAGCAGTAAAAAAACTGTCCCAAATGAAGCCCCAGTCTTTTGGCTATTGCAGAGTTGTTGCTCACATCTTTGTCTATTGCCCGACATTAAAGTACCAACCATGGTTATTGAAGACTCCTACCTGTTTGCCATATATTTCTCTTTCTTAGAAGATTTTGGGAATCATGAACAAGAATTTATGGTTTTACAATGTTTTTATCTGCTAAAATGCTATCTGTTCTCATTGATATATGTAACATATTTTAGTTGATTCGTGTATTGAAATCAATAATAGTGTTTTGGGCTCCGAAAATTCGGCCCCGACCTCCCTCGCCACGCACTTTTTTATTGTGCTTTTATTTGAGAGAGGGGAGTTTTAACGGATTAGTTCCGGGGTAAATTTTGGAAGGCAGATGGGTTTGTAGATAAGACACTACCCAGAGATTTCGCCCTCATTTTGCGAGGACTTTATGATCTGAGTTCTGGTTTCCTATAGGCGCAAGCCACTATAGTTAATTACCCCTCCCGATCACGAGAGAGAACTTTCGATTAAGGCTAGTCGTCGATCATATACGCAGAATATACGTGGTATCTGGCATATAGTAGCAGCATGAATTTGGGATTTGAAAATTGGAAATGGATTTGGAATTTGGGAGATTTCAGATGTTTGGAATTTGGGTTAGGAGATTTGATAAATTTGATATTTAAAACTGGAATTTTCACCCTCTGGAACTTAAAGCGGATGGCGGGGGAATGGATGATAGACCCGATCAAGATCCCATGGTTCCGTCGTCCCGAGCCATCATGGTCCCTGGTCTACTTAGTCAGAGGAGGTAGTCGACCCAACCTGACAGAAGGATCCTTGTCGGCAGCCATGGGTTGCTTCGTCCAAGGGGACCTTGTAGACCGGGGTTGAATGTTTGTCTAAGGGGACAAATTTGAATCTACCTTAGCTAACAGAGGGCTTTGTGCCCTATCGATCATATCCTATTGATTCATATCTCAAGGATTTGATGCCAATAAGGAGCGTAACAGCGCTGGCCATAACTGGTATTTCGTGATACCATTTGGAGCAAAACCACTCGGTTCAGAGGGCCCCGGATCATAACCGTTTATCCTGCGGTGCCATTTGGCGGCAAACCACCGGTTAGGGACACGTACCACGTCCTTATTAGCAGGAGATTGATTGAGAATGGATCATAGTGATATTTTCGACTAGGCATTTGGCTCTTTGTGAGCTGAAGTTATATTTGAATTTGTCCGCCTCGACAAACTGTTGCGGAGGGTGGATGGATTTTGCTTTAAGTGTTTGATAGTTGAATTTCAGATTTAAATATCTGGACATTTAGGATGGAATTTGGAAATTTTGGATTTTGGACTTTTGGGAGGCATTTAAAAATGCCTGAAATTAATCCCTCCGGTTGAGATAGACATTCAACACGGCCATCATCGGGGTGTTTGGGGTCATTTCCCTTTATTTGATTGGATCTTGTCGACTCTGTCTGGCTGTCGACAGAGGATCGGGTTTCGCAGGCTTTATGCCCTTATTAGTGAATTCATATTGTTGTAGGCCTTGAAGGCCGAATATGAATGCACAAAATAAATATTCCGGTCAACTTCGTAACCGCATATTTATTCAATATCTCGAACCCTGTCTACTCCTATTTCTCTATTTAGGAGGATCGGGTTTCGTAGGCTTCATGCCTTTTGTTTAGTGAATTCTTTTGATTGTAGGCCTGGAATACCTAATACGAATGTATTGAAACAAATACACTGGTCGCCACAGTCGTGTATTCGTTTAAAGGTTCGAACCCTGTCGACTTCTATTGATCCGTATAGAAGGGACGGGTTCGAACTAAAATTTACTTATCGACCCGCGCAGCATCCCTAGGCGTCACGTGTGTACCAATAACACGCTCGCCGGGGCCCATGCGAATGATTTTTATATTGATTTAGACGTACCCCATTGTGTACCTATGTGTATACAAATTATAGTGCATGTGCATGGGTACTTTAAAATATTTGTAGTTGTGTAGATAACTATCATTTGGATGCACACAACTTTTCATTTGAAAGCTTATACACGCCTTCTGTCCGCTAATACGAGTGTTACGGATCCGATGGCGTTGCGTTATAGATTGTAGACGCCTTCTGTCTGATTGTATGAGTGTTGCAGATCCGGTGGCATTGCATTGTAGATTGTAGACGCCTTCTGTCTGCTTGTATAAATGTTGCAGATCCAGTGGCGTGTGTCTTGATGTTGACTCCCCCTTTCTTATTCACCGGGGACGAGACTTTCTGGACTTTGGAGTCAATGATTGTTGATTTGGTAAGAACCCTTTTTAGGTTCTTTGGTGTAGCGGACCGTTATTTTCGGTATTTGTAGACACCATAACAGTTTTCTTCTCATGTATGGAACTAAGAAGAGACTTTGGAACACCCGAAAGTTTGGTTCTAATTTGTTCAAACATTTCCTCCCTTTTGCAAGGGGTGTCCTTTTTTGTACATTGGGCTGCCTTTGTACCTGGTGTACTTGTAGATTTTGACCATCACTGTCGTAGGTGATATCCATACTTGTGTCCACAGTGGTTCGTTGTGCTTACGATATACCCACTATTGTTATCCACGAGTATCCATTTGCTCGGGACCGCTGTATCACCTACGACCTTCTGAATGTATTTGTAGAAGACCCATTATCTCTGCATCATATCCACCCTTTCACCAATCTCGGGTGGTTGTTGTTGGGTTGCATTTGTTTGTAGGAAGGCGGATCCTCCATCATTAGTCTCCCATATCGTCATCTCAATCAACAGGCATTTGTAGAGATTGTTGTAGGAATTCATGCATCAAGGTCTTGTTCGCCACGAGTCCCCCATTGTTTGTTTGTATTGAAGCATGATTCAGGCTCCTGATGAACCTCTCCTATTTGAATCCCATTTCAAACGGAAGATCGTCGTTGCATCTTATGAAGCAAATAGACTTGTTATCTTTGGTTAGCATCACATCAAGAGGCCGGTCCTCCTTTGTTGGTTACATTTTAAGAAGACCGTGAAAACTACTTCAAGCTTTGCCTTTAACGATCTTAAACATTCAATCAATACAACCCAATGCCACAAAACAACTAGCAAGAACACCTCAGTAAATGAAAAGCCACAAAGAGCGATTCAAACGAGAATGTACAGGTCTTCTTGAAGTCCAACTCAAGTTCTTGCTTGAGTTCAAATTGATTTGAATTTAGGTTCAATCTGAGTTTGAGTAGGAGTTCATAACCCCCACTTAATGTTATATAGTTCGAGCTCAAAGTACAAGTTCAAGTGTCCCATGCAGTCCAAGTCCTCAACTTTAAGTATAGGTTCAAGTGCTTGTTCCGGGTCTTCTGAAGTTATTGCAAGTATAATTTCATGTTCACTTTTTGTTCGAAGTCTTCTGGAGATCTTTTGATTTCAATTGAATACTCGATTTGGCTTGAATTTTGGTTCGAATCTAATTTTATTTAACTTGGATTCGGTCTTTTATTAGTCATTTGGGTTCTGTTCAAGTTCAAGTCCATAGTCCACAAGTCCTAAGTTCATGTTCATTTGAGTCCCAATGCTTGTTCTTTTGAGTTCAAAGCAGGTCCCGAGTAGAGTAATATTTCACCCAAAATTTCGGCAACCTCCCGACGTCTCCCCTGTTTAGGGGAAAACTTCGAGAAAACTGGGCCTCCCGCCACGCTAAAAAAAAGCGTGCACGATAGGTGCCCCCTTTCGAGGACACCGCGGCCGTAAAATCTTTGTTGCTCCACCACGCCAGAGAAAGGCGTGCATGGGTCTTCGGTACCTATTGCAAAAGAGAAGCAGTCGTTTCCCCGCAAGCGGGTACTTATGGGTATCCCGATCTCGTCATAGGCACCACACGGGATTCCCTTCCCACCACGCTAGAGAAAAGCGTGCATGAGTTGGTTTCCCAATTTGACACTAACGTTGAGAATAGGATTTGGAACCGAGTGTCACTCGCCTACCTCGTCGTAGGTGTTGCGCCGGTTGCCCCTCCCACCACGCTAGAGAAAAGCGTGCATGGGAAGACCACCGACTCGACATGCAGGTCGAGGTAAGAGAGAGAGAGACTAAGTTCCATAAATTATACCTTTGGCGACCGGCGGATCAACGGCTGCTCGTGGATCGAGGCAAGAGGGTACGGAAACCGAGGCGGGAAGGGCAGGCATGCTTCTTCTCTTTTTTTTAATTAATTATAATTAATGCTAATTAATTAGTAAATTATTTTTAATTATTTATTTATAATTAAGATAATTAATTAAATTTATTAAAATTGATTAAAACTATTAGTTATAATTAATCTGTAGTTAATTATAACTAATTAGTGTTAATTAATTTTAATAAAGTTATCTTCACGCCAGCGAGCTCCTGTTCAAGCTTCCGATCAAAGTGTCGGAACTTCCGATCCTAGGGAATGTCGGAAGAGGGAGCGAAGTCGATCGGGCACGACGGAGCCGGAGAAGTCGTCGATCGAGCGGGGTCGGACAGCCACCGAAGTGCCGAAGAAGCCGTCGAAAGGGAGAAAGTTACCCTCACAGCCTTCGAGCTCACGTTGTTACTTGCGATCTCAATGTCGTAACTTCTGATCCTGCAGACAGGAAACGTCGTCGAAGCAGCGAAGTCGAACAACACAAGGAGCCGAAGAAGCGATGAAGAGGAGAGAGCGAGAGTGAGAGCGTCGGGAGAGAGAGCGATTGCGAGAGTCAGAGAGGAAGAGGCCGAGGCCTCTTCTCCTTGGCTCTTTAACAACGCGAGGTCGTGCGTCGTGGGAGAAATGTCGCGGACGTGTCTGCGACGTGCGGCTGAGGTAAGCATTTTTTTTTCTTTTTTTTTTTTCTTTTTTTTTGATCGTGTAGCAGGTCAACAGACTAACATTCTGAAAGTTGTTTAATTTGCTAGCCCCTTTTTTATCTCTTTTTACATAATCAGTTAAAAGAGATGTATCAATGCATAGGCATCATAATGCAAGGTCAAGCAAAGCGACTGTAAACAAAGATTAAAGCAACATTGTTTCTGGAACAATAACTCGTTACCTTTAATTCCCAGAATTAAAGGTTGCTCTAGCCCCATTCATAAAATCAATATTTATTAAAATACTGCATATTATACTATTGTTTTGTTGCAGGTAATTGTTAGCTATATTCAAAATAGTATCAAATGATATCTTCTGTAGTTTGACCGATAAATTGGCATTCACAGCTTATCAAAAAAATGCATCGATAAAAATAAGTCCACATTTAACACGTTCTCCATTTATAAAAGAAAATATTTTTGAGCTCTGCAGTTTATATCTAAACCAAATTGTTATCAGAAAAACATCAAAAACTTATCTAGGCTTGGATGCTATCAATAATGCATAAGCACTAAGTATGTTAAGTGACTAGTCAAACAGTAGAATAACATATGGAGGTTTGTTTGTTCGACTAAGAAAACCCAATGTCATACATTTACACAGTTAAATATTTTATCAAATGCTTTTATATCTTTTTTATGCATTCCATACAATAACAACAATGCATTTTATAAGATGTTAAATTCATTAATACATGTACCTCAGGGCGTCTAGGAGTCAAGGCATTCAAAGTTTCCATCAAAACTTCCATGACACTGGTGGCCTTATGAATGATGCTGAAAAACAGAAATGGCATAAGAAATAAATATCATCACATACATGACGATCAACCTATATTCTTTAATATATTTAAGAAAAAAATCACATACACGATGTTCAAATACAATAAGATTTACCCACAAAGTATGAACAGCCAAAAAGAAAAAGAACTATTAGATGAAGGCTAGCAGAGTGCCTAACCATAAACAGCAACATTTATCAAAGAACTCAGATGCATTGTGCAAAAAATGGATAAACTCTTTTGGATGGTTATTCTAAACTAGACTCTTGGTTTGGTGAAGATGTGAAGCTGCAATGCTAAGCATAATAAATATACAACAGTCAAAGAAAAGGACGTGTAACTCTGCAGGTGTATTCATGAAATAATGGAGGATGAATATCCTCAAAAAAAGGTTTTATGTTGTAGGTCCTCGCACAAATCCAAAGTAACATTCTAAGGTTTTTGGAAAGCAAAGCAAAACAACCAAGCCAATGAGCTGCAATTAACAGGGATGTTTTGATAATAAAAAATCATAAAGGTTAACTTTAATAATTGTGACGATGATGACAAAATTAAAAGGCTTGCCCCTCCAACTGAAGACATGCAAGGAAAATCATAAAATAGTAAACTGAAATGCCAACCAAGAGGAAAACGGAGTAATTAAATTTTGAATTTTGAAATGATTCCAGACCAGCACCCAAATGTTCAGAATCTGGAAAACTTGACAAATTATCATACTTAGAGTACAGCACCTATGCTCAGCTTGAGAACTTGGTTCTTTTGCAGCATCTTGACATCTATTGGACATAGATACTTCTGCAGTCAAATCCTTTAAATGCTCATTTATTTCTTTTGCTTGAAATTGTTGGGTGGATTGAATATGACTACGTTGAGGAAATTGTACCCGTGAAGCCTGGAAAGAGTATGAATTCGCTCATAAATTCCAGATATTGAATTGCCAACTAATGTTAAAATGTTAAATCACTAAAAACCAGAAAAACACACATGAAAGTGATTAAGTTAGAATTCATTGTCAAAATATGTTGGCAAATTCATCCTAGCATAAAAAAAAAAATTATGGATCAACACATAACCTGAAGATGTGAAGTCCATCATGAAAATCACTCCTAAAATATACAAGGCATCCTCAGAATACATGGTAAGGTCAATTGCCAGGTAAATGAGATCAACTTAACATAAAAAATGAAGGATCTGATGACATTTATGGGAAGGTGAGAAAAATCCCTGCAATTACCACACAACTGAGCATACTCCTAGCACTTACTAGACAAGCAACACTACTCGTACTGTTCATTCCATCAAATAAATGATTAGTATTTTTTATGTGCATCTATATAAATGAATTTAAAAACAAGATTTCAGTTCTAGTTCAACAAATAAATGTTCGCCACAAATATGATAAGGCTTTTTAGACTTTTAACTAGGAAATCATAATCCATTAATCCCTAAAATAACTGAATGAAAGAGGTTCTCAACCACATCATCCTCTAACCTTTATAAACCTCTGCTACCTCCTGTGTGTAATATGGAATGTTTAGCAGACTAGGAATTAGGAAAGAAAAATGAGGATGGCTTGAGAGTACATGTAATAGGTCATGATTCAAGAATGCAAGGACACTCTCAGATGAAAAAGAACAATTAACACGACTAGGTTGTGAAGAAGCATTTGGCGAACCAAGGGCAAGATTTGAGTTTTGCTCTCATTTGACATTATACACAAATAAATAATGAAAATTCAAAAAGGGCAGAAATGGGCATTGAAAAGAGGAACCTTAAGGGAGAAAGAGGAGAACACGATTGAGAAGGAGAATAATATGATAAAGGGTTTGAGAAAACAATTGTAATTTCATCATCAATTTATCAAATCTATTGTTGCAAGCCTAAAACCACTTATATATACCCATGGCTCAACAAATACTTAAAATGAATTAAAACTGAAGGAAGAAAATAATATGCCCTTATTGTATGTATGAGAATGTTTATGAACATAAATTTCAAAAATTGCATAAATAGCATATTCTACTATTTCATAAATAGAAATTATAAATTCAAAAATATTAAATTAATCATGTGTTACACATGTCAATCTTAAATGGTGATCAGATGGACATTGTCGCCTACCCACTATAATTTATAATACAAGTTACACCCTCAGCACCATTGATTCAAATCCACATTTGTTAGAATAGAGCAACATAGATCTATATCATCAGGAACAAACGCACAATAAAGTTAGGCCATGACAACCCCTCTCCACAACAATCTTTTTGTTGGCATGAATGTAAGCAAGTAGATAAAAGCCATAAAATATTATATATCAATCAAACTAAAGTAAAATCTAAATAACTGATATTAACTTAATAAACACAAGGCTGGTTCCAGATGAAATTAAATGCAACACCTTAAAAAACCAAAACATAATTTTTCAAATAAAGTTTGTAGCCTAGATTAACAACTTACTACAAGGTCATAGTAGGCAGTATAATATTGTGGGTATCTTCCTTCAGCCCCACCAAGAGACGTCTGGGTAGCATCCAGAAGAAGAAATATCCTTTCCCGAACAGGCAAGTTTGTCTGTCAATAAATAGTGAAAAATATTTCCTAGTCAAACGCAATGAATTAGAATTAGAGAAGCACGCAAACTAAGTGAATCACAACAGATTCCGAAAATGGCTCCACCTTCTTCTTAACTATCTTCACCAGTATCGGAAGAAGACCATTATCAATCACTAGTCTGTGGATATGTTCTCCGCAATTATTCATCAACATCTCTAGCAACTGAAATAAAAACAAATTTCTACATGTTCATGTCATGCCAATAACACAATCTAAGGAGGTCAACACTTAACTTTACAAATCAGCACCGAAGATAACCACCATAGGGCCAGCTTCTGACCATGCCATAAAATGAACAAAGTAAAAATCCAAGGAAAAAAATTCAAAGGAAAAAAATTCATGCCAAGCTATAGGGTATTGTTAACCTTCTTCCCTTGTATAGGGTATTGTTAACCTTCTTCCCTTGTATAGGGTATTGTTAACCTTCCTCCCTTGTATAGGGTATGCCAAGCTTCTTGGTTCCTTTGATCTCACTCTCCAAGTTCTTCTTCATCAAAGATGGCAGCTACAACTACTCCCCGATTGTGCAGTTTGAGTTCAAATAGGAGAAGGGCCTTAGCATCGTGCGAGTAAGAATGGTGTCTGACTTGTCAATAACGAGGCACCTCAATGCCATAAGGCTGAAGGGAGTTCTTCAACCAACTAGCCTTTAGCTCCTTCTACCTTCTTCCTCAGGAGATTCAACATTTTCTTGTTCGTTGTCTCCACTTGTCCATTCATCTACGGATGGTGAACTGAGAAAAGCTTAAGGAGAATGCCTTGTGATTGATAAAAGGACTTGATCTTCATATCAACAATTAAGTACATTATCAATCATTATATATGAGTGGCAGATCATACCTATAGATGATGTCTACCCATAGGAAACTTTTAATGACATCAACAGCAGTAGTCTTGGCGAGTGCCTTTGCTTCTATCCATTAGGTGAAGTAATCCACCATCATTGCGATAATTTTTCTCTACCCACTCGATGGTGAGAATGGGCCGACGAAATCCATGTCCAATATGACAAATGGCTAAGTAATGGGTTGATGCTTATGAGAGGCTTGTAATTTGCATGGGAACAAATTTATGACACTACAAGCATCTCTTTGAGAAATCTTTTGCATCCTTCTGAATAGTTAGATAGAAGGACCCCCGTCGTAAAATTCAATGTGAAAGTATCCTTTCTCCTGAGTGATTTCTACACTTTCCTGAGTGCACCTCTCTATATACCGTTACATTCTCGTCTTCTCTTATATATTGCAAGTTGATAGAGGTCATAGACCTCTTGAATAACCCTCCTACAATAATCAAGTATTGTGCAGCTTTTATTTTGAATTGCTTTTGGTCAACAACATTGGAGCTCAATTTTTATGTCTTGAGGTACTCCATGCATAGATTTATCCAACTCACTGGGCGATCGATCCCTAAATTCATGACTTTTCCCTTCTTTGGGCTTGGCAATCTTCAAGCGAGTCACCTGTTTAGGTTGATTATGCTCAAAAGGAATCTGAGTTATTCTAAAGTACATGAATTTATTGATCTCTGCCTTCACCTTGAAGAGATATTTCGGCAACAATTCATCTCATACCTCGAACTTATCATTTAGACTTATAATTAATTGTGAATAGGGATAAATGACTAGCTTTGTAGCACCTATCCCTATCAAAAATTGTAATACAATGTTCAAAGCATTTGTACTTAGTTTGATTATTGGTGACCGGAATTTCGATGCTAGCCACCTGCATGATAATTATTTGTTTAAGGTATTTAAGAATTATACCTACTCCTATTCTGTGTTTGCTTGAAGCCCAATAAACATATAGGGGCTGTTTGGCAACAAGTAGGATTTAATTTTAGTAGGATTTAATAAATTCTATAAATCCATATTTACTAAATCTTGAAAACTGTTAGGCAAGATAAGCATTGAATCCTTTTAAACCATGTGGAACCGTTTTGTGATGTAATCCAAGATTTAAAGCAATTAGTATATTAAAAAATTAAATTAATTTGTCTTTTAATTCTAATTTGCATTTTAAATACAAGATATATGTTAAATCTACTTCTAATTACTATAAATAAATTATAATTACAAAAATCATATAATTTGAAAATAATTTAATTATGAAATAATTTATTAATTTTAATTTTATTATATTTATGATTATTAATTATAATTAAATTTAAATTACTTATCAATTAATTTAAGTATTTAATTATTTATTAATTATATTATACCATCTTTCTACTGTTCAAGCACTTTTTCGACCAAATCCTATAAATCCACCGAACTCTCGGTTTTAGTAAATCCGGAATTTATGGCAAAAAGGGTGAAACAGAAGATTTAATTCGATTTGAAATTTAACGGTTCCCTAAATCATGTTTGGCAGGATTTTGCATAAATCTTGCTCAAATTATGTTGCCAAACAGCCCCATAGTGTCCAAGCTATGTTTAGTGTATTTACTACCTCTTGTTCATCACTGGGGTTTATGAAGTGTACAAGGATGTCAGATAATGTTTGGGCCATGATCATCATTCTTGGTGCATAAGTAATATGAAAATCAATCAACTCCACAATCACCTTGACTTTGTCAAAATTTATTTTGATGCCCTCTAGTGTTAAAAGAAACCCAAGAAAGTTGCCTGAACCTGCACCAACGTGCACTTTAAAGGATTAAGTCACATATTGCATCTTTTGAGCATGGTGAATATCTTATTTAGGTCTAGCATTATGTTATTCAAGTGACTTTCTCTTCACCATCAAATCATCCACATAAACCTTAAAATTTATACCCTTCTGCTCCTTGAAGACCTGATTCATAATCGTTTAATAGGTTGCCCTTGCATTCTTCAATCCAAAAAACCTGACCTAGTTGTAGAGACATTCACATTTGAAGAAAGTGGTTTTCTCACAGCTGTGGAGATGTGTCTTGATTTAATAACAGCCTGAAATAGCGGCTTATCACTAGGAATCCAACAATCGAATCCACCAACAAGTTAATCCTGGGAAATGGATACCCGTTCTTTGGGCATGCCAACTTAAAGTTGGTGAAGTCGACACACATCCTCTATTTGCAGATTTCCTTCTACATCATAACGATATTAGAGATTCAATCAAGATATTATACCTCTCGAATAAAGTCAACATAAAGCAACTTTCCAACTCTTGTTTTTTAGGCTTGGCTTTCGGGTTCTCGTTTCACATTCAATTTATGGAAGGCAGCCTCCATATCTATGTCAGGCACTCCACTGTCATCCATGCAAAGACATTGAAATCATCCCTGAGAGTTTGGACGAGTTTGCCTCGATGTAAGGGTCCAAAAGACTTATTCGCAGGGTTTTTTGGGTCGTCCTCCATGACTAGAACTTCCTCCACTGCCTCAATAGTCTCTAACCCTAGTCCTCGCTCTATTTCAAGCTACATCACTTCTTTTAGGGAGGGCCTTCAAATAGCACGTCTATGATTGTGTGATGTCAGCTCACACCGTGATCTCCTGATCATCTAGTAGGAATTTGACTGCCATATGATTCATCGAGATGACTATCTTGAACGTATTCATGAGAGGTCGTTAGAAGATTGCATTATAGATGGTCAATGTGTTAAATGATTATCAAGACAACCATGGTGATGTACTGCTTGATGGTCACACCCACCCCACATGATAAGTAGTGCGATCATATGTGATGCAGATCACATTAATACTGGAGCCTATGCAGGACATTTTATCTTCCTTAACAAACTCATGCCTTCACCACTTTCTTATTTACCATTTTTGTTTACCGTACTGTCATTTTTTTTATTGTTGCTATAGTCAGTTAAAGCATTACAGAAAAAGGAAGAAATACATATAGGAAGAAATAGAATGTATTAGCAGTTTTTGTTGTTCATTAATATTGCAAACACTAGAACTACAACAGTTCTGTAGTTTTTCTATTGTTCCTTGCTAACGATTCTTCCGAGTCTCGTGTATAATCCTGTTGTGTTCCATCATTTGGTATCAAAGCCAGCGACTGGAAGGGGGAGGATGACAGATCCGTCCGAGGAAGTTCGGAGCTTAGACACGCTTTGGGCAAAGTGCAAACCAATCCAACATCATCCGTCAGCTGGATGAGTTGGCCGCCGAGGTACAAAGGCTGTCAGTTGAAATGTGCCGCGAGTTCAATCTCATCAGGGCAAGGCAACGACACTAACATTCACAGCGGAATGAAGCTCCAGTTAATCGCATAGTGCAGCGAAGAGGGGTAGTATATGGCTGTCCATTCCACCATAATGCTGCAGTTTTACACGAGTCTTTGGACTCAGAGGAGGCAATAATGTATCCGAGTGCATAATTGTTGGAGTAGGTAGATGAAGATGGCGGACGCTCATACCCTCCAGAACATCAAAGACACCGCCGACCAATACAGTATCAGCATCACCAAGGAGAATTTAAGGTTAAACTTGATATTCCTTTTTTTACGGGCATTTGCACATAGAAGATTATCTAGATTGGGAGAAAGCTGTGGAGAATTTCTTTGATTATATAGAAATTGAACAGGACAAACAGGTGAAATATGTATCGTGTTGATTGCGAGGGGGTGCTAGTACTTGGTGGGCTCAGACCTTACAAATAAGGCAAAGGGAAGGCAAGGGTCTAGTTCGCAATTGGACTCAAATGAAGCAATTGTTAAGAGCACAGTTTTTGCCTACTGATTTTGAGCATATACTTTACATGAGGTATCAACATTATGTGCAAGGGGCACGATCTGTTAGTGAATATACCGAAGAATTTAATCGACTAAGTGCCAGAAACAACTTAAATGAATCGGTCAAACCAATTAGTGGCACGATACATTGGCGGTCTCAAGGATAACATCCAGGATAAGTTGGAATTAAATTTGGTGTGGTCCTTATCTCAAACAGTCAATTTTGCGTTGAAAGTGGAGATGCAGCAAAGTAGGCAAGTAAAGGTGCCCTTCAACCGCAGGCATTGGCAAGAACCGGCAACTGGACCCAACAAGGCTTCTTCAAAATCAGTGAGAGTCTCCCAACCTATGGCCAATTCATCCACAACTGCAGCTAGTTCCAGTTCGGAGCACAAGGCTCAGACCAAACCAAAGCCCCAAGGTAAAGAAAACCGTTATGCTAAACCTTCTACACTTAAGTGTTTTCGTTGCTTCTAGCCCGGGCACAAATTGAATGAATGTCCTCAAAGACAACAAGCACACTATGCTAGCGGAGAAGAAGGAAGTGATCCAGTGGATGCAGAAGAAGACGCCGAAATAGATGATCTAGTAGCTGACAAAGGGGAACCATTGGTTTGCATTCTATAGAAATTATTACTAGCTCCCAGGCAAAGCATTCATTCCCAACGTCATGTTCTCTTCCGGACACGGTGAACTATAAACGGCAAAGTGTGTGACCTCTTAATCGATAGCGGGTGTACTGAAAATGTGATCTCACGCTTAGTGGTTCAAAGTTTACAATTAAATACCTCCAAGAACCCAAATCCTTACAAGATAACATAGGTCAAGAAAGGTATGAAGATTGGCGTTACTGATTCATGTAGAGTAACTTTTTTCATTGGAAAGCAATATGTTTGCGAGGTAGTGTGTGACGCTTGGAGATGGATGTCTACCATCTTATATTGGGGAGACCGTGGCAATTTGATGCTGGCACTGTTTACGATTGTCGAGCTAATGTATATTCCTTTGAGTGGAAAGGTCGACGTCTTCGATTATTACCCAGCTCCAATGAGAACAAGCCCCTACAGCTGGGGCCAGCAAAGCAATCAGCAATGCACCTAGTCACGGGTTCCACGTTGCTTCATTGTTGGCGGGAGTCAGCTCCTTTGTTTGCCTTGTTGCTAGCAGAACACAAACCATTTTCAAGTCAGGAAAAAATACATAGTGACATCCAACAGCTTTTACAACAATTTCAATAGCTTACACCGGAAGAGCTACCGGCGGAACTTCCACCTCTCCGAGACATTCAACATCATATAGACTTTGTTCCAAGTTCGAGGTTGCCAACATGCCTCATTATCGACTTAACCCAAAGGAACAACAAATTCTCCAAGACTTCATTGACAAGCTGCTAGAAAAAAGCATGAGTCCTTGTGCAGTGCCGGCATTGTTGGTCCCGAAAAAGGATGGGAGTTAGCGAATGTGCGTATATAGTCGGGCCATTAATAAGATCACCATAAAATATAGATTTCCTGTACCTCGCATTAAAGAATTGATAGATCATTTATAGGGATCTTCCATTTTCTCCAAATTGGACTTACATAGTGGTTATCATAAGATATGTATGCGTCCCGAAGACGAATGGAAGACTGCATTCAAAACACCCCAAGGTCTATATGAATGGAAGGTAATGTCGTTTGGGCTGTGCAATGCCCCATCCACCTTCATGAGGGTGATGAATGAAATACTGAAGCCATTCTTAGGGAAATTTTGTATAGTTTATTTTGATGACATTTTGGTCTATAGCACATCGTGGCAACATCACTTGACTCAGCTAACAACCTTGTTTGAAGTCCTGAAGCAGCAGAAGTTGTTCCTCAATCTCCCTAAATGTGAACTTGGTGTTCCTAAAGTGTGCTTCCTAGGTTTCATAGTCTCAGAAGAAGGCATTCAGATGAATCCTAGGAAAGTAGCAGCCATTACGGATTGGCCAACCCCTCAATCATTTTTTGAGGTATGGATTTTCCACGAGTTGGCGAATTTCTATCATAAGTTCATCAAAAACTTCAATCTTATTATGGCACCTATTACAGATTGTCTCAAATCCAAGGTTTTTGTATGGACCGAAGGGCAACAACAAAGTTTTGATGAGATTAAAAGTTCGCTCAATTCAACTCCCGTCCTGGCTCTTCCTAGTTTTGACAAGTTGTTTACAGTCGATATGGATGAATCGTCCATCAGGGTAGGTGCTATCCTCTCACAATTGGATAAGCCAATAGCTTTTTTAGCGAGTTGTGTCCGGCTCGCCAAAAGTGGATTGCTTACAAGCAAGAACTTTATGCCATTATCCGCGCATTGAAACAGTGGGAACAGTATCTCCTTCACCAAGAATTCATACTCTGTTGTGATAATAAAGCTCTCTCCTACATAAACAGTCAAAAGACAGTTAACCGCATGCATGCTCGCTGTTTAATTTTCTTACAACGGTTCACCTTCACAATCAAACACAAGCCTGGTATTTCAAACCGAGTGGATGATGCCCTCGGTAGGAAACGCATTCTGTTAATGCAATTGCAAACTCAAATAACTGGTCTAGAATGCTTAAAATACCTCTATGAAGAATATCCAGATTTTGGTGAGATCTGGAAGCAATGCCAAGCACAACAACCAATGGAAGAGTACTCAATACGTCATGGTTACCTCTTTAAACGTTGCTGCTATGCATTACGGTTTCATCTTGGCGTCAACAGTTGGTTCGAGAAACACATAGAGGAGCTCTTGCAGCACATGTAGGCCGGGACAACACACTTCGACAGCTTCAATCTAGATTTTTCTGGCCCCGTTTGCGACGAGATGTGTTTAGTCTTGTGGATAGCTGCTCGATTTGTCATAATTATAAAGGTGGTGCTCAAAATACAGGTCTCTACATGTCGTTGCCAGTTCCAGATTCGATTTGGGAGGACCTCAACTTTGACTTTGTTTTGGGGTTGCCAAGAACCAAAAGAGGGAATGACTCCATTATGGTGGTCATCAACAGATTTTCAAAAAAGGCGCATTTTTTATCTTGTAAGAAAACTTCTAATGCCTCAAACATTGCTCATCTTTTTTCTAATGAAATTGTTCAGCTGCATGGGCTTCCTAGAAGCCTCACCTCGGATCATGACGTTAAGTTTATCAGTCATTTCTGGAGCGAGCTTTGGAAGAGATTGGGGACTGAATTACGTCTCAGTTCGGCGTACCATCCTCAATCTGATGGTCAGACGGAGGTTGTCAACCGCACTTTGGGTAGCATGCTACGTTGCTTAGTCCAAGATCATCCACGACAATGGGAGGAGGTATTGAGTAAGGCTGAATTCACTTATAACCCTATGACGAATCGGTTCACATGTAAAACTCCATTTCGTATTGTTTATACTAAACTGCCTAATATTGCTCTCGACATTTATGTTCTACTGAAGTGTAAATCGTCCATTTCCGCCACATTCACTGTCAATTATACTGAGATGCTAGCTGATGTTCGCAAACAAATTATCAATTCCAATCAGCAATACAAGGATGCAGCTGATGTTCACCGCAGACAGCGCTTGTTCAATGTCGGAGACCTGGTGATGGTCCGATTACGACGAGAACGCTTTCCAACTGGATCTTACTCCAAGCTTTCCTGCCGCAAGCTTGGACCCATTCCCATCATAGCTAAAATCAATGATAATGCATACACGGTAGCCTTACCTGCTGATTACAATACCTCTCCAACTTTTAATGTCTCAGATATTTGGGCATACACACCACCACCAGACGATGGCATTGTATCGATCTTCTAAACATGGGGAGGACTGATGCAGATCACGTTAATACCGGAGCCTATGCAGGACATTTTATCTTCCTTAACAAACTCATGCCTTCGCCACTTTCTTATTTACTATTTTTGTTTACCGTACTGCCATTTTCTTTTATTGTTGCTATAGTTAGTTTTAGCATTACAGAAAAAGGAAGAAATACATATAGAAAGAAGCAAAATGTATTAGCAGTTTTTGCTGTTCATCAATATTACAAATACTAGAACAACAACAATTTTGTAGTTTTTCTATTGTTCCTTGCTAACGATTCTTCCAGGTCTCGTGTCCGATCCTGTTGCGTTCCATCAATATGCCTTCACAGTCCCTAGGCTCTCCAAAAAAACTATAGAGAGGACCTGATGTAGGAGCAAGCTATGAGAACAGCAAATTCATCTTTTAAAAATAGATATAAAAATAATATTAACCAAACTCTCAGTGTCAATCAAGATATTGCCTACCTGATAATTGGATACAAGAGTGATGACGGCAACAGTATCATTGAAGGGGTTTTCACTCACAGGCTTGACTGCTATGGAAAGTGATCGAGGTGACATCATTTGTTGGTGCCCGTGTGGTGGTAGCTGACCTAACTTCATCTATTTGTGGCTTATTGGAGCCGGCTTCCACTGACATCTCAATTAATTCCCCACCCAAGAAGACGGGTGCCACTTCAAATTTATGGATTAAGTGAGTAAGAATGGGATTGTCCTCATTATTCTCTATAGGGGTTTTTTTCCTAGGAAACGACAAAGGTTGTTGATTACAAACTCCTTCAATTTTGTTGTCTTGAAAAGATCTTCAACTAGCCCACGACGATGCCTACACTCCTTGGTGTCATGACCAAGATCTTTACGGAAGGCGTAGTATCTAGAGGTGTCTCTTATGTGGGCATTCAACTTCATCGATGTTGAGTTCTTAAAGAGTTTTTAATTTTGAATAATAGGCTCCAAAAGCTCGGCCATGGACACACGTAAGGGAGTCACCGTGGGATAGTGGTGAGCAATGAGCATACCTTCATGGCGTGGGCATGTTGCCTGCAATGCCTCCTCAACTCACAGGACATATGGGCATAATATTTTGAGCGATCTCGATTATAGCAGCATCCTCTGCAAACCGGGGTTATGCCAATCACACAGGATGTGAGGTTTATATCTAGCCTTAGATTCCTTTGATCACTTCTCTGCCACTCTCAACCAAGGATCGATCATGCTTGATGGCAAGTTCTTTGGAGCAAGTGGTCAAAGAATACTTGATGCAGGACTAATTAGATGTGATGATTATGTAGTCATTTAGGCATTGCACAACTCTTGGATTAGAATAAATCTCGGAAACAATTACTTAGCAATTCTCAACAAAGATTTAAAACCAATAAGGAAATGATTTGCTTAAGTGAGATTACATGCTATGAACTTTGAAACTTTCAAAATAAATAAGAAAATCACACAACGCAAACAGTGGGCTTCAAATTAAATCCCTAATCTAACAACGAGACGTAGGATGCATAAAAGATTACACTCAATTCCTACAAATGACTAAGCTTGGCGAGAGCAATTTGGAGGAGCTTTCGTGATTACAATCTAACCAATTGAGAATTTAGATTTAGAAGAAGTTGAAGCAAGTGATAAGGAGAACCTTTGCTAATGAGACGTGGCAATCCTCCAATCGGTGCCTTCAAAATGCTCCTCAATGGCTTCCGTCAACGCGAACAAGATGCGATCCACGTATTCTTCGATTGTGTGGTCGATCTCCGGATTCACGTTGAAGAAGGTGGAACGGAGGATGTCGGTGAAACCGTCGTCGTCCTAAGTGAGGACGTACTCAGTCTCCGGATCTGCCATTCATGGATGGTTGAATGTAGAAAGTCAATAACAATTGATGCTCTTCTCGAGTAGTAGCAATAATGACCTCCAATTGTCTTTCAAAGAATATCTGGGTTTGGCTTTCAGGAAACCTGAAATAATTAAGGTTTTCTTCTCAAAATCTGAGAAGAAACTAAGCTCTAAAATTATGGAGGATGGATTGGAAGGGATAGCAATATGGCTGTGAACAATAGGAGATTAGATGTGGAGAGGAAGCATGAGAGGGAGGAGGTGATACGGATAGCAGAGGGAAGGCCGGCGGGATTGAAGGCTTGGGAAATTTTATTTCCTAATGTCACGTTCTCACTTAGGAAATAATTTAGAACTTGGGCTGTGTGAGAGTTTCGGCCAAAAGGTGAGAGAACAGGATTTGAAATTGTTTCCAAATTGATGGGTTTAGAGTTTAGGAAATAATAAATTGAAAATTTCTGGGTTATTGGAGAGGAGCCG
>NW_021318586.1:482647-525199 GCF_001605985.2 Dendrobium catenatum
CATTAACCATAATAGAATAAAATGGGGCTTTAAATAGCCTCCTACAACATGACTCGAAACAAAAGACACAAACGCCCTTTGGGCTTACATATGACAACTCCCATAAGAGGGATACAACGGGAAATAATAAAACCACATAAGCAAATAACAAAATACATGAAAATAAAAATACATCCATGACTCAAAAATATAACGACTCGATCGTGGCCGTAGATCGGCGGCCCCGTCTCTGATAAACTCTCCATGATGATGTGATGTCACCATCATTCTCCCGGGGTGGGAGAAAACTCGACTCCGTCGAGTAAGGATCTTTGGTGCTCTCGTAGATCTCTAGTGCATTTGGGTCAATCTGCTGCAACTCCTCGCGATCTAGCTACGTGTCCTCTGGCTCGGGCTTTCCTTTCCACCTGATCAAATGTCTTCTTCGTCCTCCTTCTCTTGTGGATATGATCTCATCACTTAAGACTGCCTCCACTTGCTCTGCTATAGGAAATTTGGGAATATTTGATAGTGGAGGTAGGTTTGGGATCTCACAGGATGGGTTCACACAAGACTGTTTTGATAGTGGATTTCGTGGGTTAAAATTAGGACCTTCATATGCCACTAAGTCTTCTATGTTAAAAGAGGGATTTATATTGAAATCTGCAGGTAGATCTACTATATAAGCATTGTCATTAATTTTCTTAAGTACTTTGAAAGGTCCAGCACTCTTTGCATGCAATTTCTTAACTGTTCCTGGAGGGAACCGTTCTGGACGAATCCGCACCATAACAAAATCACCAACCTCAAAAGTTTTAAATAGACATTTTTAAATCTGCATGTAATTTGTATTCCTGGTTATTCTTTTCAATTTGTTGTGCAATGTCTTTATGAAGTTCATGCAAACGAGATGCAAATGCTGATGCAGACTCAGAAATCCTATACCTAGAACTCGTGGGTATCAGATCTAATGGCTGTCTAGGTTTGAACCCGTATACAATTTCAGAATGACTTAAACCCGTGGTTCGGTTAATTGAATTATTATAAGCAAACTCAGCGGTAGGAAGGATGGAATCCCAGTCTCTAATGTGCTCACCAACCAAGGACCGCAACAAGTTACCCAGACTCCTATTGACTACCTCAGTCTGACCATCTGTCTGTGGATGAAAGGTAGTGGAAAATTGAAGTTTGGTGCCCATTTTCATCCACAGGGTTTTCCAGAAATAGCTCGTGAACTTCACAACCCTATCCGACACAATGGTTTTGGATAAACCATGTAAACGGACGACCTCGTTGAAGTATAACTTCGCAATGTGTGAGGCATCAGATGTTTTAGAACATTGAATGAAATGTGCCATTTTGGAAAACCGGTCAACTACCACACAAATAGCATCATGCTTACGGAGTGTCTTGGGCAGGCCTAAGATAAAATCCATGCTAACATCCTGCCAAGGACAACTGGGGACAGGTAAGGGCGTGTAAAGACCAATGTTCTGCTTACGTTGCTTGGTCAGTTGGCAGGTGTGACACCGACTGACCAGCCGACCAACATCTCTCTTAAGGATGGGCCAAAAGAAACGGTACTCCACGGCTTCGATAGTTTTGTCCCGTCCGAAGTGCCCAGCGAGGCCTCCGCGTGGAGTTCCCAGACCAAAAATTCCCTAAGGGAGGTGCTCGGGAAGTAAAGCCTCTGGGCTTTGAAAAGATAACCATCCTCTAATAGGAAATCGTCCACTAAGCGCATGCTGCCAGAGGACAAGAGAGTGTAGGTCTCCTTAAGTCGGGGCATTCCAAATAATCCCTCTTTATTTGGTCAAATCCCACGACTTCTGCTCTCATCTCAGTGGTGGTCATCATACGACGACTGAGAGCATCGGCAGCTTTATTTTCAACTTCCGCCTTATGCCTAAGGGTGTACGTATACTCCTGAAGGAACTCAACCCATCGACCATGGCGCGCATTCAATTTCTTCTGGGAGTTGATATAACGCAGAGCTTCGTGATCCGAAAAGATGACGAATTCTTGCGGGAGCAAGTAATGTCGCCAATAACGAAGTGATTGGATCACGGCGTAGAACTCTTTGTCATATGTAGAATAACGCTGCCGGATATCATTCAATTTCTCACTGAAGTAAGCTACTGGGTGACCTTCCTGGGAGAGGACTCCTCCAATTCCGACCCCCGAAGCATCGCAAGTTACTTCGAAGACTTTGGAGAAATCAGGAAGTCGCATCACTGGGGCCTCCACCATTTTCTGCTTAATCTCATCAAAAGCTCTAGTGGCGGCCGGGGTCCAGTGGAAATCACCCTTCTTTAGGCAGTCAGTGATAGGAGAAACAATCGTGCTGAAGTTCCGTATGAATCTCCTATAGAAGGTGGCTAATCCGTGGAAGCTGCGGACTTCCCGGATAGTCTGAGGGATAGGCCACTCTACAATGGCCCTCACCTTCTCGGGGTCTGCGGAAACCCCTTGGGCTGATACGATGAAGCCCAGGAAGATGACGCGATCTACTAGGAAGGTGCATTTCTTAGGATTGGCATATAATTGCTCCTTCCTTAAGACCCACAAACTTGCCTTAAGTGGTCTATGTGCTGCTTAATGGAGCGACTGTATATAAGAATGTCATCAAAGTAGACGACGATAAACTTTCCCATAAAAGGACGCAGCACTTAAGTCATGATTCGCATAAAAGTGCTAGGGGCATTACTGAGCCCAAATGGCATGACTAACCACTCATAAAGACCATCCTTGGGGGGGGGACTTCAAAAGATTGGAGGAGAGAATAGGGTGAATGGACTATGCTTCAGATGTGATGAGAAGTATACTTCAGGGCATAGGTGTAGGGACCAAATTCTTCAGGTTCTCATCGTTTGTGGCGACAAGGAAGCTGAGGAGGGAGGTGAAAGTGGGGTAGAGGGAGAGATGGATGACAAGCTGCATCTAAATATGGCGGAGGTCTCCCTGAATTCAGTGGTATGATTCACTCTAAATCATACCATGAAGGTGAAGGCGGAAATAGCAAACAGGGATGCGGTGGCGTTGATTGACATTGGGGCTACCCACAATTTCATCTCCAACCAGATCGTGAACCAATTGGAGGTGAAATTGGTGGACACAGGATGTTATTAAGTGATGATGCGTACAAGGAAGGTGGAGACGGGTCAGGGGTTCTATAGAGTAGTGTTCATCATACAGGGGTTCAAGTGATAGAGGGTTTTCTCCCACTAGAGTTAGCAATCACTGATGTCATCCTGGGGATGAAGTGGCTACAGATCATGGGAGACACCAAGGTCAACTGGGGAGCATTAACGATGGAGCTGGTGATGGAAGGGAGAGAGTAGTGATAAGGGGAGATGCAAGGCTCTCCAAAGCCATGGTATCACTTAAAACCATGATGAGGAGAAAACATGAGGTGGGGGAAGGTTATCTGGTGGAACTACACATACAGGAGGGGATCAGATTAGAGGAGGGAGGGGATGTTCCTATTTTAGTGAAGCCCTTGATACAGCAATTCAAAGAGTTTTTCAGCCACCTCAGAGATTGCCACCACCAAGAGAGCAGGAGCATGCTATCACCTTGAGAGATGTGTCACCCATCAATGTCAGGTTTTACCGCTGTCCTCAATTTCAAAAGGATGAGATTGAGAAGATGATTAGAGAGATGCTAGAAGCAGAGATTATCAGACCAGGTGTTAGCCCTTTTCTAGCCTAATGTTATTGTTTAAGAAAAATGATGAGAGTTGAAGGTTTTATGTAGACTACAGGGCATTGAATAACGAAACTGTGCCAGACAAGTTTCTCATTCCAGTGATAAATGAGCTATTGGATGAGTTGAGTGGGGCAAATATTTTCACCAAGATCGATCTGAAGTCAGGGTATTATCAGATCAAGATGAAAAGGGAGGATGTGCCAAAGACTGCTTTCAAAACTAATGAAGGGCATTATAAATTTCTAATCATACCTTTTGGCCTCACTAACACCCCAGGCACTTTCTAGTCCCTCATGAACAAAGTCTTCAGATCCTATCTCAGGCAATTTATGTTGGTGTTTTTTTATGACATCCTGGTTTATAGCAGGTTAGAGGAGCACTGGGAGCACTTCATGAGGGTTTTAGAGGTGTTACAGGAGCACCAGCTAAGGGCGAATATGAAGAAATGTTGTTTTTCCCAAGCCAGTGTGGAGTACTTAGGGCATATAGTCTCTAAGGAGGAGGTGGCAACATATCAGGCCAAAATTGAAGCTATGTTGAGATGGCCAGTGCCCAAGATTCTTAGGGAGTTAGAGGGGATTCTAGGACTGACAGGATACTACAGGAGATTCGTGAAAGGGTACAACACCATTGCATGGCCACTGACATAACAATTAAAGAATGCTGGTTTCTTATGCGGAGAGGCGGCTACAGCAGCATTTGAGAGCTTAAAGAATGTCATGACTACTCTGTCAGTCTTGGCCCTACCAGATTTCACTCAGGTCTTCATAGTAGAGGAAAATGCCTCAAGGTTTGGATTAGGAGCAGTACTCATGCATAGCCATTGACCCATCGCCTATTTCAGATCGGTGTTGATAGCTAGGCCAGGCAGGCTGAAATCAATTTATGAGAGAAAAATGATGACCATCATGTTAGACATCAAGAAGTGGCGACCCTACTTGTTAGACTGTCATTTCTTTGTCAGGACGGACCCTCGGAGTTTGAAGTACTTACTGGAACAGAGGATGGTTACAAAGGAGCATCAGATATGACAGTCAAAGTTGTTGGGTTATGATTTTAAAATTCAGTATAAGCCAAGGGTGGAGAACAAAGCAACAGATGCCTTATCCAGATGTATGGGGGAGTTACATGCGATAGTAGTATCAATACCACTGATGTTGGATTAGGAGGCCATTAAGGAGGAGAGTGCGAGGGATGAGGAGTTGGGAAGGATCAGAGCTGATTTATGGAAGGATGGAAGTAGCCACTCATGGTACTTTCTAGAATGTGAGAGGTTTCTGTATCAGAGTTCCACGGAGCAAGGAGCAACTCTGGTAGTGAGTTCCACGGAATTCTATATACAAAGACAATGATTACAAGCTATGCCTTTAAATTTTTTTGGACAAGGAATTCTATATTACTAATTCTTCCCTATTAACCACAGGAGCAACTCCCTTGGTAGTGAGTTCCATGGAGCATCCTGCGCCACCAGTAGTTGGAGCCGCACCCACTATTGAAGATGCCACGCTCATCATTGAAGTTGTCGAGGACGTTGGGGAGGCGACAGTGTTTCCCTCAATTGAAGGACCTCCTGCAAGCCCGCCTATGATGGACATTCAGGCACCGACCTTATCCCTCTCCGTCAACAACTCTATAAGTGATGGGATCCCTGCACAAGCATCGTTGATGCTAAAAAGCTTCATCGAGCACATCAACCTAATGGAGAAAGTCCTCAATATGCAATTCAGAGATATGGAGGTGACTTGCTAATTCGTTAAAGCAAATCACTTTGTCTCTAATGAGTGGTTCCTCCTACAATACTTGATAAAGATATGAGTGGTACCTCCACCGATAGTGTTAGATGTAGTATGTAGGATTTTTGGTGGGATGAGTAGGTTTGTATAGGGGCTATTTGGCAACAAGTAGGATTTAATTTTAGTAGGATTTAATAAATCCTATAATTCCAGATTTACTAAATCCTGAAAATTGTTTGGCAAGATAAGTGTTGAATCCTTTTAAACCCTATGGAACAGTTTTGTAATGTAATCCAAGATTTAAGGCACTTAGTATATTAAAAAATTAAATTAATTTGTGTTTTAATTTTAATTTGCATTTTAAATACAAGATATATGTTAAATCTACTTATAATTAATATAAATAAATTATAATTACAAAAATCATATAACTTGAAAATAATTTAATTATGAAATAATTTATTAATTTTAATTTTTTTTATATTTATGATTATTAATTATAATAAAATTTAAATTAATTATCAATTAATTTAAGTATTTAAATATTTATTAATTATATTCTATTTTTAATTAATTTAAATTAAATTAATTTATTCATAAGCTATATTTCTCTTTTTCCTTTTTCTTGATGACTTTCTTTTTACTAATTCTCTTACTATTTTATTCCTATATTTTTGTGGATGTCTTGATTCAGCAGATTTGCTAGGTTTGTTTTTTCCCATTCTCCACAGTTTGTTGCTCTTTGAATTTGCCTCCTTTTCGTGACAGGTAGAGTTTTGAACGAGTAGTTAAATAACTTTTTCACCTCCTTCGACGACGTTCCTTCCTGTTGGATCCGAAATCACACTTTGAAGTTCGTCTATTCGACCGAAAGTAACAATGACGACAAGAGCTTGCTCGTTGCGAAGGTAGCCATCTTTCTATTGTTCGAGCGCTTTTTCGGCCAAATCCTGTAAATCAATTGAACTCTTAGAGACTTGGATTTAGTAAATATGGAATTTATGGCAAAAAGGGTGAAACAAAAGATTTAATTCGGTGTGAAATCTAACGGTTCCAGATTTAGCATAAATCTTGCTCAAATTATGCCAAATAGCCCCATAGAGTCCAAGCTATATTTAGTGTATTTACTACCTCTTGTTCATCATTGGGGTTTATGAAGTGTACAAGAATGTCAGTTAATGTTTGGGCCATGATCATCATTCTTGGTGCATAAGTAATATGAAAATCAATCAACTCCACAATCACCTTAACTTTGTCAGGATTTACTTTGATGCCCTCTGGTGTTAAAAGAAACCAAAGAAAGTTGCCTGAACCTGCACCAAAGTGCACTTTAGAGGATTAAGTCACATATTACATCTTTTGAGCATGGTGAATATCTTATTCAGGTCTAGCACAATGTTATTCAAGTGACTTTCTCTTCACCATCAAATCATCCATATAAACCTCAAAAATTACGCCTTTCTGCTCCTTGAAGACTTAATTCATAATATTTTGATAGGTTGCCCCTACATTCTTAAAGCCAAAAAAACATGACCTAGTTGTAGAGACATTCACATTTGATGAAAGTGGTTTTTTCATAACTGTGGAGATGTATCTTGATTTAGTGATAGCCCGAAATAGCGGCTTATCACTAGGAATCCAACAATCGAATCCACCAACAAGTCAATACTGGGAAATGGATACCTGCTCTTTGGGCATGCCAAGTTAAGGTTGGTGAAGTCGATGCACATCCTCCATTTGCAGTTTTCCTTCTACATCATCACGATATTAGAGATTCAATCAAGATATTATACCTCTCTAATAAAGTCAACATAGAGCGACTTTCCAACATCTTGTTTTTTAGGCTTGGCTAGTATAGCAATAGTCTTCCTCATTTTATGCTTGCATGGTTCGGGTTCTCCTTTCACATTCAATTTATGGAAGGTAGCTTCCATATTATGCCGGGCACTCCATTGTTATCCATGCAAAGACATCGAAATCATCCCTGAGAGTTTGGACGAGTTTGCCTCGATGTATGGGTCTAAAAGACACTTATTCACAAGGCTCTTTGGGTCGTCCTCCATGACTAAAACTTCCTCCACTGCCTCAGTAGTCTCTAACCCTAGTCCTCGCTCTATTTCAAGCTACATCACTTCTTTTAGGGAGGTCACTACCATCCTGAGAGCCTTCAAGTAGCACGTCTATGATTGTGTGATGTCAGCTCTCATCGTGATCTCCTGATCATCTAGTAGGAATTTGACTGCCATATGATACATCGAGATGACTATCTTGAATGTATTCATGAGAGGTCATTAAAAGATTGCATTATAGGTGGTCGATGTGTTAAATGATTATCAAGGCAACCATGGTGGTGTACTGATTGATGGTCACACCCGCCCCACATGATAAGCAGCACGATCAAGCCTTCACTGTCCCTATGCTCTCCAAAAAAACTATAGAGAGGACCTGAAGTAGGAGCAAGCTGTGAGAAAAGCAAATTCATCTTTTTAAATATATATATATATATATATATAGATATATAAATAATATTAACCAAACTCTCAGTGTCCATCAAGATATTGCCTACCTGATAATTGGATACAAGAGTGATGACGACAACAGTATCATTAAAGGGGTTTCCACTCACAGGCTTGTCCGCTATGGAAAGTGATCGTGGTGACATCATTTGTTGGTGCCCGTATGGCGATAGTTGACCTAACTTCACCTATTTGTGGCCTATTGGAGCCGGCTTCCACGGACGTCTCAATTAATTCCCCACCCAAGAAGACAGGTGCCACTCCAAATTTATGGATTAAGTGAGTAAGAATGGGATTGTTCTCATTATTCTCCATAGGGGTCTTTCCTAGGAAATGACAAAGGTTGTTGATTACGAACTCCTTCAATTTTTTTTGTCTTGATAAGATCTTCAACTAGCCCACGAAGGTGCCTGCACTCCTTGGTGTTGTGACCAAGATCTTTACGTAAGGCGTAGTATCTAGAGGTGTCTCTTATGTGGGCATTCAACTTCATCGATGTTGAGTTCTTAAAGAATTTTTAATTTTTAATTTTGAATAATAGGCTCCACAAGCTCGGCCATGGAAACACGTAAGGGAGTCACCGTGGGATAGTGGTGAGCAATGAGCATACCTTCTTCATGGTGTGGGCATGTTGCCTGCAATGCCTCCTCAACTCACAGTACAGATGGACATACTATTCTGAGCGACCTCGCTTATAGCGGCATTCTCTGCAAACCGGGGTTATGCCAATCACGCAGGATGTGAGGTTTATATATGGCTTTAAATTCCTTTGATCACTTCTCTCACACTCTGAACAAGGGATCGATCATGCTTGATGGCAAGTTCTTTGGAGAAAGTGGTCAAAGACTCCACCACTTGGTTGTATTCCTCAGCGTTGACATGGCTACTGACGAGTTCGAGAAATTCAACTAATGTCTTGGGTTGCTGCAATCCTAGTGCATAACAGAATGGGCTTTACCTCAATCCTTGAGATGCTGCAGCCTATGCGACAATTGGTTTTAAGACTTTCAGCTCAAGTATATCCTCTTGAAACCAAGCAAAAAAGCTGCAAAGCGACTCATCTTGCTCTTGTGCTTCTTGAGAAGAGCTTGCACGTTCTTTAGTAGCCTTTGGCTGCTCGCAAACAGGGTAATAAACATCCTCTTGAATGCTTCATAAGAGGTGATTTTCCCCTCACGGGCAGGCAAGTGAACCACCAAAGGGCAAAATCCTTGAAGTTGGTTAAAAAAGGAGATTGTCAAATGGATCAATCCTCCCTCTGTAGGACTCAAGGTCGGGGCAACTTGAACTTGCGAGATGACCTCAACTTCATGATCTCCGTTGAAAATACATTAGTCAGTTATGGCCCTACTCTTCTTACACGTCGGGGAGGAGACTTATATTCTTCATCACTAGTGAGGGTGTAAATGGGTTTTGGATTGGGTGTAGAGGTAAGCGCATTAGTTTCTAGCCTTCTTGAATGGATAAATTAGTCAATAGATCATTTTTGGGTTGCTCTCATTGAAAGCATTTCCCAATAATTCTCCAAATGCATCTTGAATCACTTGCAATTGTCTTTATTCCATCTCTGTGAGGTCAAGACAAGTGGTGAAGTTTGGGTTGTCCATGTTCATGGAAGGTTATAGATTTTCGTGTTCTTCAAGACATGTTCGTCTTCGTGTCATTGTCATCAATTCACACTTACCATATTGTTTAGGATTTTGGATACAAATTTGTCTATAGATGATACCTGAATTTACTAGCAAGCAATCTTCTAGACAAGAACTAAAGAATCAAGAGTTCAGTTTAATATGGAGGAGAGAGAAATGAGATAGCTCAAATATCCAAAAGTGTTTAAAAATGTCAAGCATCAGACGTGTCCAAAATATCCAAAATGTGTCTCTCACTATTATTTATAAAGGCTTGAAAGGGCTATAGGAAAGGTTACAAACAATAAAAGGTAAAAAATTACAACATTTCATGTGATCCAATTAAATTATACAAGACACGTGTAGTAGGCTAGTGGGTGTCCACATAGCTCTGAACCTCTAACAAAACCCTCGATTCTAGAGTGAGTCCCTTGGGCGAGGAATTTAAAACCATCAAGGTTATTCATCAGTAAAATCAATATCCAAACTTCAACAAAATATTTTTGTAACAAATATAAATGATAAAGGTGCTCATCCTGACAGTATAAAGATGGGTGCTCACATTTGTGTGCCTCGGTCATTTTGTAAGAATTAACAACTATAACAACTACTTCTAAAGCTATTACTAGCTTGATATTTCAAATAAACTTCTAATCCTAGCCAATAAGATGAAAAAGACATCATGCCAGGTCTGACCTTTCAGCATTCTTGTCAACCTATCATCCTCATGGGACTTTCCATCTTCCTTTGCATCTCTAAAATGCTTCTAAATTTTAAGATCCACGTTTCAATACTCGGGAAGATTAAAGGGCATCATCAGCAGATGTTGAATAAAAATATGTGCTAAAAAATATGTGCTAGTAACTCTGTAATGTGGCACAAAAAACAAATATCCATTTCTCTAGTTACTAAATAAAAGATGGATGCATAAATAATTGTGAGAAACAATATAATATAATGCTTGTTACTAATTTCAGCTTACTGAAGCTAGAAATTAGATCCCTTAGAAGTTCTGATAAGGAAGTTAAAATCATATATGTTACTCAACAGCCGAATAAATATTGACATGTGCGTGAAATATATTTTGTGACAAATAACTAATTTATAAACAAGGAGCTCACCCTGACAGTAAAAAGTTGGGTGTTCGCATTCTTGTGGCCAAGTCGTTTTTTTACGCATTTTACTACATCTTTTGCTTGCCTGGTCACCAGAAAACAAAAAAAAAATCACTTATATACAGAGTAGTAACATATGGGCTTACACATAAAATCACAACCAGCACAGAAGAACAATTAAGCAAGTTTATTATACAATATAAATGACTCATTTTTGCAAATTAAAGAGAAGCCAACCACCAAGAAGGGCTGCTTCCAGAACAACAGATCGAAAAATACAAATAATGAAAGAATGGAATCCATCAAGTTAAAAAAAAGGTCGTGCAGAAAACAGAAATATGATTTTTAAAAGCTCAAGGCTAAAGAGCATACCCATGATCTTTCGCAACTAGTTCACATATTTCAATGCTCTTAGTCCAATCCATATCCATTAGCTTCTCAGAAGTTGCAGATTTCACCATTTCAGCAGCCATGAGTCTATTATTGGTATCAAAACTTGATTAGAACAGTAGATCCCATTTACGTGCAAGCTTCAAATGAATAGAACTTCAAATCATCTTTAAGCACTATTTAATAACTAAAAGCAGTTAAGTTAAGCATCCCAATTCCTAAATATAGTTATGCATCCAAGAGCACCCGTTCAAAGGTACAGAAGTTAATAGCATCTTAAATGAAGCAATGACCGCAAACTAGGCAAAAATTTTACTTGAATTGTTTTTCCTTCAAATTTCCGTATTGGAAATAAACTCCAGCCACTTGACACCCTGTAAATCAAAAAAACCATATTGAAGCAAATAGAACGAAATAGTATGCTCGAAATATAGTCGATCATATTACGCTATAGAAAAGTCGAGGAAAAAAAAAGGAGATAACAAAAACGGAGACCGCTTAAAGAAAAGCAAAACAAGGTGAACACCTAAGACCAACAACTATGCCTTCGAAAACGACTACCCAGTAGCGACCGCAGATGGACAAGCGCACTACGCGCCCGCACTGTAGAGGGCTGATGCAGTTCGCTTAGGAAGTTTCAAATACTCAACTGCTTCTAGCATAAATTAATACAAATCATAGCTCAGCCACCACATAGATCGTAAAAGAAACCAAGAACATACATCGACTAAAAAAACCAGAAAGTTTACGAACTCTACCAGCGTACTCAAGGTATCTTCGCTCTCCAAACGAAGCCTAGGCGCGTGGCAATCCAAATGGTTTCCACATTCCCACCAACTGCTTAGGGTTTGCTTTCTTTCCAAGCTTGAGATCTTCCCCAAAAACACGGGAGCATTCAGGGCTAGGGCTCCTCTTTCTTCCTCAAAATTGAAACTTTTAAGCCGTGCTTCCTCTGAGGAAAACAAGAATGGGACACCGCGTTAGAGAGCAGTGGGCGCTTTGTGGTGCTGAACGTTGGGGAGGTTGCGGTGGCAAACAGGGAGAGAGGTAGGGGAGACAAAAAAAACAAAGTGACAGCGCCAATACAGAGTGTTTCCGGATGTTTCACGGTTAGGAACGACAATGATGGGTCCTGCATGGGGGTAATTTGGATCAACGTAACAATCTACGTTGACGCTGCCTTCTGATGTCCATAGAGGTTGCTTCTCCGTGGCCTTCCATGTGACCACGTGCGCAGCGGTCGGATGAGTGTGGCTAAGCTGATTGGAGATACCATGGATAAGATTGGGCTTCATGTAAACATCTTTTTTCTTCTATTGAGAATCTTAAGAAGAAGCAAAAAATGATCATCTTAATTTTAATTTAGTTTTTATTAATTTTAATTCTCTTATTAAAAATCATCTTTTTCTTTGATCTTCTTAGGTTTCTCAGCAGGCTAAACAACAATAGATTTCTTGTGGAGGAGATGATTTAGGATTTTTTTCATTCTAAAATTATATGCAAGCAGAATTACAATAAGATTCATTATATTTCTTATTCTCAAGAGATTGTTATGGATGTTATTGATATTGCTAATACTTTTGCGAGTCATTATAAAACTATATTTAATTCTCCTATTCCGATTAACTCTACTTCTTTCAATATTCTTGTTGTTAATATTATTCTGGACTGTTTGAAAGCTGTTTTGATTCTCCTGGTTTCGATAGAAGAAATTAAAAAGGTTGTTTTAAATAGCCCTAAAATTTCTGCCCTGGGACCTGATGGTTATACTTTTGAATTTTTTAAGACTACTTGGGAGATTGTTGGTCCTACCTTGTGTAAAGTTGTTCTTTATTATTTCAATTCTTGGTTTATGTCGAGAGCTGTTACAACTTTTGATATCACTTATTCGTAAAAAGAATATTTCTACTAATGTCTGAGATTTTAGGTCTATCTCTTTATGCAATATATTTTTATAAAATTGTGGCTAAAATTCTGACTAATATGTTGGAGAGTGTTATGACTTTTATTATTCATAAAAGCCAATTTGATTTTATTAAGAATAGGATGTCAATGGATAATATCATTCTTGTTGTTAAACTTCTTAGATATTTTAATCAATCTTCTATGAATAAGCTTTTTTGTGCTAAAATTGATATTTATAAGGCTTTTGATACGGTTTCTAGATATTTTTTAGTATATAGGATGATTCAAAAAGGTTCCCTCATATTTTCATCTCTTTGATTAAAGGGTGCATAGAGGATATTTATTTTTATATTATTCTCAATGCTTCTATGCATGGGTTTTTTTAATTCGTCTTCGGGTATTCGGCAATGTTGCCCGCTTTCTCCTTATCTCTTTTGTATAGTTATGGATGTTCTATCATATATTTTGGATGATTATTCACATAATAATGGCTTTGAGGGGATTAAGGTTGGTGATAATCTTATTTCTCATCTTATCTATGCGAATGATATTCTCATTTTTAGGAAAGCTTCATCGGAGAATGTTAGAAAGCTTAATGATATCTTGGCTTATTTTTCGGCTGCCTCTGATTTATTTATTAATGCTGATAAAAGCTCTCTTATTATTTCTAAAGATTGTCATTTAGAAGCTACTATTAGTTACATTCTTGGCATTGGAATCACTCAATATCCTTTAAAATACTTGGGTTTACCCTTCTCTGGTAAGAAACTCAAAGCTTCTAATTTTTCAGCCTTTATTTAGTAGGATTATTATTATGTTGGCTAGTTGGAAAGATAAATTACTTTCATTTGCTGGAAGGATACAATTCTTGAACTTTCTATTTCTAATGTTATTTCTTATTGAATTAGTGGGATTGCTATGCCTAAATTTTGTTTTAAGTTTATTAGAAAATTATGCTATATTTTCCTTTTTCATAATGATCCTATTAGTAGGAAGATCATATAATTGCTTTGAGTAATGGTTGTAAGCCTAGAGAAGTTGGGGGGCTAAGTATTTTGGAACCTGAAGCTCTCAGTTTTGAACATATTTGTTCTCTTATTTAAAGAATCATTAATGATAGTGGTCCTTTGGCTGTTTTGGCAAAGTATAAGTATTTCTCTTTTTGGAAGCCATGGTAGCAATCAGTTTCCATGTTTTGGAAGAATATCTTTTCGGTTGTAAGAGATATTAAAAGCGAGTTTCAATTTAATATTTTCTCTGATAGTTCCATCTCTTTAAGTTGGGATCCTTGGTGCTTGGGAGGTTTGTTCATGAGATTGCTATTTTGAATAATGTTAATTTGGTTTCAGATTCTCTTAATAGAAAGTTAGGGGGCTGGATTTCTCATAATTACTGGAATTTACCTCCTTTGTCTCCGACTATTAGTTCTATTTTATCTCAAGTTGTTATTACGGATCCGCAAGCTTCGAGTTAACTTGGTCAGGTCACCTAAATTGGTCAAACCTCCTACAAAACTTCTTAAATGCAAACTTCATATTCATTGAGCCAAACCCATCACACCCCATGCAATTGACCTTTAAAGACCCTCCATGATCCATCCTATCTAGCTTGATACATTTTGACTAGTCAATAAGATCGAAATTTTAAAAATTTATGAAAATGTCAAAATTGATCAAACTTGGCCAAATTTATAAAAATCCCTCCACTCTACCTCATATAACCTATTCAAAATGATTATAGAAACTCCCTTAATACTTTTTAATATATGCTTAAGCTTTGATTTAGCCTAAATGATCCCATGCGCATAAGAAGAAAGAAAGGCCTTTCCAATTCACCCACTCCCTCTCTTAGCAAACTCCTGCCTCCCTGACTACATGCGACTAAGACATGTGGCAAACATCTAAGGGTCACCTTTGAGTGATCCTAGCCATTGTTAACAACTCTAGAGTTATAATTGAATAAAAGACTTAAAAACACTCATTCTAGTAAAACTCCACACCCACAACCTACCAACCCTTGAGATTTTTTTGTTTGAGCTCCACGCAACATTCTATATAATTCCCAAGTAACATCCCCTTCATTTGCACATCATTCGTGGGCAATTTCTAGCAATCCAAGGGCTACTTCTGTTCAAATCATCCAAATTCTATACATGTTGCCTCTCTAACCTAGACCCCTTCAATAAAGTTGCTCTAGGACTTCAAGGAACAAAAAAGAGCCATTAAACAACCCTTGAGATCAACTGTATCCAGGTAAAATCCAAACCCTAGCTTAGAATCTAAGTATTTAAATAACTTTTTATAAAAAGATTTTTTAACTATAAAAGCATATCCCGAGTCTTCATTTAATCATGGGAGAGCTCTGTTTAAAATCTCATCTCATTTGGTTTATTATATAAGATGTTTGAGAACTTCTTCCAAATACCCAAAATTTGCCTATTGAATGAGTCCTGCTCGATCCAGATTGTTTATCTCATGTGAACTGCTCAAATTGCATCAGATGGATTGCACGAACTATTTGTCTCATGCAAACTACTCAACTTGCATCGAACGAATCATCCAATCGGTCAATATTCATGCAAAATTTGCTTTGATCTTCATCCGATTGAATCAAGGTTGTTCGTTCCAAACAGCGTAAATCTGATAGCCCCTAATGAATCCAATGTGGATAAGTGGTTGGTGCGCGTACAACACTTCTCATACCGCCGCCTCAATGATTGCGCGCTAGCTTCATTGTATTAAATATATTTATTAAATAAACTTAAATAATAATTTTTTTAAAAAAATTCACTATAAATCCATTTTTGATCTATTTTTTGCAATTAAGTACTCTATGGAATCGGGGAGCAGAGCTGTTTAATTTAAAATTAAAAACTAAAATGGTTTGTTTAGTAATTAGAGAATACTTTTAATTAGAATTTTCATTATTTTTAATTAATTACTCTTTAGTTATTGGTTGTTTTGGGCCTAAATTTAGCTGAGTTAAATTATGGCATGTTCCTAACATACCATAGTTTCTTTTGTCTATTTGAAGTCCCCACTTATCTATCCTAAATTTTTAAATATATAGGTCAGATTTTGACCTAAATGTTTGAAAATTCATCGTGATCATTCCATAAAGAATTAGACCACCAAATTTGTGTGATTTATTTATTTTATAGTATGGGTTAGATACAATTAATTGCAAACCCATTAGAATAGTAGAGACACCTAGGGAATTAAACTTAGGGTTTGATCTAGATAGCTTAGAAAATTTTTATAAAATTTCTTTCACATCCAGTAGTGTTGAAACTTAAACCTAGCACACATAGTGACATGATAAACCATATGGTTTAATTTCATATTAATTGGAAGTCATTAATGCACTTAATTAACTAACCCTAAAATTAGCCCCTATATTTTGGCACTGATTTTTCTTAAATTCATAATAAATAAAAAAAATAAAAATATAATTAAATTTCAATTAACTCTAAATCAATCGGGAGGATTCAAACCTCTCAGCAGTTTTCCTTGACTAAGGCCATTTGCCTTCTATGGACGTTCTAGTCCAAGCTATAAGAATTACACATCTATAGAGCCCATGATCATGACTATGCTGATTATGTTTGTCCCTAACATAAATTAACAGACATCTATAAGACTTGATGCTTACCCTGAAGTACTATCGTTTATAGACTTGCCCCAAATACTCACTCTTGAAGAGTAAACCAAGGCCCTTGCCCCACAAATTTTACCAAGGTACTCGATCAGGCTTCCCTAAGCCACTTTGAAAGTAGAGGGCCACATATGCATCTTTAAGCTTAGCTCGCATGTTTGTGTTAGTTTATACATGTCATATCACATATTATTTCAATTTTTTTTTCTGCTATGTCTTCTCTTGTAGCCCTCTAAACCTAATACATTTGAGGATAAGATGCATGTTTAGAACATCACAATATTTTTTATGTCGCGAAAGCTTTGATAAAATAAATTATGACCTTAATAAGTTTCAACTATTGTTGATCCCCTTTATGGCTTCTCTAGTGAGCATAATGAACTATACCATTGGATCACACTATTGATTACCTAGCGAAAGGTTAACTCAAGTATATTACCAATGCAGCCAACGCTGACTCCTATATTAATGATTCAACAATTGCTCATAATGTCATATTTGTTTGCTCTCTAATGAACACTTTCAAAATCATTTTTTTTTTACTTTCCATTTTCCAATGAAGTTTAAGATCTCTTAATATGCATGTAGAGTAGGGTTAAGAAAGTTTTTTAGCTTTCTTTTAACTTGATAAGTAATAAAAAAATTAATCATAAAATATTAAAATTTTAAGTATTAGATATATAAGTATCATAATATAAAGTGATATGTATGTAAATATCCTATAAAATTTCATTTGAGGTTATTTTTTTTTATTACTTTCTAATATAATTTTTAAAAATATTTGATTAAGAAAATTTTTGCATTATACCATGTAAATCACAAATCAACATCTGCCATTCAGCTCTGATTTGACCTTTCTTCCCACGGGGAAATTATTCTGTGCGGAGTTCGTGCATAGAGAATCTTTCGGATTACTGTGTATCATATGCGTAAGCTTTGTCTATGCTCTGCATATTTACTGCGTATATATTGTGTATTTGTAAATACACTAAGCAGTTAATAATTAATTGTGAGGATTTGCTGTGTATCTATAAATATGCAGTGTAAGCAGAATGCAAACAGTGCATACATATAGCGTAAACAGAATGTACGCAGTGCATCCAATAATCTAAAAGATCCTATACGTTTAAACTCCGCACATATTAATTCCTTCCCATGACTCTTTTTCATGAGATAAATTATTTTATGCCGAACTCAAAGGCAGAGTTAAATTCGGAGCATAAATATAACCGATTTATATGATTATGTACTATATACTTCAATTTTTTACAAAATGCGTTGTACATTAAAAAAAAAAATCTTTGTTCAAAAAAAAAAAAAAAAAAACACTTAAATGTCCGGAGACAGATTAGCGTCCGACTCCGCACTGAATTATTTCTCCTACCGTCGTGGGGCACCGTGACCGTGGTAGCCGTCAAGATGAAGCGAAAGAAATGGACGGAGGCAGAGGAGGAAACCCTAATAAGCGCCTACTCGGAGCTTGTCTCCTCCTGCGGTGGAATTTTGCAGCTGCGGACACGGGAGAAGAAATTCCAGCCCATAGCCGACCGCGTCAACTCACTTCACCATCTACGCGACGCCACCGCTTTCCCCTTCCGCTGGTCATGGCGGGACGTGTCTATCAAGATACAGAACATGCGCCATCAGTACATCGGCGTCAAGCTGAAGCTCCCTTCTCCCTCCTCCGCTGCCGAAGGTCCTGATTGGGATCACGCCCTTCACCTCTGGCCCAACTTCCTCCGCTACAAGGCCGTCTTCGGCGACATAGACCCCCATCCCTCACCTTTCTCATCCTCTCCTGCATCAGCTTACGCCTCAGCTGCCTCCGACGATGGTAGAGTTGAAAACTTAGGTAAGATGGTGGCGGAACTTGGGGAGGTGCTTGTGGGGAGAGAGGAAAGTCGGAGAGAGAGGGATGGCTGCGACAGGGAGGGACGGTATCAGCGTCGGAGGGAAATAGAGGCATTGACAGCGATGGTTCCATCTGAAGAAGAGGAGCGTAGGCAGCTTTGGAGACGGAGGGAGGAGAGGAGAGAAGAGGAGGAGATGGAGTGGAGGGAGAAGATGCTGGAGATGCAGATGGAGCACGAAAAGCAGGTGATGCAGATGCATGCGGAAGCATGCCAGGTTCAGATGCAGATGCTCGGCATCGTTGTCCGCCTGGTCTGCCAGTTTCTTAGCCCCACTGCAAGCTCTGGTGCTGGAGGGGGTGATGCCGGGATTAATGGTTTACAGCACCATGTGATGCACAGCTTGCAGCAGCAGCAGCCGCCGCAATCACCAGGAAGCTTAGTAGGTGATAATGTAAAGAATGATGTACATTCTGGAGAAGACTATTTGTAGTTTCTCCTTCTTGTACGTGTCCTTTCCCCTTTTCAATCCAAAAATTTCCATCTAAATTTCCTAATGTAAAAATACATTTGGACTGGAAAACATTTATTCAATACTATAAGGTATTGTGTAATATTTAAAAATTATATATATAAAAAGTACAAGACAATTTTTTTTATTTTAAGACAACAGAAATTCACTGTTTTTTAAAGATAAAATTTGTGTCTTGTAAATTTTACAAAATGTTTGTTGATTTGAATAACTGGGTTGCACTTTAGATACATTTTTATATGACAACATGATAATGCAATTCTTTTTCCTTTTCCAATGTTCTTAATCATTATTTTAGATATTGTTGGGAAGACAAATTTTTGTTTTATCTTACTACAGCTGTTAATTTTTACGTTCTTTTCTTATATGTTTCTTGCTATTCTCAATTTGTCAACTGGTAGCTTTCCCATTAAGAAAACTTTGGTATTGCTCTATCATGGATGGGGTGAAGTTTGGTTCTCATTTCTCTTTCTCCTTTTGAGATTCCTCGTCCTCCCTCATTTTATAAAGTAGATTGTGAAGATTTGAATTACATTGAGTTGGGACATGATTTTTAGTTTGCGTGATGCAATACTAGACATATATTGAGGTTATTCTTGATTATTATACAATTTTGATTATTTCTAGCAAAATTTTCAATCTTGTTTTTTAGTTTTTTTTTTTTAATTTTAGGATTATTTTTATTTTAAATTAAATTATTTGATTTTTAAGAGTTATCAAGAAGTTTGATGATTTTATTTTCACTACCTATTGTAAATCTTGCAAATGATATCCATGGTTGAATTGCATTTTAATTAATATTCCTTCTTATTCAAAAAATTTGCGCCACGCCCAGGCCTCTCTCCACTCTCTTTTCTTGTTTGTGAAGGTGGAGAGTTTTGACGAGTTTAGGTTACGGGTGAATTTTCAGAATGTAGATTGGGTTTTGAATTAAACATTACCCTGAGATTTCACCCTCATTTTGTGAGGACTTTATATTTTGAGTTTTGGTTTCCTATAGGTACCAGCCCCTATAGTTAATTACCCCTCTCGATAAAGAGAGTGAACTTTCGATTAAGGCTAGTCATAAGATAGGCACTGAGTATCCATATATTAGCAACAACTTTATGGTTTGACTTTGATATTAAAATCCATTTACTTAAAACTTGTGATGGAGGAATGAAGACGAGCCCGATCAAGATCCCATGATTTTGTCGGCTCGGGCCTTCATGGTCCCCTGGTCTACTTAGTCAGAAAAGTTGGTCGACCCAACCTGACATAAGCCACCTTATCGGAAACCATTGGTTGCTTCGTCCAAAAATACCTTGTAGACCTGGGGTGGTGTTTGTTTAGGGGGATAGCTTTGAATCCACCTTAGCTAATAGAGGGCTTTATGCTTATCGAATATACCCTATGATTTATTACTTAAGAGTTTGGCATCGTTAAGGAACATATGGGCTTTGGCCATGATTGTAATATAATGGTGTCATTTTGCGGCAAAATCACATGATTAGAGGGCACGTGCCACGTCCATGCTGGCAAGAGATAATTTGAGAATCAATCTTAGTGATACACCCGACATAACATTCGCTCTATGTGAGCTTAAGTTAATTTCAAATTTATCATTCTCGACAAATGATTGCGGGAGGTGGATGAGTTTTAAGTTTTTAGGTGATAGATTTTATTTTAAGAATTCATTATTTTGTTAATTTTAAGATTTGACTCATCCGATTGAGATTTCTTGTCAACATGACCATCATCTGGGTAATGTGATTGTCATTTGAAAAATATTTGTATTATGTAGCAGTTTAGTAGGAATCTTATGATTCAAGTTAGGTCGACTCCAATCCTTCCAAGAAGGAGGATTAAACTTGAATATTTGACCTGCGTAGCATTCTCGGACCGTTGGATGTAGGAATCATACGTGACAATCGGAGCACATGCGGGTTATGTGTCAGTGTATTTGCATTTCAATTACACTTATATAATATGTTTTATATTCATATTGCATTCACTCTATGCATTTTTCACATTTGCTCATTACTCTTGTATAAGTAGCATTGTTCTTGCATAATATTCATGTCAAGATGCTCATTAGTGACAACTATATCGTAGGAGATAAACTGCTATGCATATTGAATGTAGTCAGATCAAGGTCAATGCCCATATACTAAAACTCAACATACTACTTTTCCATTTCACTTATTCTTTGAACATATCCATACATAGATATCATATAATTAAATGTGAATGTATATTTTGAATAATTAGTCCTTTGGCTCATAGAAGTAAATCTAATACAAAGAAGAGTATATATATGATTAAGCCTTCTCACACTACTAGCCTCATTGTTGCCTTCCCTTGTGAACTAAGTCTATGAAAATCTCTTCACTTTTCATATCAAGATTGTCTACAAATGAGCTTTCATTGCAAGTTCCTCTTCTCGTTCACATTATATTCATTGTTTGTCTTCACCGAACAATATATGGACCAAATCGACCTTTTCCTTAACACAGCTTGAGTTCCTTTGACACTTACTTTCAATAGGTGAATTTGGTAATCCAACATAGAGTTGCTTTAAGAAGAGGATTGAAGCAATCATGGCAACAATTTCTGAAAGAAGAACGACATAAGTAATTTCAGGGTCAACAATTTCTTTTTTCTGACATTAAGTGGATGTTAAAAGTCTCATGAAGAATGAAACTACTTATTCTTATGGATGTAAAATCTTTGATGTAGAGTTGTATAACCTGAAGGCCTAGTGTTATCATATAGCCAATTCAGCCCCTTTTAAGTATCAATTCCATGATATCTTGTTTTGCATCTTCTTTTTCTTTTTCTTGAAGCTATCTTTAACTTTGCTACTAAAAAGTAGTGACCATCAAACAAGAAATTTTGAGGATTTTAAATCTAACCTAAGCAAATGAAAATATGATGATTTGGAGCGATATTGTACCTTCATTGTTTAATGGGTTAAAATTTTCCTCTTTTCTTAAATTTTGATTTTCATTTTCTTTAAGTGGATTTTAATTGTCTTTGGTTCTGGTTGGTGTGGTCATTTTTATTTTTTCAAAATTTTGGCAGCCTTCCGGCGTCCCCTCCCCGCGAAGGGAGGTTGGGGAGGGCACGTACCCACCCTTTCCAATATGCCCAGCCGGATAGGATTCAACGACCGAGAACGTTGTTTGGCACCGAAATAGGCATTCGACGATCCTTGTTGCGATACATGTTTGAAAAACCCTTCACCTTTTTTTTTTTAATTTCATTATATATATAAATAGATAGAGGGAGAGAGTCGATCGGGCATGGGTCAGAGGCGGAGGAGTTCGGCCGTCTAGGGCATGATGGCGGGAGTCGGGCCGGCGGGAGCAGGCGGCTAGAGGTCGGGCTTGGAGAAGGAAGGTCGTGTTTATGCATGTGAATGGAGGTTGAGCTGCTTTGGCTAGGGCTGTGATGGATTTGACGGTCCAGGGTCGGTAGTTGGAGGAGTTTGGCTGACGAAGGGTTCTATCCGGAGTAGGAGGTTGGTTCGGAGTCACGCGCGGCAACGGCTCGAGCAAGATGAAGGTTTGGAGGTTGGCGGGCTTCAGCTCTTGCGTGCGGGAGTCGCGGCTAGGAGTGTGGTCGACGTCGGAAGAGGAAGTCGTATGTGCTTGTAAGTTTCGAATAGCCTCCATCTTTTGTTTTGGTGTGCGTTCTTTCCTTTTTTTTTCCCTCCGTTGAGAACCCGAGCGTGTGAATGGGGGGTTGCCTTTGGTTTTGAGATAGGCCAGTGGGAGTTGTGTTGTGGGGTGAACATGGGTTAGTGGGTTGTTGAAGCTAGGTGGTTGGAGGCTACAGTCAACACTCTTTCATATCTTCTCCCTATCTCCTATAATTTCTCTCACCTATCTTGCAAATCATTCACTCTTTTTCATGGTTTCTGATAGACCGGTCCCTCTTGGACCGGCCAGGAGTTATGGGAGTAGAAACCAGGTGTCCATCTGGAGGAGTTCCACACACCTTGGGGTGGGACCTAGGGGAATTCAAATTGGAAGGGGCCGGCTAGGAGGAAAAAGGAAGAGGGGGGAGGGGGAGGGGTTGGGGGACTGTTTTGGCATTTGAATATGTTTTGTATGCTTTAAGTAGTTTCTTTATGCTAGGGTTCAGTGGGGATATGTTTTTTGCTGAATTCAGGTTGTTTTTAGGTTGAGTGGGCGCTAGCTGGTGGCTAGGAATTTGAGAGAGCCGGATTTGAAGATCCAATTGTATCTTTTCTTTATTTCATAGCTACTTCAATAAAAAAGGGGTTGTTTGCATTATTCTCTGTTTTCTCTTATTATTTTCTTGGCTGCTTTGTTGAAATTCAATTTTAGGCAACGGTTAAGCGTTTCCCACAAGCACTTCCTATAAGTTTCCTCTCTCTCTCTGTTCCTCTGGCTGTGAGGAATCAAGGTTCATGAAGTTATTTTGTTTGTAAACCTAGTAGTGAGTCCCACCATCATAGTATTCTCTTTCCTCCAGTATTCTTTCTTTATAATCCTCTCTCTTAACATATATATGGCCTTCTTTTAATGAAGGGATTACATCTAAGGTGAATTCAAATAATTTCAAAGCCAAATCAAGAGAAGGAAGAGAAAATCGAGCAAGGTGATCATTAACATGGGTCTGTCATTAAAATGGCATTAGATTAATCTTTTCATGTTATTTGGTAGTAGAGGCAACTTTCTAATTGTTATTGTATCCAAACTCTAATTACCCCTTATCTTTCCATTTACTTTGCCTATCCTGCACGATCACTAACTTTCAAAAAAAAGAAGCTAAACTTAGCATTAAGCCTTAATAATTCATTAATTTCTTACCATTAACCTGATATTTTTCATGGAAAAAAAACCTAGGCAAGTGCATTGATTTTGCGCATGAGATTGTTCACAAATACATAAACAAGTCTATGGATCTACAAATTTCAATAACTCAATTTGGAATCAACATCATGAATTTATTGAGTAACTTTAAATGATTGTGACCCAAAAGTCAACCAATTTTGATGGGGATCTTTGAGCATATGGATTAAGGTTGTAATCATTGGATTGATTATCTTATGCCCTTAGATTACAATCTATATGCCTCTTCTTCAACTTTTAGCTGCTAACCCCTCTTGGGTTTTTTTTATATAAATAAGGTTGATTTATTATCATTATAAGACTTTTTGAAAAGTCTATATATACTTACATGTTTTGTACATAATTATGTAATAGACTTCAAAGTAATCCTTTTTTTTACTTTTTTTTTTCTTTTTTTATATGGTAATAAAGTGAAGTTAAGGTTTTCTTTCTTCATGCTTTGTTCTTCTTTATTTTTATCAGGATTCTTCCTTTTTTTTTATTATGTTTTGGTTTCTTTTACTTCCTTTCTAATGAGTTAACTATCATGTATGGTGAAATTCAGATGAAGGGAGAACTCAAGAGCTGCAGACTTCATATTATTTAAATAGGAGAAACTATCTTATGAAGACCCATATGAAAGGAAAGCAAATAAACCATTAACTTATGAGTCCTCTGAATTTGAAAGACCTGAACTTTGTACTTTGGGATGAATTGAATTTTATTATCATAACATGGTTGGGGAATGGCATGATGTTTGAAATTAATAGGCCATATATATTCCTTTCTAATACAAAAGAAGTTTAGGATACTATCAAACAAAAGTACTCAAAAGTGAAGGATATTATCCTCATCTACAAGAAGATATGCTAGATGATGCTATAAGTTTTGTGGAATTTGTAAAAAGAGAAATAATGTTTAAGATCCTTATAAGATTTAATAATGATTTTGGCCTTGTTCGTGTTTAAAGCTTGAGCTGAGAAAACTAAGAAGAATTAATATAAAAGATATCTCTTGAAGAAAAAAATTTTATTAGAGGAGATTTAAATGGACATGTTAGTAGATATGTGATGCTTTTAAAAACATTCATGGTGGCTGCGGGTTTGGAGTGACTAATGAAGATGCTAAGACCATATTGGATTCTTCTTTAGCTTATGATTTTGTAATTGCTAATATTTCATTTAAAAAAGAGATAAACTTCTCATCACTTATAAGAATTAATATATTAAAACTTAAATTGATTATTTTCTTAAAAGAAAAATAAATCATTTAGATTGCAAAGATTTTAAAGTTATTCCAACTGAAAATTTATGTGTCCAATATCGCTTATTAGTTTTGAACCTTAAGATGAAGGGTAGAAAATAAAAAATAAAGTGCATGAGGAAGTTAATGTTATGTGGGAAAAAATAACTAATGATATTAAGAATGTTGCAAAGGATGTGCTTGAAGTATCAAAGAAAAAATCTCCTAATAGTAAAAATAGTTGGTGGTGGAATCAAAATGTGCAAGAAAAGATAAAAAATAAGAAGATTTGTTATAAAAAATAGTTTAGATGTAAAAATTCTGATAATTGAAAAAAATATAAGGAGTGTCGTAATTGGTTTAAAAATGTAATGTGCGATGCAAAATTTTAGCTTTTAATGATTTATATTATAGATTAGATATTAAGGAGGACAAAAAATATATGTATAAGTTAGTCAAATAAAGAGATAATAGTAGTAGGGATTTAGTTCAAGTTAAGTGTATTAAGGATGAATATAAAAAATTGCTTTTATTAGAAAAGGATATTCAACAAAGGTGGATTAGATATTTCTCTAAACTTTTCAATGAAGAATATGAGAATGCGTTTGACTTTACTGACCTTAGCACCCTAAGTGAAAATAAAGATTTTTATTTTTATCGGCGTTTTAGTAAAATCATAGTTGGAGAGGTTCTAAAGAAAATGAAGCGTGAAAAAGCTGTTGGACCTGATGGTATTCTAATAGATTTGTGTAAATGCATGGTAGATGAAGGAATTTATTGGCTTACTAAACTTTTTAATATTATTTTGAAGACTAAAATGATGCAAGATGAGTGAAGAATGAGTGTGTAAGAATAAAGGTGATGCACAAAATTGTGTGAATTATAGAGGAATTAAGTTAATGTGTCATACTTTAAAACTATGAGAGAGAGTTATGAAGCATAGGTTGCAGCGTGTTACTAATGTTTCTCAAAATCATTTTGGATTCATGTCGGGTAGGTCTACTACGGAAGCTATACATTTATTGAGAGGTTTGATGGAGAAGTATACAGAGAATAAGGAGGATCTAGATGTTATATTCATTGATTTAGAGAAAATATATGATAGAGTGACAAGAGAAGTGCTATGGAGAGTTCAAGAAAAGAAAGGGGTTAATAGTACTTATATTCAAGTCATTAAGGATTTGTATGTAGGAGCTGTTACTTGGGTTCAGACACATGGTGGTTTGACCAAGTATTTCCCTATTTCAGTTGGATTACATCAAGGATTAGCCTCAAGCCCATATCTTTTTGTTTTACTTATGGATGTTCTCACTAAACATGTGCAAGAGGTTTTACCCTGGTGTATGCTTTTTGTTAATGATTTTTTTCTTGTTGATAAGACTAGAGAGAGTTGAAGATAAACTTAAATTATGGTGGTCAACTTTAGAGTCTAAATGCTTTTGTTTGAGTAGATCTAAAATTGAATATATGGAGTGTAATTTTAGTAGTAATAGATCCTGTGAGAGGATTGTGACTTTGGGTGATCAAGTGATTAAGAAGAGTCACGCTTTCGATATCTTGGGTCTATTGTTCAGAGTGATGATGAAATAGATGGGGATATTATTAGCAGAATTTAAATTGGATGGTTGAAGTGGAGGAATGCATCGGGCTTGTTGTGTGATAGAAAAGCCCCCCCTCATATTTAAGGGAAAATCATATAAGATGGTGGTTAGACCTGCAATGTGGTGCAGAATGTTGGCCATTAAAAGTGAGTATAATATCAAGTTAAGTGTTGCAGAGATGATGATGCTCTGGTGGATGAGTGGCTTTACTCTTATGAAATGAGCATATATGTGAAAAGGTTGGCGTAGCTCTAGTGGAAAACAAGATTAGAGAGAGTCGCCTTAGATGGGTTGGTCACATAATTAACTATTTTTTGTTTTGTCTTTTCCTATTTTGTTTTTGTCTTGCAAGAGGGGCTGTTTTGTCTTTTCCTATATAATGGATGGTTGGCAGCGGGTTCAAGGGTGGAAAATCTGAAACAGTCATTTTCGGGATTGAGGTTTTTTCTGTTTCAAGTTTTTGAGAGCGGGAGCTGCGGAAGAAAGGTTTGGGGTTTTGAGTTCGGCTTGGCTTTCTGTGTGAGGAGGAAGAGAGGATTTAGAAATCTAAAGATTTCTATGTGTGTGTGTTGAAGAGGATGAATCTCTCTTGTCTCTCTTGCTATTTATTCTTCTATGAGTAAAACAATTGTAAGGGATTGTCGGTTTGGTCGCCTGTTTTGTGTCGCAAGCCCTTTCGTTCGGATGTGTGAGTCTGGTGTGAGAGCAGGAAAGGATTAGATCTTTGTTAACAGTTGTTTTGGGCTTCTTGTGGAAGAGATAAGTTGTGCGGAGGTGAAATATTGGGATTTTTGTGAATGTAAAGAAGGTGAACCCTTCTTGTTTCCTCTAGATCGTTCTTGATCTCTGCGAAAGACAATAGGTTGTAATTGTCAGTTGGAAGCCAGTTTGTGCCGTAAGATCTTGTTCCTTTGCATTATAGCTGTATGCTGGAAGTGCATGTGTATTTTCTTCTTCTTGTAGATTAGGAGGATTTGATTTTGATACCTGTTGTGCTGCTCTCGGTTTGGGGCTACATCTCTTGTTCACCCGATTCTATGCATTTTATTATTTCTATTTTTAGTTCCATGCTTCTCATGTTTTAAAGATCTGATTAGATCTTGAATTGTTGCATTGAAAGCATTGTTTTTGGTTTGGGGGGTTTCTCTTTTCTCTGGCATATCCGGTTATATCTGCTATTATTTCTTATTTTACATTTATTCTTTTTTATTAAAGAATTGATGATAGTGGGTTGAAAGCATTTTGTTACAGTTATTAGTTTTTTATTCAAAAGATCTGCATGAGATCTTTGTTCGGGAAGGCTCTTTAGCAGAAATCTGTTTTTGGTATTTTTCCTTGTAGCAAGCCTTGTGTTGGCTGTTTAGTCGCTTAGAGAGTTCTTTCTAATATAAAATTCTTGCATCCAATTTCCACATATCTTTGAATAAAAAAGATGATCGAGGTTGTCCCGTGAATGTAATGTTTGCAAGAACTAGAACCACGTAATTCTGTTGTGTTTTTGTTTCTGTTTTCCTGAATCTATTTTTTCTGAAATTAATTTTCATCAGCCGTTGAGAAAAACAGTAGTTATTTATTGTTTGTGCCTTTGGAATTAATTTTGTAAGAATACAATTGCAAATAAATCTATAATCTACTATCAAGATATTTGAAATATCCGGTTGGGTGGTTGATTCGTCTCTTCCACGCGCAACTGATAGGGATAAGGATGGACTAGAGATTACAAGTAGGTTATAATCCTTTAAGCAATCATTGCGTAAAGCCGGGATTCAATTTGGGTTTGAACATTTATTTCGTACAACAAAGGATGTGCTCATCGGTGGGAAAGATTGTTCACAATTATTCTTATCTTCCCAAATTTCTTTTAAAGATGAACGAAAGAAATTGCTTGGAGAACTCTAAATATGTAGCTAGCAAATAGTAAAAATATGCAAAAAACAGTTTCATATGGATCTAATTAGCATTAATGATCAAGAATGAATTGCAATGTTATAATGTTATAGATTTAAATCTTTGTGAGGCCTTCTGTATTTTATTACTAGCATTTGTTGTTATTTCTATTCACAAATTCCCGTCGACATTGGTTGAAATTTGATCTAGGAAGTTGCTCTATTTATATTCTTCAGGTCGATACATCGAAGTGAATCAGTTATCCTCTAGTTGGTTTGAAAATAGAGGCTCTGTAATATTAAATGCCTATGTTTTGAAGAATACATTCCATTCTACAATTATACAATATTTTGTGGTGCGGTATATTTCTATTATTTATTTAATTAATATGATTCTTGTTTCCTGCTTCTAATTGTTGGAACACATTTCTATCATTTATTGTAAATATTAAAGTTTTTATTTGTATTCAGGAATTTTTTTTAACTTCATTGTAATATCTCTATCAATTAGTGAAGAGTTTTTATTGATGCATTTCATCAAGAGCTTGTAGCATAGAGTTTTTTCATATGCTTCTTAGAGAGTGTAGTACTTCTCAAAGATAAAAGGTATTTCGAGAAAGCTTCATGATAGGAAACTGCAGATATGGGAACAAAACCTTCTCCATACGGAAACAGTACAGGGGAAAGCAGTTCAAGTGAATATATAAATATCATCTTTTATATGTAGATGATCTTCTCATCTTCGGCAAGACTGATGTTGATAACTACAAAATTCTGATTCAGTTTTTGGATATTTTTTTATGCTGCCATTGGCCTTTACATTAATTATAGCAAGAGCTCTATCATCCTTCCACCTAATTGCCTCAAGGTTGATGCCATTTGTGTCACTCTTAAAATCCCCATTCCCTCTAAGTGCATTAATTATCTGGGTATTCCTATATCTCCCTACAATCTAAAAGTTGCAGATTTCTCGGGTTTGATGGAAGTTATATGCTACAAATTATCTGGATGGAAAGCAAAATCTCTTTCTTTTGCTGGGAGGTTATAGTACATTCGTTTTACTATTTGGAATACTATTGCTTACTGGATTAGAGACTCGTTTTTACCAAAATCTATTATGAAGCAAATTTATAAACTTCGTGTTAAATTCCTCTACTTTGGTGACACTTCCATTAGAAAATTCCATATGATTTCTTGAAAAAATAATTGCAAACCCAAACATCATGGGGCCCTTGACCTCCCTTCTTTACAAGCGCTTCATTTCAACTATTATTGTGCTCTTATTGTCAGGATTTATAACAACAATAATTTCCTGTCTAATTGGCTTTTGTCTAAGTGCATTTCTCCATGGAAACCTCCCCCTTCAAAAGCCACACCTTTTTGGAAGTCACTGTGTAATCATGCGGTTATTGGTAGAGAGATGTTCAACTTTAATGTTTGTCCTACATTTCCAATATCTATGTATTGGGATTATTTTATCGGCGGTAAAAGGCTTGAGGATGTGCCTGAGTTATTGCATATGTAGGGGATTTTTCCCCTTAATGCTATTATTGATGTTATATTAAAAGATGATGGGTGGGCGGTACCCCTTAATTACTCTTATGTTGCTCTTAATATTCTGAATCTACTTCCTGTAGATAATTCGATCTTAAATGCATCTTACTAGGTCATTAGATAGCTTTTGTACTGTAATCCAAATACAACCTGCAATATCCTGCACCACCCAATCACCTTCTAGTCTTATACTCCAATAGCTCATATCACCTCCTCCATAGAACAACCATATCAAACTCATAAATACCTAAGCATCATAACCACATTTAATCAAAGAATCTATATATAGAATACTATTAACAAATGCATACTACATCTTTTTTTCTATTTTGTACAGCTAACTATTTGTTCATGAGAAGCTTATTTTCTTTAAACTAATCAACAAAAGGTTGTCTCTAATCATCTCTTTCTTCATTTTTTGGGGTCTCTAACCATGATTATGAGAATCTGCTAGCCTTATGTTTTCTCTTAATAAACTGAGGTTTATTATATATGTTTTTAGAAATAACTAGTCACAAAGGTTGATGATCAACAAGAATTGCATCCTATTGGCCTGAATTTGACAACTCTTCTACCAGTAGGGATTGTAGAATCGCTATTCCTAGCACTCAATAAGTGTGGATTCCAATCAACACAGGCTAGTTGTTCATGCTTGTCATTTTTTTTGCCCATTTGGCTAAGGAACTTGCTTTACTATTTTAAGCTTGAGAAACCTGTGTTAGTGTGACATTCCAAATTTGCTTTAAGAGCTTTGAGAAATCATCTGTGATAGTAGGCTAGCCCAAACTTATTGATGTTATAAACACCCAACAACTAATTTATAACGAGCTGAGAATTACTAAAAATTTTGGAGCATCTGAATTTCTAATAAAATTGCGATTTCAAGATGCGCCAATAAAGCCATATATTCAACTTCTTAGTTTAGGGCTCATTTAAACTAAATAAATATCTCATTATACCTCCATTAAGTGCTACAAAATATGAGATCGATACCAGCTCGGACCATCAAAGATTTGGAGATTGGGTAGTTTTAGGCCTCGTTTGATTAGGCTTTTTTTCTCCGTTTCCGTTTGAATACGCCGAAATCAATTAGTATTTACTGTTTGGAATCAAAGCTTAACAATAATTCCTTTTTAATAAACATCATTTTTTCGGCGGTTACAAAATTCTTTTCGTATCTGCTTTTTCGGTCACAAAACGGAATTTCGGAAGCGAATTATGTCTTTTATAATAAAATCTCAAAAGCAGAACTCCTAAACAAACAATTTAAAATTACTTTCAAGTATTAATAAGCACTTTTAAAAATATTAGTCAAACATATCTCATTATTAAAACTCCATTTTATTGAACGGCTTTTTCTCAACCTCCTTTTCTAAAACTCTTTTTTATGTAAGCATAAATCGAATCAAACGAAGCCTTAATTGATAATGCTTCGTCAAAATACATCTCCCAAATTTATAAATTTCTCTCTTGAATTAGCATAATATGTTCATCGGGTAGATCATCATTGAACAATGAATCGCCAGGAATTAAATGTACAAAAAAAAAAAAAAAAAAAAAAAAAAAAAAAAAAAATTTTCCCATTACTCTAGAATTTGACCATTCACTATTTTTTAGGCACACATATGATATCGAATTGCAGTAAAAGGATTGCCCATCTAGCAAGACGTTCTATTAACGTTGGTCTTATCATTAAGAACATCAACAGATCAATCTTTGATACCCGAGTGACTTAATGAGAAAACATATAAAGGTGGATTTTCTAGACAACAACAATGCCAAATAATACTTCTCAATTGGATAATAATGCATTTATACTTTGATTAGTCTTCAAGTAATGTAACAGAGAGCATATTCTTTATCTTCTTCATTATTTTGTGATATTAATGTTACAAGGGACTTCTAATATTTTTATATACAAAATAAGAGATTTCCTGAAATTGGTATTGTAAGAATAATTGGACTCAATAATTTCTTAATACTATCAAAAGCTTCTTAGCATTCATCATCATATTTGAAATGATTATCCTTCTTCATCAGCATTGCAAATAATTGATATTCACCTGATAGATTTAATATGAAATGTTGAATGAATGCGACTAATACTTGAAAAAAAAGTAAAGCTGATGAAGACTTTTTAGCGATGGCATTTAAAGGACTGCCTTTATTTTGTTAAGATCAATCTAAATTCTTTGATGACATACAATGTAGCCAAGAAACTTTTCCAATGAAACCTCAAAAGAAAATTCAAGATAGTTCATTTTGAGTCAAATTTTTTATCCTCTCAAATACGAGTATCAAGTTATCAAGATGATCTTTTCACTCCATACTTCTAACGATGAGATCATTTGCATAGAATTCAACCTTTTGGTGAATCAACTCATTGATGATATGTGTCATAGCCCCTCCAATAAGTATAATCCCAACATTCTACAAACCGAAGGGCATGACTAGGTAAGAAAATGTACTGATAGTCATTCTAAAACATGTATGCTTTTCATCTCCATGAGCCATTGATTTGACATATCAAATTATTCATTCTTAAATGAGAATATATCATAGTTAGAATTATTGTCAACTAACAGTTCTGATATTGAAAGCAAAAATTCATCTTTTGAATACGTCTTATTAAGATTTCAAAAGTCAATGCATATGTGGATCATTTTTCTTTGTCTTCACAGGAACAATATTAGCGATCTAGTCAGCATATTTTTCTTCTCAAATAAAACCTAATTCGATAAACTTTTTATTTATATTATAAAAAATTCTTCAATTTTGCAGTCCCATCAACCTTAGAGCTTGCTTAATAGATATTATATCTAATTTGATAGTTAGTTTATGAATAGCTACATTAGGAGATAAGCCCATCATTTCATCATATGTCCAACGGGGCAAGGCTTTCATTTATTTGACCTTATCCTCAAAGAGAAGAATACTATTGAAAGTTGGGCAAGAATTTTCTTTAGTTCCCAAGTTAATTTCTTTCAGTTCATCCATTATAACAGCCTACCCACTATCGTCAAGTTCTTCTAATGTGGGTTTGGCTTCCATATCTTGATCAATTGAGAGACTAAATTCATAAAGATTTTTTTTATCTTCATCTTCATTTTCATTTCAAGTTGGGGTTTATATCCCAATTATCGTGTAGCAAACATTCTTTTAAGGATATTCAGTTATGATAAATCCAAGTCTTTTTTGTAGTATGACCATCAATTCTTAGTGATGCGCGCCAAACACCATTTTCTTTGAAGGAAATGAGTTCATTGTCTAGTGATCCCAGTATGAACTCCAAGTTTTCACATCAGCTTTTGAATTCCCTCGGGATAATACATAGACAACTTTGTAGAAAATATCTCTCCTTATTTAGTGAATTTGACAAGCTAATCAAAATTCTCTTCTTGATGGTCTTCGAATTTATAAATAAGCTCCATAGTCCACTGTTTCTACGTAGAGGAGATGCATAAATTGTTTTAAGCACTGTTTTGAAAACGGGACTGGACCGGACGGTTCAACCGTGAACCGATTTGTTGATTGGTCCAATCGAGCTTCAGAACCGGCTCTGCATCGAACCGGATCAAACCGGATTGAACCGACGGTTCAACCGTTGAACCAGTCTAGGTTGGACAGAAGAGGCCGGTTTATAAAAATATTTTATTTTTGTTTTAATTAAAATTTTAAAAATATATTTTAGAATATTATTTAATGCTCATATATGATTTTTATTTTATTAAATTTTTATAATATTATTATTTATTACATCATCCAGTTCGGCCCTAATTCAACCAGTCGAACCGTGAACCTCTCCATCTCCCGGATCATTATCCGGTCCGATTTTCACAACCTTGATTTTAAGCTCTTTGGTGCTATGAGCCTCACAAGGTATAATCTCTCTAAAATATTATGAAGAGGAATAACCATAAATATATCGTCTAAAATTGACAAATTACTCTTTCTCTTTGAGAAGATACACCGTACCCTATTTGTGTAATCAAATTCATAGTCATTATTGAAATATGAAAATTTTTCTTTCATCTTCTCTTTAATCAAAGGCTTGCAAGTCTCTTTGGATTTAGCAGAAATATCATCATCTTCTATGTTACTTCCCAAATGAGGCATAGCTTCGTTTGGTTTGACTAAAGTATTAGTTGTTTTAGGAGTTCGTATTAACCTCTTTATTCCTACTTGCTTTTTGTCCTCTTCTTCTCTAGTTGTTTTGCATACTTGAATGTTGATGTTTTGGATTCAGGAGGTTTTGTTGGTTTTAGCACTTTTGGAATAAAGTATTTTACATCTTCATATACTTTTACTATATGAACTAAAAAAGATTGTACATCACTTGAGACTCTAAACTCTTTCTCATATCTTAAATACTTCATGTATTAGTGCATAGTTGATGGAACAAGGCCATATTCTTGAAGCCACAGTCAATCCAATAGCACTTTGAATGAGGTGTTTGCATCAACTAAATGAAATTTGGATTTCATATAAAATCTGTTAAACTTCAGAGGGAGAATGAATGGCCACATAATTTTTTTCCCATTTCCATTAAAGATATGCACTATGAGTTTATCTGGTCCGAGATGTTGAACAATGAGGGATAGTGATCTTAATGCACCTAGCCTCATGAGATTTATCAGAGCCGAGATCGATCAGGTTCAACTTTATCATGACATCATCACTTTTTGTTGTGAGGTATAGAGGATGATTATGATCTATAATCCCCAACATAAGATCTGCTTGGCAGAATGTAATAACTAGTTTAGTTTGAGCTTGCAAAACTTCAGTCAAGCCTCTCAACGAAATATGCTTCACATCTCTCTAAATTTTTATGACTTTGAATCAAAGTTTTTCAGATGTCTTTTAACACGAGCTTCATATATATTGAGTTGTCTTGCATTTTTTTTAGATGTGACAGGATATTATGTTCCACCCTTTTATTTGAAGTAAATTTCTCCATGGGATCCTTGGAAATAATTTCTTTATTAATGACTATATATTTTCCCATATCTTTACTGGATAATCTCTTATTTTATGAAAGTAGCAATACCTTACAGCTTCTCGATTATACTTGAACCACTTCATCCAATTCAAATTCATCCAATGAAGTGATTTCTTCAAAAGCAACATTCATTATTTAAGAGGATTCAACTAAGAGTTCAGAGTCACTATTCAACCCCATATGCTCCATCTATGAGGCCCTTTTTTATTCTGATCTAGATTCACATTCTTAGGGTAATTTTTGTTGGAGTCATTGCCACCTGACTTATATTGTGAGCTTTAAGAAGAGTTTTTTTGATAATTTGATACCACTGAAATGACTTAGCATGTTTCCACATGGAGTGATTCTTAGGGGTGTCAAAAAATTATCCGAATCATAAACCCGACCTAAACACAATCTGAAAATTTTAAGTTTAGGTTTAATAAACGAGTCGAGTTTGGGTCATGCATTCTGACCCGTTTATTAAACAGGTTAGGTTCGGGTAGACCCACCAACCTGAGTTTGAACTGAAATTGACCCGTTTAATATTTTTTGTTAATTCCTTTTATTTATTGATATTATATTTTATTTTTTATCAATTAACATAAAATTTATTATTAATAAGCTAATAAGAATATTTTTTTAATTAAAATGACTTATAGGGTCGGATTTGAGTTCCCAGTGGGTTAAGTTTGGATTTGATTTTTGATCCATTTATTAAATGTGTTGGGTTTGAATTCATCGGATTCGAGTCTGATCAATTTCAAATCAAACTCGAATCCAACCTGTCGACCCATTTGGATACCCCTAACGATTCTCCATCTTCTTCATCTTTTATTTTGCATATGCAAAGGTATGACATCAAGTCTATGAGTATGAAAGGCCATCTCATTGGCTGATGATATCCCTCCAGGTTATTGATGATCTTTTGAATTACAAACTTCTTATGATTTGATCCTTTGGGCATACTTGGTCTCTTGGGCATGCTCATAGAGAATCACTCTTTATGTTGGGATGCATCGGCAATACTAAAATGTTTTATAATCAATAACTTGGAAGTGAATGCACTTGAACTTAATTTTTCATACAATTCAAGCACTAGTTCAATTGAAGACCTCTATTTAACACCAGAAACTCCTTCCAACTGCTTTAGCATCATTAGTGCCTTCTTTGAGATTATGGACTCCCACTCTTCATTTTCTTGTATTGCTTTCCCTTCTATTTTATCTTCTTTTATAATTAGTGGTATGGGAGAGGATGTAATTACTATTGTAGATTTCCTTTTTGGGTGAACTAAGAAGTTATTTGACAGCGTAAATTCAGCTTTTTAAAATTTTTTTCAAGCCAACTTTTAAAGACATAACAATCTTCAATAGAATGGTCAATTAATCAGTGATAAATTTAGATCCTAAAATGGCCAATTACTCGGTGATAACTTGGACAAATTTAGCTTCTCAAAATTTATCACCCTATCTAATAGATCCTAAAAAGATAATGGAGCTCAGGAATAAAAATGATAACATCTTATTATTGTTGTTTCCCATTAGCAATTGATTAACATACTCCTCTTCCAAATGTCGCTCATACTTCTTGTTCATATTGCGCTTGAAGGTTATATACCTTGCACCAACTTATTCTTTCTTTGCTTCTCTATGGCAAGATCAATAATAGTGATCTACTCATGTACTAGCAAACCTCATTACAAACATATCTTCCAATTTCACAAATATCTATGCGAATTATTGGAAAACTAAATGAACCATTCAAAAGTAGTCGTAAACAAATCACTAATGAATTAGTAGAAGAGTAGAGCATCAACACATCTGATATTGCTTGGGTTAAGTGTTTTTTTGGATAGTCATTGCCATTGAAAGTATTGAATTTTGGCACGGAATAATCCTTTGAACATGTTACCTCATCGTACTCGGCTGGATATGGGCAACCTTTCCCCACTAACTTCTCTGGCTATTCTGAAGCAATAATAGCTTTAGCTTTCTCATTGATGAGATTTTGAAGCTGAGCAGCCATCACAAGCTCGGATGTACTTGGAATATTTTGAGCTGGTTGGAGCACTACCGGATTTGTTTCATTTCTCCCTTCATGAGCATCCTGCATTTTGAAGGCTTTGGTACAGAAGTTATTTATTTCATTTACTGTAGTGGCATCAACAAACAAGGGATTTTCCTCTAATTCCACGCCTTATACCTCTCCTAAGGAGGAACCTAGATCTTAAGCTGGATTATTGTTTTTGTTCTTCTAGGGGAGCAGAAGTTCCCACAAAAGCAGATCCTTCTTTGTAGAGTTAATTGCCCTCTTGGGGGAAAATCAACAAACAAGAGATTTTTCTCAAATTCCACTCCTAAGGAGAAACCTGGATCTTCAACTGGACTACTACACTTGTTCTTGATATTCCTAGGAAAACAATCATTAGCACCTTCTCTATGGCCTTTCAAATGTACACAGACAAAGAAAATCATGTATGTTTAAATCAAATTTTATAGAAGAAACTTTAATGCATGATATTCTGTTGAGAATATTTAGATATAAGTAATGATTTGCAATTACAATATGAATAGATTAGTTGATGAGTCTATTGATGGTTGAATGCCATTTCTTCTTTGATCTAAGTTGTGCGCATAAATGGCTCCAAAGCTTCAAAGAATGCATGTGGAGCAAAGCCCTACATGGGGTCCTGGTTGGGTACCCATGCTTTACTCGAACAGACTTCTCCCACCCACGCTCACCCATAGTGACTTTTGGGTTGTCGTACCTCCTATACCCACCCACTTTCCATACTTTTTGAACACAATTTGCCAAAGACTGAATGTTGTCATTTGCTCTGATTGCAAACTTTCAAGCCGCATATCAAAATTAATCATAGTCGCAGCATGATTAAGTGTTGCACGCTACATAATGAGGATTACATTAATATAAGATATATGATGATTAGCAATGTAAATCGATTTATCCCCCTAATGTTGAGTACCCACCCATATCCACCCACAAGGTCATGAGCGTACCCATACCCACCCATACCCATTAAGTATGGGTGGGTACATGAGTGGGTGTGGATATTGGTACCCAATGCAGGGCTCTGATGTGGAGTTATTCCTTCAAATTATGTCCGAGTTCTTACTTTCAAGGTATGCTACAATTAGTTTTTCATTTCCTACTCCAAAACTTCTCAAGCACCAATCCACTTCCAATAAATCTTATAAAAGACCGCACTCAAATTCTATCCTCTTTCTACAATTAAGAAAGGAACATAAAAAAAAAAAATTAACCCTCCATTAAATTGGAATCAAAGTACGTTACGTTTTTTTTTTACTTCTTTTCTCAAATATATAAATAAATAATTTTTTTTTGTGATTTCTCTACCTTGGTCAATCGCCCCTTCTTCCCAATCCATCCTCATTTTTCCCCTTCTTACTCGTGCAACTAAAAAAATTAAATTTGAGTAAAAATATCATAAGAAAAAAAATCAAACAAGTACTTAATAAAAAAAAAAAGATTTTTCCACCTCGGCCTCTAAACCAATTTCAAAATAATCAAACTAGACCAAAAGCCAACAAAAGCTTCCCTTCCATCAACTCCAATAACCAATCCTAATCATGTAACCTTGAACATCGTAGGATGTAAACAAGCCGAGTTGAGTCGAATATGTTTAGCTCTCACTGAGCTCGTTTAGCTCTCATTGAGCTCGAGCTCAACTTGTTTAAAATTTTTTGAGCTCGAGCTTGGCTCGAATATGGAGCTCGGTTTTCTAATTTTAAGTTGGATACGAAACAATTGGCAAGAATCTAACTTTCTTGAATTCTGACTTTGATGTTCCAACTTTCTTGAATTCCCGGACTTGCTTTGAGACAATCATAACCATCCAACTAGTAATAATGTTCTCTATTGGTAGCATTTGTAAGAAGATTTGCATACTCAGTTCTCTGTGTAAAAAAAAAAAAAAGTGGGCTACTTGCTGCTTTGGGTTAATGGACCATGAATAGTAGATGCTTAGAGTTCTGAAGTTTTAAACTACTATTTTAGACACCAAAACATGTTTCCTGAACGTCATAACAGGAAGTAAAGGAAAGGCATATTCATCCCCCATCATTGGTGAAATTTAACAGAGAAATTTCAGTAGATTCGAAGCACAATATAAGTTATCAACCCATTTATCAATCCTTATCTTCACAATAAGGTCTTCACAGGAATTGGAAGAGAACTGATACTCCCCTAATATATTCAATATTTGTAGTTATTTAATTGAAGGAAATTTTGAAAATTTTTTGTATTTTTTGTATGCGCTTGATAGGGTTATATTTTCTCAACAATCAGAATATACTGAAATTTTTAGCATTAACAGCAGGATGGACACATAAATTGAGTAACTTGTATAAAATTCTTATTTCTCTCGGTATAATGATTTATTTTTTCTGCCTTTTCAACATCTGATTTGTTTAAGCTGCACCTACTTCCAAACAATTTCAACTTTAACACACAATACAATCAAGATATCCACAAGCTGGAGAAGCCCACAACACATTGAAAATTGAATTTCAAGATGAAATCTGTAATCTCCTTTTAAACATTTTTTTTTCACTTTTTTTATGAAATTGGATGCAGGCCAAATCAAAAGGAAACGAACAGGCTGCCCTATTCCGATAATTCATAAAGAACTAGAAAACAAAAGGAAGAAACTTGGAAAGACAGCAAGAAATATTTGAACTGGCAAACTACCTCACCACTCTACAAGAACTCGAGAAAACAAGACAACTCAAGCAACTGAAATCCAACTCTCCTTTATTTGAGCAAGCTGCACAATTTCAGCTCTCTCTCGAGCTCGTTGAACCTCTTAGCGTCGTCTGAGGTCCTTCGAGTCACCATTCCCCACTTTGCACGTAAGTGGCTAGATGAAACTCAAACTAAATTCTATTTTTTTTCTTGCTATCTTGAAGGAGAAGAATCTCACGCCTACACACTCTTCTCGTTGCTCTCTTTCTTCTGGGATACACGCTACAGCAATATCCAAGTTTTCCAAGTTATCTTAAAGATCGACTCCTGCTCGAGAAACATTGAAGTAAAAAATTTGAACAAAAAAAAAATCTTACACGTGAGAACATACAGGTGCAGGCCGATGAAATAGAAGAAGAGCCACAGCTTGAATTGCAATAGTCCGAAATGTCAACCACGGGAAGGAGAAAAACCTAGCAATTTTAGTCCAGGCACATAAAGTTATTCGCAGTAGCAGCGCAGTCGTCACGTATTACGATTTTATGAAAGATGTATGGTGGCCAGGGTTTCTTTCCTTCCGTATAATATAAGTTAATATTTAAAAAAGATTAATTTTTTGATATATAAATCAAATAGCTCGATAAGCTTTCAAGTCGAGCCAGACTGAGCCCTAGCTCGAGCTCGTATAATATACCGGTTCGAGCTTGACCTCTCAGAACTCAATAAGCTCGACTTGTGAGCTCGTTAAGAGTAAAGTTTGAGACGGCTCGGCTCACTTATACCCCTAAAACATCCCATTTTAAAAACCATCCTAATCCCATAACCTATCATATTACATACACCTAGATCTATCTCCAACCTATTAATGCCTATTCCGATAGTACTGTGAATTTTCCTCATTCCCCAAATGCAAATTTCACATCATTGCCATATATCAGCCCTTAAATCTAGTAGATATCCTCAAGCCACTTTGTCATCGAACTCTTTTAAAATATCTATCCTTTCACATAGAAATTTGGTTTTTCCTCAATGTTGTGTTTGTATTGTTGGTCCAACCAACCCCACCCATCTCTACCATCTGCTCAAAGTTAAGAGTAATTGAACATGTTGAGTTGGCCCCTGCAGCTCACCAACCTACTTCACGCTGGCTTCTCACAATGTCATCGACCTTAGAGTCTCACAAAGTCTCTTGCCCTGTAGATTCACTAATCATTGGTGTCTTTTTACAATCACTCCCCACAACCAAACAACAATCATTGGCCACAAATGTTATCATCAATTCAAATATTGTATTTTAACTTCTGATATAAAGATGGTGCTCTTATTTGAAAATATAATGGAGGCTCTAATCTTAGATATCCCAATTAAAAGATGGGCCTCAAGTATGGTCAGGAAAACCAAAAATGCCAACTTGTATAGAAATATGGAGTGTATATGATAATAAGTGAGGCAGAAAAAATAAAAGATTGCGATAAATCATTGGCAGTTAACTATCGAGAAGGGAAAATCGGGTGAAGAGGAAGAACCAAAATGATAATAAGTAAAGGATTGAAAACACGACAAATGAATACTTCTAATAAAAGGAGGTATTAGGTTTCAAAGATAAATTATAGACAGAAACCCCAAAAGGGAGAAAGATTCATAAGAGGGGAGGCCACAAGAAAACCATTTCTTTATTCCGTCATCAGCATTGACTGAATTACAGGATACTAATCCTATTTAAAGAAACATGCCTTACTCCAAATGGTGACACTATATTTAAACAAATATTGAATTTCAAATTAATCCTAAATAATAAATGACGTTAACCATTCATCATTAACTTAAATGAAATAAAGATCAACACAATGTAAATTAAATGATACTTAAAACATAGACTCATAATAAACTGAGATGGACTTGTAACAATGTCAATTCTCCTATGTTGCAAAAAATATAATGCTGAGAAATGATATGTTACAAGAATAACACATAGTCAACAAGTATACTGTAATGCTAGCAATATAGAACTCAAGGAAACAAGAATAATGTGAAACTTATCCCAAAGTATAAGTAATGAATGGCTCATCCATCCCATAGAGGAAGCAACAAAACGAAAGAGCATCATTACATCAACAATATCAGTAAAAGACACATTCATATATCCTCAAGAAAAGTTTCACAAGACTACAAAAATATCTTTGCGAGCTTGAAGTTCTTTATCCACATTCCGAGACTAATCCAGTCAAGTATTAATAAATTTAATTTGATCCTCATTTTGTCCACTTGTGCTTACGGTTGAATTAGGCTATTTGAGTTAAGTTGGGCTAAGTTTATACATGGATTGCAAATAATATTAAATGAATTTGATATTTTTTTTGCTGAAGAAGAGGAATAAAAAGATGTAGGGGCTATGTGGCAAAATATGGGAGCACAAGCGAGCAGGTAAAGTGGCTGAAAGTGCTATGGCACATCAAAAAAGGGTGACTTGGTTACTCTAAGGTTTTAACTAAAGAGCAACAAACTAATTATGAAGTAGAAATTAATTTTAGATAACAATAACGATGCTATGAAAGCAAATACTACTATTTTTTTATTGAAATATATATATATATATATATATATATATATTGCAATACAGGAGCCCGGACTTATGTTTTGATGATTATAAACATTATTTGATGTTTATTTAGTTTCTCATGATTTATACTGCATTTTTTTTTTTTTTTTTTTTTA
>NW_021318586.1:525299-531730 GCF_001605985.2 Dendrobium catenatum
ATCTGCCTTAAAGCCAATTTATTCTCTTTGGAAATATTTCCAAACCTGAGAATTTTGTTTGGCCGAAAATCCCAAGCCCCACCGCCTTTAATTCCGGCTCAGTTATTGCTTTCCTTTTTTTTTTGAGAATTAAGCCCACCGCCTCTCATGCTCCACTGCCTCCCTCCTCTCTACTAATTGCTCCAGACGGATTCTCTAGTGCAGAACCTGAAGCTTGGAATCTATTCTCAGCCTTATCATCTCCATTGAGACTTGACTCTTCCCCCAACCTTCTCTAAATCCTATTCTACTAAAATCTGGAAATTCATCTCAGATTTTTTTTAGAAATCTGAAACCGTTTTCAGATTTTAAGAGAAGAGGTTTAGAGCTTGCATCCTCTCTCCTATCAAGAGAACCTATATTTTCTAGAGAGAAATCTGAGATTCTTCTCAGGTATTGGGCAAAAAAGTCATAATTTCCTTCAGGTTTTGGAGAAGAGATCCTTTCCCTAGCAAAGTTCAATTTTCGTTCTACATTACCTTCACAAAGCTCTTCCTCCACAAAGCCTAAACCCTCCTCCAACTTCTTGCAATAGCGGACTTGTCACTCCCTCCTTAGCGCAACAACAAAGATGCTGCTCCCTCCTCACAACGGGGGTATGCCGCTCCCCTAGGTTCCAAACCAAGGCACATCCAATTAAATTTCTATTAAATCGGACAGTACGACTTGGATCATATACTTGGTTAAATCACCTTGTGTTTGAATTAAACACAAGTAATAGCTACTGCATACATATCTTTAATGATTCAAATATAAGCGTTATTAACTCCTTTCTTTTCAAGAACTCTCCATAGCACTTCTCTAAGAACTTTATCATATGTTTTCTCTAATCAATAAATATCATATGTAGATCCTCATTCTCTCTATATTTTTCTATCAAACCTCTCAATAAATGTATGACTTCCATAGTAGACCTACCCGACATGAATCCAAATTGATTTTGAGAAATATTAGTATCACGTCGCAACCAACACTCCATAACTTGCTCCCATAGTTTAAATCCTAAACTATTAGTCTCCTTAGCCTTCTCTCTAATCCATTTAGTTTCTTGAATGCACAGAATGTTAATCTTCCTATGAATCATAATATATATTAATTCCATTAATTTTTCTGTAAGGGAACCTATATTCTAAGTTCCTAACCTAATTTTAATTTTATGGACCAGCTTTTTTGCCCACATCCATCCTTGATGTGGAACCTTTGCCTATTTAACATTTCACCCGGGTGCTGGTGCAGCAGTCTTGATGAGGACATCGACAGACACTACAGACATGTTTATCGCCGGCGAAACCGCAGATCGACGGCCACGATTCAGCGTCTCTACTTTTGATATAGATGTTATGATTATTGTCTTAGTTAATTTTCTGTTTTTCCCATTTTACCCTTGTGGGGAGTTATCTGTCTTGTAGCCCTTGAGGGCATTTGAGTCCTTTTACTTTATGTCTTTGTTAGAGGCTATATATAGCCTTCATATTGTAATCTTGAGGCTTAATGAATATTTTGAATGAAAATCTAGTTTGTGCTTCTTTTCTTCTTCTTGCATGAGAGCGTGCAGGGAGCGCCCTAGCATTAACACATTTTTTTAAAGGATTCATGTCATGATTATTCGACAAGTTTTACGCTGGATGTCGACTACCTAACACAACCATTCACTTTTTTCATCCAGGAATTGGGACCTGGCAAAGACAATGTTTTGATTCCATGGTCAATGAGAAAAATTAAACAATGTTCATTAATAATCATATAGTAAAAAATAGCTCGTACAATACGATTAGGTCAAAATTTAAATTTCAAATTAGCCTTATTTTGATAACCAAGATTCGATAGTGGAGTTTTATCAAAATACTTGATCATCCTATAAGATCATAGGTAGTACAATACACTATGTTGGGCAACAAGAACAACAATAATAACAAGCCTTTATCCCACTATGTAGGGTTGGCTACATGAATCTTTTTTCTCCATTAAAAGTCAAATTCTCATCTAAATCTAATAAAGAAATGTCATTTCTAATATTTTCTAACAAAGACTTTTTTTGTCTCTCTACCTTTCTTAACATAAGTTAAAATTAAAAAATCTACTTTCCTAACTGGGTAATCGGAAGGCCACCATTTTATGTGACCAAATCATCTAAGGAGACTCTCTCTAAACTTATCTTCCACTAGAGCTACTCCAACCTTTTCACATATATGCTCATTTTGTATCTTATCTCTAAGAGTAAAGCCACCATCCACCTGTGCATCGTCATCTCTGCAACACTTAACTTAATATTATGCTTCTCTTTTAATGGCCAACATTCTGCACCATAAAGCATTGTAAGTCTCACTATCATCCTATAGAATTTTTCATTAAGTTTGAGAGAGACTTTTCTATCATACAACAAACCTGATGCATTCCTCCACTTCAACCATCCAACTTGAATTCTACTAATAATATCCTCATCTATGTCACCATCACTCTGAATAATAGACCCAAGATATCGAAAATATGTACTTGATTGCCCAAAGTCAAAAGCCCCCCACTGGATCTTTGTTGGAAATTACAACAACAACAACAACAACAACAACAACAATAACAACAACAACAACAAGCCTTTTTCCCACTACGTAGGGTCAGCTACATGAATTCTTTTTTCTCCATTGTGTCCTGTTAAAAGTCAAATTCTCGTTTAAATCTAAAAAAGATAGATCATTTCTAATATTTTCTAACAAAGTCTTTTAGGTCTACCTCTATCTTTCTTAAATACTTGATTTAATTTTTGGATTAACAGATTGTACAATACGATTGGATCATACAGATGATTTAACAGAGAATTCAAGTATTTAATTTTCATCCCCTTGTGAGTGTGTGCTAGGTTGTCTTGCCAATATACAACTATTACATAAACGACTCAAAGAAAAGAAAAGAAAATACAGACGGTTACACTTTTAAATAGACTCAACACTATAATTTCTGAAGTTCGCTTCTTTAACTTGGCTCTTTGTATATTTTACCAAAAATAATAATAGCGCACCAAAAAATATACATATATACCAATAAATGATCAATCCAATATTATTTTTAATCATCAAAACACTTATCGGTCTCCCGAATTTCAACAGTGATAGTTTGTTGTGATTAAGCAGGTATGCTATTGAAAGCGAAAGATTCAAGATGTTGTCAATTCATGAAGTAATAACTTATAGTAGTAATTGTTGATGGATGCAAGAAATAAATATAATGAGTGAGTTATTCAAAAAGCTATGGGCACAGTAAATATGACACTGAATGGTGAGAGTAAATATGACAGTGAATGGTGAGGATCGTGAACGATCTAAACTATGATAAAATGGTTGAAGGAGAAATGGTTGTGGTCGATGATACAAATTATGATTAAGCCATCATCACCTTTTATAACTATATGGAATCACGATTACAAAAAAAAAAAAAAAAAAAAAAATTAAAAAAAAAAAAAAAAAAAAAAAAAACAAATTAAAGAAAAGATTGCATAAACATTCTACTAATAAAAAAACTAATTTAAAAGGATAAACATCAAAGATAATATATAAAAAGCTAAATAAATCCAAAATTAAGTGTGCATTTAGCTCTAACTGAGGTTGAGTTTGAAACCTAATATAATAGAAGGGCTTGGTTTGGAAGGGTTATATGCATCAGATTTGTTGCATTCAAAGAAACTTCTACAAAATTACCATTGCACGATTAAGCACAAAAAGTGTTGATTTGATAGCTATTTCTAGGTATTTTAAGCTTAGCTCCTGAATTACTCTGTTATTAGCTTGATATGTTTAAGTGCATGACTGATGTAGAACGGGAAATGGCTTTGCTAGGGAGAGGATTTCTTCTCCGAAATCTGAGAACAATGTCAGTTTTGTTCCCCCAAAACCTGAGAGAATTCAGATTTCCTCTTCTTGAAAGAGGAGGGTTGGATGTCCGCATCAATGACATAAAGTTTTTAATTTATAAATACACCTTATATAGTCTACATGTTATCAAGGCTGCATATAAGACCTTTGCTCTAGCTACAATGAGATAATTTACGATTATTTAGTATGATTACACTAGGAAAAGAAAATTGAACCAATTTATTTGTTTGCAAATGTTTCAAAATCAAGTTGGGTTTGCTACATGATTACATTTAGAGTAAATTAATGATAATAATTGCATTATATAGAGCATCATTCATGACAATGATGTACAAAAATGCATGATTATATTCATCATAGCATGCAAGAACACTATGTCACTATGTTTGGTAGATCTAAAAATGTTAAGATATGTATTGATTGGTTGTGTGACCTAGAAGCTTATGCTGATTGTTATTATCTAAATGAGCAACCATAGATTAAGTTAGATAGCTCTAGGTTATCTGGTTTTACGAAGGAAAATTAGACATTCATTACAAAAACACTTAAAATAAGAATGAAACAAAGTTTGAACTCATATGAGAATACATGTCGAAGTCATTTTTAAGAAATCTACATAAGTTCAGAAATTTAGACAGGAAAATCAATACGTTATTGAATAGTATAATAATTTTTTCTAGCTAGATAATAGATGTCAACTTTGTGAAATATCTAAAGAACTATGTATTGTTATTAAAAGATTTATTAATGGACTTAGGTCAGAAATTAGGAAATATTTAGAATTTTGTGAACCTCAAACTTTAAATAATGCTAATAATTTAGCTTTTTGAAATTGGTATATGCCTTGATATGAAATAGATCCGGTAGTCTATTAAATTTAAGTCAAAATTGAATGAAAGTTTTGAAGATGTTAGTGATAATGATCCACTATCTAATAAGGAAGACTTAGGCTTAAAGGATTACTTCACTAAAAAACCTGAATTAGAAAATAGCCCCAACATGAAAACTGAGTCTGCACATAAGCATATTGATTTAATTAACTTTATCATGTGGCATTTCATCTGCATCATATGTCTGTTTGCATGCACATTTGCATAAGAATAAACAAAATTAAATGTTGATTGATTATAACAATGATGCTCGTAATTCAAATATTTAAGTTCATGAAAGTTATCAAGGAAACTATAATTTTTTTTCTTTGAATTGATTTACACCGCTTATATTTATCTTTATTTATTGCCAATAATTATAACCCTTTAATATCTAAATTATCATGAAAATAATTAACCATACGATTGTTCCATATCACTCTTATCATATAAGACTTGCAGATATTGCGTTAGGCATATTTATTGGATAGATCACAAATTTATTCTCATTAATGCGTTTAGTAGGTCAAGCTAAAAAGTACTTGAACTTATACACTTATTTGTAGGTTTTGTAGTAAGCTATGTTGTTCTTGAGATGGAGCAAGCTACTCTAAGACCATGGTCATCCCCATTGATGATGACACAACCACTGTTCCAAAGTTGCCGCAACCAACAGTGATGCGGACATCGGTATGAAAATTTGGCGCATCTATCACAGGCGGCGTCGTAAATCGACGGGCATTATTTAAATTTTCATTTATGTATTATTTTCTGAATTTTAGCTCTTGTTTTATGTATTTTCCTATTTTACCCCTAGGATAGTTTATGTGAGTGTCTTGGCCCAAGGAACATTTTTATAATTTTGATTTTATCATGTTATGGCCTATATATAAGGCCTTAATCTATTGTAATGGGATGATTAATGAATATGAAAATTTATGTTCCACATTTGTTCTTCTTGTGAGAGAGCGTTAGTGGGATTCCTATGAGAGGAATCAAAGTTATCACCAACCGCAGGATGGGTCCGGGCTCGTGATTTGAGATCCCTTGGAGAGGGAGAATCGTATCACCCACCAACCTTGGAGACAGCCGGGTTCGTGGTTTTATTCTTTTTCGTTATCTTTTCATTTTCTCCTTGTCGACATCCCCATCCTCCACCCAAGCCACCGGCCACCTCTTCACAATCCCGCCGGCCACCTTTTCACAACCCGCCGGCCATCCCTTAGGCCGACGCCCACCAACCCTCACCACCCCCTCTCTTCCTCCTTGGAATAAAGAAGTTTCCTAATTAGGAGAGGCTCACAATTAATGACAATTCAAATTCAAAATTTGAATTTGAATTAGCATTAATTGGGAGCATTAAGTGATTAATTGATTTAAATTTGAAATTAAATTTCAAATTTAAATTAATGGTTATTGGCTTAATTGGAGGGACGAATTTAAGGAGTAACTAATGCTAATTCAAATTCAAAATTTGAATTTGAATTGTCATTAATTGGGAGCATTAAGTGATTAATTGATTTAAATTTGAAATTAAATTTCAAATTTAAATTAATGGTTATTGGCTTAATTGGAGGGACGAATTTAAGGAGTAATTAATGCTAATTCAAATTCAAATTTTGAATTTGAATTGTCATTAATTGTGAGCCTCTCCTAATTA
>NW_021318586.1:544706-560914 GCF_001605985.2 Dendrobium catenatum
AAAAAAAAAAAGGGAAGACCTTGATGCTGGTAAAATGTGCACAAATGTATTTTTAATGCTAAGCTTTAAATCTTGTAATTGACCAGCAATTCTTACAAAACAGCAATTCTGGAAAGTGGAAACCATTGATGACGATTGCAGTAAATACATATTTCATAGAGACTAGTTTTTCTTTACCTTATAGTTGAAAGCTTAAGTTCTCAACCAACAGGTCAAGATGAGCTGTGTGCAAGTTGATGACCTGATTTAACCGCTAAATCCAATCCCTCTTTTGGACTGGAGTCTCACTGATGCAATAAAACAAGAAAACTTTAGTAAAAAAAAAAATTCAATGAATCGCCCCTAAGGCTGTAAAAGTTAGCTGCGCGGCTGCGCATTCAGCAGCCCATATAAATTCAAACATATCTGTTCAGCATAGGCATACAAAGCCATATTGAGTAATTACTTTTGATCGGGCCACAGAGATATTGATATCAATCCAGCAAGCCTAAGAACTTGGCACAGGATTTTTTATCAAGGCAGGTTGAAAATTTAGAGAAATTATTCCGTGCGGAGTCCGGACGGTAAAGAACCATCCAGATGTGAGTTTACTCAGAGTTTGTACACATTGTGTACAAAAAAAATCAAACTGTATACAAAATTATACTCAGTGTACACACTGTGTAGACTCACATCCGGACGGTTCTTTACCGTCCGGACTCCGCACGGAATAATTTCTCCAAAATTTAACTCCTCAATCAAAGCAAAAGATGTGCAGATGAAGGACATCTTAGGGTTTAGGAATACAAATTTAATGTGACGTGAATAAAAAAAAAAATTAGTTTGCTATATTTAATAAAATTTAGAAAAATTTAAATAAAAGATCACATATCCTATAAATTAACTAGAATTAAATATCAATAAAGTCATAAATGCGATCGAAATTTTACACAATCCACCAAGATTCAGAATGTTGGAAATATAACAAAACAAAACCTCACATTCAATTAAAAAAAAAATAGAATAATGTTAACAAAATAAAAAATTGAAATACAAAGATATCAGTATAAGAAGATCATCTCTTAGAACTTCAATTTTCACATTTAATCAAGGATTCAATCCATTGAAATTTTTATTTAGGCATAGATTTTTTTTTTTTGCATTCCTTAAGAATCTATCTATTTAAAAAAAATCAAGAAATAGCTACCTACCAAGTAGGCTAACCAATTTATTCTAGTGAGTAAATTGTAATATGCGCACATTCAATTACTTAATGGAAGACATAAAAAATGTCAAAGCAGAGACACTTCAATGTTTGGTAGAATGTGACATTGCCCGTTGGTCACGCATACATGATGGTGGATAACAGTATGGCACTATGACTACGAATGCGTCAAAGTCCTTCAATGGCATCTTCAAACGTGCTCATGGTTTACCAATTCAAGAACTAATTATAATATTATGGGGATTTTTATGAGACGTCTTAATCAAGCTACTCAAAAACAAAAAAGAAGTCGTGATGAGGACATCAGCAGGAGATTTCAGCAAGTCTATCACAAGCGACATCGCAGATCGACGGCCATGATCCGGAGCATCTATTTTTGAGTCATTTTATATTATTTCATTAGTAGTATTTTGTTAATTTTAGTTTTGACCATTGTACCCTTTCATGGGAGCTTAGTTAGTTGTGGCCCAAAGGGCACTTTTGTCTTTGAGTTCTTCTACTTTGGAGGCCTATATATTGAGGCCTTAGACTTGTATTGAGGATGATTGCTAGATAATAAAATTTCAGCCTTGTCTTCTAGTTCTCTTAGTGAGTGCTTGAGTGGAGAGACCTTAGAAAGGGGAGAGCAATACCCACCAGCCACCAGTGGATTTCAGGCTCGTGGTTTTTTCATTCGTGGAGTGTATTTTCATTCCTTCATTCCTGACCATCGACAATCCCTAACCTAGCCTCTAGCTGCCAACCACACCCCTATTTCCCTCCTTACCCGCCGGTGAGACCCCCACCAACCAGCCGGCCACCTCTCGGCCGCCACCCCCCACCGAGCTCTGCCCAACCACCCTGGCCGCCGGTCCCTCCTAAGGCCCACCCAACTTCCACCTCAAATGCCACCTCACCACCTTCCTAAATTGGCCCAATCTAAATTAGGTAAGGTTTAATTTGGATTCAAAATAATTTGAATTTCAAATTCTCTTTCATAAATCTGAAATTTATTTTAGGAAATCTCTTTAATCCTCTCCCAAATTTGAGAATAAATTCAGATTTATTGCAATCAATCAATCAATTAATTGAGGTCCACATATATTGTATGTGGACACCTCTCTCTCTCTCCCATATGTTCGGCTCCCTTACCCTTTCTTTTTCTCCCCCTTCTTAATTAATTACCTCCCCCAATCACTCCTCAAACCAAGCTAACCGTCAGCCCCCCTTCCTATCTTCCCCCTCCATTCAAATTTAATTGAGCCACAATCAAGGCTCAATTCAAATAATTCCCTTTAATCCTCCCTCTACTTCTCCTTAATTAATCAATTCAAAATTTCCAAAACCCTAACCCATAAAATCTGAAATTTATTTCAGATTTCAAGTTCCCCTCCCCCTCCCCATTAGCTGCCCACCCCTGGACCTAAACCCCTCTCCACCGCCGGCCTCCTCACCCTCTCCCTCTTCCTTCACAAGCCGCCACCTCCAATTCTACTCAAGACGAATTTTTCTCATGGATGACGGATCCCAAACTTGATTCCGGCATACTCTACGATCAAGAAGGCTTCGTCACCATCTTGCAACCAACCTTCTTTGAAATCAACTTTGACGCCGACGAGACTGTGGAAGGCTACGTGGATAGAGTTCTCTTTCAATTATCCGCCGCTATTGATCAAAGATTCTCCAACAACCAGTGGGTGGTTATCAACCGTCCACCTATCTCTTTGAATCCGGGTAACTCTTCATTGACCAATACTTGCAGCGTTCACAATTTATTAGTGGCATTACTAATATTGTTTATGATCTTCCTCCGCTAAGCCCACTTCAATGAGCGAGATTGAGGGAAACTCATAGGTGAATTTTCTTATTGTTAACGGGTGGATTCATTGTTATTTCCATAAGCGTTGTTGAGTTTGAATTATTTTACAAGTTTTACCATTCTAGCATGTAACTGTTTACTATTCCGAAATCAAATATGAACAATTCGGAGATTCTCATTCTCGTGAAACATTGCTTAGTACTTTGTATGGCTTAAAATACTTTTATTAATTTCTTGCAATTCCTAATTTGAAACCGTTTCACATCAAGGCGTGTCTTTATTTGCACATCGTACACGTGCTGTGCTGCAAAGATTAGAGCAAGAAGGAAGGTGTTTCCCTGAACCCACAAGAATTAATCAACATGAGTTTCAGCCATTTGATATAGCCTATAGATCATATATATATTTTTTGAAAGATGCAATTGCAAAATACAATCACATTCCTCCTTTAACAAATGAAGAAAAGGAGGAGGAATATTACACATACTAATATCATCCCAAACAAAGTTACTACTAAGAGTAACATTAGCACATAGATCGGCTAACTTATTACATTCCCTATAAACATAACTAAAAATAACATTATGAAAATCTTTAAGGCAAGCAAACTCTTCCATCCAAATACCGGTCTTATTACCATCAATCTTATTCATAACACCTTGAAGGAATTTGATGACATTAACATTATCCCCTTTAATTATAATTTCTTTATCTTGCAACATCCACTATTGCATGATCGAACTCAGGGAATGAATAGCTAACATCTCCAACCGGGATACATCCCAATGTACACCACTGAAACCAAATGCCAATTAAAACCTTTTCTTATGATATCGGAATACTCCCCCAACACCAGCCTTATAAGATGGTAGTAAAGAAGCATCAACATTAACTTTTATCCAATCAGGAGGAGGAGGGTGCCAACAATTCTTGAACAGACGATTTGACTGATTAACACCCCAAATGCCTGAATTTATATAGCACACCCAGCCGAAGATGAGAGTGAGGCCAAATTAACTGAATAAGCTACAATAACCAAACTACTATCATCATTACCGCCATGAACATCTTTATTCCAAGATTTCCATGATAGATATATAGCAGTACAATAAAGCTTAACCAAAAACACATTCTTGGAAGAGCATCGTTTGAACCATAAGCATCATTCATCAAAAGAAACAAAAATTGGAACACATAATCCCCATTTATTCAAAATTCGAATCAACTTCAAGCAAGTCACTGCCACATGTTCATAATCCTCCACCTTCATACAACCTCTAGGACATAAATTATCTTCTTTTAATCTTCTATGAACCAGAAATTGGAATGTAAGAATAGCATTATGAAACAATCGCCACTAGAAAACTTCAATACGTGGATTTAGTTTAATCTTCTTAATACAATTCCAATACATATTTTCATTCAGATGATGCACCGAAGACTCAAATGCTAGAGCAGAAATTGATTTCCACGAACTTTGGTGAATAAATTCCACTTGATCATTAGCCAACTCAGGAAAAATCTGAATTTCAGAAATCAGCATAACCAATTCATCACCAAAATAATTCCGTAGCTCATCCTTATTCCAAGCCCCTTCCATTATGAACATATCCACAGTCATGTCATAGCTCCCTTGAGTTGTAACAAACGTAGGTCATCTGCTAAAACACTTATCTAACACCCAAACATCCTTGAATACATTAATAGATTCACCATCCGTGATCTTCCATCTAACAATGGGAGTAAGAGGTTTAACACCATCCGAAATAATCTTCCATGAACTAAACAAGCCATTGTTCAACTCAGAATTCCAACTCCAAGATCCATACTTAGCTTCCAGAATCCTGTACAACAGCAAGTCCGTCTCATTAAGGAAATTCCACGCCAATTTCGCCCTTAAAGACCCCACTATGCTACCACAAGAATGAAGCGTCTACCCATCTTAACCAGCTTACACAGCACGTCCCAACTCACATAATGAAGGCCATTCTTCCCATCCTGCTTATGCCAAATAAAATTCCCACACATCTTGTCAATTTCAAAAAGAACTCCCTTAGGAATAAGAGAGTAAGTACATTGAAAAATTAGAACCAAGAGGATAACCGATTTAAGGAAAAAAAAAAATCTTCCTGCTAAGGAAATAAATTTATTCCCCCAAGCATTAAGTTTCCCCATAGATTTGTGTAGAATTTGATGAAAATCAACACCCACAAGTCTCCTCAAAGCAATCTTCACACCCAAATAGTTCATCTCTTTAAAAGGTTTAAAAACCATCCAAAGAGATAATTTTCTTCTTCCTCCTTTTCACAGCTTTCCTAAAAAGAATAACAGATTTTTTATAATTTATATTTTGGCCAGACCAATTACGAAATTCCAGCAAAACATTCATGATATCCTTTACCACCTTTATACTAGCTTCAGAAAAAATCATGATGTCATATGCATATAGCAAATAAGAGATCCTAGGAGCATTTGGACGGACTTTGATACCAATCACATCACCTTTTTGAATCAAAGTATTTGATAACAATTGAGAGCATAAAATAAATAGGAACGGGGATAAGGGACAACCTTGCCTAAACCGCTTCTAGCCTTAATCCAGCTGGACGAACTCCCATTGATCAAAATCGAAAATCTGAGATCTTCAACACATTCCATAATAAACTAAGAAGGTGAGGACGAAAAGCAAAGAACAAGATATAATTTTTGTTGCAGTTGATATATGCCCACCTCATCTCTACTTAAAAAGGAAATGGGTTTGCAATCATATATCATACTGAAATAAGAAACAACACTTCGCTTAAACCAACGACTCCCTGTAGCAAAAGATGGAACTCTCCTCCATCTTTCTTTCTTGCTACAATATGTAATTGTTGCAATGCTTCAGTTGCTAAAGTAACTGATTGCTGTTGTGCTTCTTGAGCTGCTATAATGCAGATTGCTACAGTGTTGCAACAGTTAAAGTACCCAACTACCTCACTTTTTGAATCTTCTCAAATGTTTGATCCAATGACAAGGGCACCATTTATATATGGGAGAACACGGGTTTTATAAAACAAGAAACCAACACAAGCTAAAAATGTATTATCAACCAAATCTCTCAAAATATAACATAATAACTTATTTCTACCCTAATCATAAATAATCACTTAAAATCTATAATTTATGATTCACATTAATGAGCTTGCATGCGATATTAAAATAATTTTAAACTTTTCAAAAAATTTACAACCATATCACCTAATATACTTCTCCATATCCATATAGAGAAAAAATTAAATCAACTAATATTTTCATTTACAAATTCAATTGATGTAATCAAAACAAACCTATTCAATATGTTTTAAAAAATTAACTTAGCTTGTTTTAATTTTTCACTTCAGCGAATCAATCCAATTCAAGACCATCTATGTTGCAGGATTAGGACTTAGGAGAGTCGATAATAAACTTAACCATTCTGTAACCCTCAATAGGCTAACAAAAACGAAATGCACGTGTACTCAATATCAGCAAAATCAATGAAAAAAAAAAGAAGGGTGATACAAAGGAGCTGAAAATAAATGCTAAAAGTTCAAATGCAATGGTTAAATAGAATATAGGTTGAACACAAACTGACAGCTCCATACCTTTTTTTTTTAAGTGCAGGAGATAAATGATCTAAGTATTACAGATGCAGAAGTGATTAGGTGCACTGGTAGAATATAGGTATTAGATACGTTAAATATGAGGCTGAAAATTTTGATTATACGTACAAGATAACTCAAATATGAGGCTGAATTTTTTAAAGGAAGCTCATTATTCAAATTATATCATTCATCTCGGTAGTAGTAAGATTTATAAAGACATAAAGTTATAATTTTAATGGTCAAGTGAAGAAGTAATTGGTAGAATATGTTTCTAAATGCAAAAGTTCCAGGTAGTAAAACATAGTGTCAGAGGGCCAGAGGCCAACTGGAGTGCTTCAACCCTTGCCTATATATGAATGAGCATGGTGAGATATAACTATCCGTTCAGTTTTTTTGTTGTCTTGTGTGAGAGGAATACATTTGCCTGACTTACCAAATACCCAACCGCACTCATAAGAACTACAAAACTAATCCATCCTTCGACAAACAACATCGAATTCACAAAGAACACCTAACGAAGATATGCCGGATAAGCTAAAATGTATAAAAAGTGGCAACTGCTTCACCTATTATAATTTCTTAAAAATAATCTTCATAAAAATACAGCTATTGGGAGAAAGATTATGTGCATACAAACAAAATAGAATAATAATTTCTAAAGAATTATGTCGCAGAGCTTTGACATACCTTTTCAATCTATAAACCACCTCTTAAACAAAAGTATAGGTTAGTTTGGCAGAATGCACGCCACTTCTTAGGTGATCCCTCTCTAGAAGCTTCCCTTGTTCCCTTCTTTCTGTTATTTTCATGCACAGTAAACCTGCATATTCTCTCATAATTCTTTGAGAAATATTATAACAGGAAGGACCCACAAGTGACAAGTTCAAGTGATTCTTTTCAGTTTATAACAAGCTCTCATGGCCTATTTCCAGGGTATAATGAAAAACTGACCACTTTGATGTCAAACTAATATCAGACATTCAAAAATTTTTGAACAGCACCATCATCATTGAAGTTGAAGGGATAGAAACACGACACTGATGCATCCAAGAAGGCTACAGAAGTGTTTTTATCAGGTTGAAATCTGACTGCTTAGATTTCATATTTGCCCGAACAAAGCTCGAGAATGCAATAGGTTCATCAGGTATAATTCCTTTTTCCAGCATTTCCTCTAACAGGTTCGCAGCATTCTCTACCTTCTCCTGCTTACAGTATCCACATACTAGAGAGGTGTATGTAAAAGCATCTGGTGTAAGCCCCCTTTCCTTCATCTCATCAAAAAACTTACAAGCTTCTTGAAGATCCTGCATCCTGCAAAGCCCATTAATTACAACTGTATAGAGAACTTTATCTGCATTCATTTCCATTGTCTTAATATATTTGAACATAACATTTGCCAGAGAAGAAAACTTGGCTTTGAATTCTAAGTCTCTCAGTTTTTTGTCAAGACTCAAGCAACGTTCAGTTAAATATTCTTTTAGATATCCATCCAAAATAACTGTTAAAGCTTTAACATCAGGTTTAATTCCTCTTACCTTCATCTCAGAAAACAAATTGAAAGCTTCCTGCAGGCGGTGAACCTTGCAATAACCATTCATGAGAGTGGTATACAAAATGATATCAGGCAAGAGTCCTCTTGAAACCCATTTATCAAATAAAATTCGAGCATTCTCCATGCCTCCAATGTGACAATAAGCTTCAATAAGATTAGTATATGGTATAATATTAGGAGTTATACATGTCTTTAGCATATGATCTACTGCCGTAGAAGCTCTTTCAACATCCTTCTCTCTACAAAGATCTGTTATAAGCCTAGAACAAGTGATCTCATCCACCAAATTCCTTTGCTCAAGCAACCTGATAAAAAGCTCATATGCCTTTTCTGTGTAACCTTCTTCGAGGTAACCAGAAACCATGGCACTGAAGAGCGGTGTATCTTGGGCGGTATCACTTCCCTCTAAATTCTTGAACAAAATTTCTGCCTCCTCTAAATTTCCTCCTCTGCAAAGTCCAACAATGAATATGCCATAGGTAGTAGCATTCGGCTGTACTCCTCTTTCCCACATTAAATCCAAAAGGTCGGCAGCTTCCTGATTAACATAGCCACTCTCACATAAACCTCTAGCAAGCACGTTGTATGTCATAAGATCAGGTTCTACATTGGCATTCAGCATCTGCATGAGCAACCTCTTAGCAGAATTTATTTCTCCATTGCAGCAATACCCACAAATCAGCGTAGTGAAATGGAACTTATCTGGAAATAAACCCCGGTCCATCATTTCTTGAAATAAATCCATGGCGCATTCCATTTCTCCTAGCTTGCACCAGGCGTCTATTGCAACATTATAGACAACTCCATCAAGGGAAATCCCCGAGTCCTTAAATTTCTTGAAATACTGTAAGGCATCATAATATAAGCCAATCTTACAGCAACCCCGAACAAGAAAAGTGGCAGTAAAACAATCATGAACAATATCCTTTGACTCCATCTCCTCTACAAGACGTGCAGCTTTTAAAAGGTTCCCTGTTTCGCAGAGAACCTTAATGAGACAGTTGTAGCTAAAGGTATCTGGGGACACATTCTGTAGTGTCATATCCTCAAAAACTTTTTCAGCTTCTTCCAATTTCATCTGTTTACAAAACTCGCTAATCACCTTGTTATAAGCTAGGGTACTAACTCCCTGACTTGTAACCATTTTAAGAAATTCAATAGCTAAATCTGGTTTCCCGCATTTACATAACCCAGCGATAAATGTAGTATAAGCAAACAGGTCTGGCGCAACTCCAGCTTGTGTCATTTCTACCATAAAATTACTCGCATTCCCCAACTCACCCCAGCGAAATGAAGCCTTCATCAAAATTGTAAAAGTATGTACATCTGGACGGATTGCAGAACTGATCATGCAGCGATATGCTGCCATCACCATCTCAAAATCACTTACCTCGGCCAGAAAATTCATCAGAAAATTGCACGTCTTAAGAGATGGGATGAATCCAGATCTAGTCAGGTCACGGAAGGCCTCCAAGGCATCCTTGGGTCTCTGACATGACGCATAAGCTTTCATAAGTGAATCAAACACCAGGAGCAACGACTTTGAACAGCGTGGACCCTTAGAAAGAACATCAAAGAGTGCAGCAAGCTCAAAACTAAAACTTCTCTTCGTTAAGATAATTTCAGAGAAGAGAGAAACAAGCTTCTTCCTCTGACCTGCATTCGAAAGTATGCGAACAATAACGGAGCAAGTGAAAAGGTCGTGCCGAAATCCATGGTTCTCAAAGCCCCTGAATATTGCAAGAGCTATGTCTGGATTGTGTCTCAGATTTGCGAGGGTTTGGGCGACAAGAAGAGAAGTATGGAAGCCAGAAGAAGCTTCTGGATAGAAATCACTGGACTGAATCAATACAGCGGAAGAGGAAGAAAAGAAGGGAAACGATTTGGGGCTGAATGCCGCTGATGATGATGCAGAGGGTTTCTTCCTCACATCGCGTGAAAAATTCGAGGGTTTGAGGAACCCACAATGAAATCTGAAGAAAGGTTTGAAGTTTCGGCATGGAAGCATAGATAAGAAGATGAAAAAATCGAGCTTTAGCTAAGGTTCCATTAAGCATACTAAAAAATGACCTTTAGGGGCTCTTTGGTATCGGATTTGGCATAAGATTTAAGCAGGATTTAACCTAAATCCAGCCAAATGGTTTTCTGCGCGCCTGCAAATTCCGCGGCGACGCAAATCCCGGATTTACGGATTTACGGCATAAATCCGTGTAAATCCGCGTAAATCCGAATCCCATTCTTCGGCGGATTTGAGGGATTTACGACTCGGGCGGCGTCCTTGTCGTGGAGAAAGATGGTTACCTTCGCAGCGAGCGCTCTCCCGTCGTGTCTTTCGATCCGACGTCGGAGGAGGAGGCGACAAAGCTTCTATAGCGACTCTTTCAACACTATTTCACGCTAAGTAGGCGAGGCCGAAGCAACAACGAATAGCTGGCGACGAGGAAAAATAATAGCAACGGAGAAATGCAGAAAATTAATAAAGCAAACCTAGCGAGCCTCCAACTAAATTAGTAATTAAACTTATTTAACATAATTATAGTATAATTAGCAAAACTTTAAAGGCCTCTACAATATTAATAATTAATTAAAATAATTAAATAATTAGTAGTATAGTTAGTAGTCTAATTAAGTAATCTAATTAAGCTTAAATAAATAATTTGTTGTATAATTTGTAATTAAAAATGAATATAATTAGCTTAGGTTTTAGAATTTGAAATAGAATAATTAATTATATAATTAACATTGTAAATAATAACTAAATTAATAGTTTGTAGAGTATTTAAGTGATTAATGAATTACTTAATTACATTGTTTAATAATTAGTATTATAATTAGAAATAAATTATTAATTAAATACATTTTGTAGTTTTTTTTTTATTTTAGATAAGTTGTCAAAGTAATTCAATATTATTTCTTCATATTTAACTCTCTAACAGTTTTAAATCCTAAAATACGTTGTCAAACAGTTTCTCAGGATTTAACAAGATTTAACAATTGTCCTTTTCACGATTTAATAGTCTCAGGATATACTAAATCCGAATTTATAGAATTTACTAAATCCTACTAAATTAAATCCAATCCAATACCAAACATCCCCTTAAGATTGAAAAGAACTTGAACCAAGCCACCTTGTAGTGAAAAGACTAACTATTATGGATGAAGAGAATGAGGGCAATAGAGAGAACTAGCAATTAATATGGCGCACGGTTGGGTGCCAACAATATGCAGTCTGATCTGGCCCAACAGCTTGACGTACCAACGCGTCAGTTGTTGAAAAGGTAATCACAAGGTGCTGCGGCCACGAAATCTAGAGGGGAGAGAGAGAGAGAGAGAGAGAGAGAGAGAGAGAGAGAGAGAGAGAGGTGAGGGGTAGGTATAAGTGAGCCGAGTCGCTTGGTTGAATTTGTTAACGAGCTTGCGAGTCGAGTTTATCGAGTTTCGAACTTGGGCTCAGAATTTCGAGTTGGTTGGATTATCTAACTCAAATTTGATCCAACTTATACTCGGCTCAAGTGTGCGGAAGGCGGGATCATAGTCAGTCACGGGAAGACGAAATAATGGGCAGATAGAGGGGGTCACATGCTGGAAGGCAAAATAGTGGGCGGGAAGGAGGGATTGCACGCGAGAAGATGAAAATAGAGGGAAGGAAGACTAAATCAAGGGCAAAATAGAAGCTCATATTCAAGACTTGGGATACAGGGTTGGATTATCGAAGCTCAAATGCATGGCAGAAGCTCGGGCACGAAATGGGTGCTCCAACATTCTAATCAAGGGGCTCAACAAGCTCATTTCTGTGGCACGAGCATAGCTCGAGCTCACCTTTTAAGCTCAACCCGAGTTCGAGCTTGGGATTTGGCTTATAACTCGAGCTTGACTCGACTCGTTTACACTCCTAGGCTAGGGAGATGATGGGTTTGTTCAGTCAAGGAGAATTGTGCTTGTCAACTGTGGATTTTTAGACATAATTTTTTTGAGATGTTTTTTGTTTTCCTTTTTTTTCATAAATTTTATATTTATTAAATTATAGAGTTGGACAAATTTATAAGATTTAGTTGAAAAAGTGCAAAAAAAGGGGGCAAATATAACTTTCATGACAAGCGAGCTCCATTCTTTACTTTTGATCCATTAAGAGTTTTTCAAAGTGAAGCACGCAAAGCCGATGCAGTAACAAAATTGAAGAGCATGGATAAAGACTAAAGAGAAGAGAAAATATAGAAATAGATGGGCAATAGACAATAGAAGAAGAAAAATATCATACATTAAGTGTTATTATCAACTTTTCTTAATTTTGCTTTTATTTCTCATTACTAGAATTAATAATAAAGCTATAAACTAATTTTTTATAATTAAATTAACTTCTAAATATTTATGTTTTAATATATTTTCATAAGTTCGTAGCTTTTCTAAATCATTCATCATAACTATCTCATGAATAATCATAATTTTGATCATTTTTTAAATGTTCACTATCCTGCATTTCAAAGCTTAATAACTTGTATTGTATTCAATCCTTTCTTGAGTTTATTTAATTCATCCAATAATATTTTAAAACATAATTAATTATCTCCAAATCTTCAATTAAAAATTTTGATGTCAAATGATAATCCAATAATCAAAATTATTTGTTTTCTCTCTCTCTTAGTATTATTCTTTTCTAATCTACCTTATCATAACACACATTGTCATGCATGAATATGTTAAGGCCAAAATTTTTCTACATTAATTAATATATAATTAATCAAAATATTTATATTAGTTAATGATATACTTGTGAATAAATGTTGGAGCACTTCTTGTAAGATAAAATAATTTTAATCCTTTATTATTATAAAATAATTAATTATTTTTATTAATATAACTATTGTCTAAAGTCTTAATTTATTTATGGTTAGGTTAATTTTGAAAATTTTAAATTAATTAAGCATACTTTAATGTATTAATCACCTATTAAAAATTCTAAAATTTTTATTTTATTTTTGGAAAAACTAAACTCCCTCAAAATTCACATAATTTCTTTCCTATTCTTCATGGCTTTGTGTAGGTTGATCTAATGCATTCTAAATTTTATTATTAGTTTGAATTATTGTCTAAATAATCTCCCTTTAATTCCCTCTTGACCTGGCCGAAATTCTCTCTATAAATAATGGGGTTGGCTATATGTGTGTGTTTGCTCCTTACCATGTTAAAACTCTGCCAAAATTTCATCTCGTTTGTTAAACATTCTCCACTAACCTTTCTTATGACATTGATTTTTTATATGATACTGATTTTTCATATGTCCGAATTTTGTACATCCAAAATAAATAACATCCGAGGAGGTTTTAACATTCTTATTATTTTAACCTTTATTCTACTTTTATTGATGTTGATGCTTATACGCTTTAGATTTTCAAATTTGCTACTCTCAGTATCTACTAAGCCGCTTTCATCAATGTCTTCAGTTTTTAGCACTATAGCTTCATTTGCATCCAAAAGCTTTTGACTCACACTTTGCTCGTGGGCAATGAGTGAGCCAATCAGATTATCAATAGAATAATTATTCAAGTCGTTTAATTCACATATAGCAGTGATTTTAGCATTAAATTTATCAGGTATACAATGTAAAATTTTATTGACCTTTTTAAAGTTTGAAATTTATTTACCTAAAGCATGTATAACATAATTTAAGTAAACATAGTATATATATCTAAGATTATCTTATAAGATTTTATGCAAAAAGTTTATAATCATGCATTAGAATATTTAACTTAGATTTCTTTACTTCATTAGTACATTCATATACAATGCATAATTTATCCCAAATTTCTTTGCTAGTAGTGCAAGTAGAGATTCTCAAGCAATCTTCATAATTCAAAGCATATAAAAATAATAATTCAAGCATTTAGCATTCCATTGTGTATTGATTTGTTCTAATTTACTTCATTCAAAAAAAAAAAAAGGAATATATGTTTTGAAGATTCAATTCTATCATCAAAGATCATCCAATATGATTATTAGATCGTCATGTATGATTAGAGCAAAATAGCCCTTACAGACATTACAAATATAATTGTCCTGCACGATCAGTTCAAGTGTTCATACTGATCATCCTATACAATACTGCGATCGTCCAGTATGATTAGTAGAAAAAGTATGGTATTTCATCTTAGATAATACGGGATGATCAAGTATCATCCCACGTATCTCTCGGGTCATCCAATACGATTGTCCCTAATCATCATGTGTGATCTGATTGAATAAGTTAATCATAGTTAAACACTTAATCATAGGGTCAATTTAGGCATGATTGTTATATATCATACAATACGATATGTATCGTATGGTATGATTAGACACAAATTTTTAATATGAAAATATTACCTAAATTGATGATTGGCGGCTGTGATTCTTGATTTAAACATATGATTATTTACTATGTAAATCATATATTACGATTAGTTCAAAATATATAATTATAAAAGGTAGCCGTTTAGATGTGATGATCGTACAGTACGATATAAATCATATAGTATGATTAGTTCAAAATTGAACTTCGATTTTGACTCAATCTCACTCTCATGTAGTGTGTGTGTGCATGATCACCAAGCTAGCATACACTTTTACAGGACTTGACTTAAGAAATTAAAAATACATTAATAAATATTACAAAAATATTTACAGCATAATATGTATGATGTAAATCGTATAATTTGATTAGTTTAAAATAAATTAATTTATTTAATTTGATTAAATACTTGAACTAATTTTTTGTCTTAACAGATCATATAATATGATTGTGAACATATATATGATTAAAAAAAGAATTCAATTATTTATTGTCGTCCCCTCTTAGTAGTTTGTGATTTGTTCTCTTGCTAACATATAACAAATTATATAAATGAATAAAGGAAAGAAAAAAGTACATATCATTTTATTATAAATTTACTAGATTTTTACACTGCACTATCTTGAGTCTACTTCTCTAATTTGATTTTGTGTATGTTGTATCTAAAACAATTATTATCACACAAAAGAAATAAATAAATTATATAGTAATTTATCAAACTAATAATATTTATGATCTTCAAAATAATAGGTCGAGCTTTCAAATTTCAAAATATATTTCTTTTTTAAAGTTCACATGTTGATTATTGCATAAAAGTTAACAAGCATGCATTACATTATAAATAAATAAAAAAAGTAATTAAAAGTTAATTACATTTTGCTTTGCACGCAAAATTATCCTTCATAAGTTCAATGCAACTTCGGAATTTTTCTAGATGTCGGGCCTATATTAAAAAAACTTAAAAGAACAACAGCTTACCCATCTTGTTGTTGACTGGAATCATGGTTTTGAAATTGATTATGTGTTTTTGGTTGTATTTCCATTGCAGGCAAGAATGTAAGTAAAGAAGTGTCAGATATTCAAAAATTATTTTCTAGAGTCAAAGATATGAGTCCCAGCTCACCAAGTTTACACTTTATTTGACTAGGCTCGTGTTGACTATCCTATAGTGACTCCACTTAAATATAGGTTTTAAGGCTGACCTTAAATTATAAGTCCTCATCCTCTAGGAATAAAATCTTAACAATCTAATAAAATATCAACTAAAATTTAAAATTTTTTCATAAAAAATTAAAGCCCAACATAGTATAGGTTGGGGTACGACTGGGTTGTCAAAGGATCTTAGAGCGTCTCCAGCCATACTGCAAACGAACGTTTGCAGTTCCGCCCTCCTCCCAACCAAATGGCAGTTTCACCAGCATTCATATGCCGATGAACAGTGCGACGCCAATATTGGTGTCGCACTGTTCATCTGCCATTTTTTTTTAAATATATAATTAACTTTTAATTTTAAATGTTTAAATATAAATTTATATTATAAATAATAAAAAATAATAATTTAGAAATAAATTATTTTTCAAAAATTAAAATATTTTTTATGTAATTATTTTTTTTAAAGATAAACATTAACATAAAAATTACGATAATTTTCATATCATACATATTTAATAAAAGACATTGAGTACTACAATACTTAAAAAAAA
>NW_021318586.1:561014-600357 GCF_001605985.2 Dendrobium catenatum
CCCGGTTTTAGAAAATCGAGATTGGTGGCGGTTCAAACCGGTTCTGGCCGGTTTGATGTACACCTGATTTTTAAGGGTGAACAGAACTGGCCTTCAGATCGATTCACGGTTGAACCGGTCGGACCACCGACCGGCCGGTCTGGTCTGATTTTCAAAACATGGGTCGGAAAGCCACCAGAAAATAGTATACCAGAAATCCGCCGAAAATTCCTCCCGTAATGAACGATTTTCCTATAGTGACTATCTTGAGTCTACTTCTTCACTTTGACTTTCTATATGTTGTACATAAAATGATTAGTAGCACACAAAAGAAATAAATAATATATATATAGTAATTTATCAAACTAATAAATTTTTAAATTATCAAAATACTAAGTCGATCTTTCGAATTTGAAATCTATTTCCTTTTTAAAAGTTCACATGCTGATTATTGCATAAAAGTTAGCTAGCATACATTACATTATAAATAAATTAAAAAGTAATTAAATTTCAATGACATTTTGCTTTACATACAAAATTACCCTTCATAAGTTCAGGGCTACTCAGAAATTTCTCTAGTTGTCGGGCTTATATTCAAAAAACATAAATAACAACATCTTACCCATCTTGATGTTGACTGGAATCATGATTTTGAATTGATTAGGTGTTTTAGTTGGTATTTCCACTCCAGGCAAGAATGTAAGCCAATAAGTGTGAGACTTTATAAAATTCTTTTCAAGATTCAATGGTATGACTCCGATCTCATGAAGTTTACAATTTGTTTTACTAGGCTCGTCTTCACTATCCTATAGTTATTGTTACTCCACTAAGATCTAGGTTATAAGGCATACCTTAAATTATAAGTCCTCATCCTTTGGGAATAAAATCTTAGCTATCTAATAAAATGTCAACTCAATTTACAATTTCTTCATTAAAAATTAAAGCCAAACATGTGATAGACTGGCTCACATCTGGGTAGTCTCAAGATCTTAGTGCTTCCTACTCATAATCTTTTGACCTCACAAAAGAACTGTTCAGCATTGAACCAAACCCCTTTGAAAATTCTAAAAACCATTATCCTTGACTTGAACATTAAAATCTAATAAAATATTTGCCATTAATCTAACCAAAAGTATTATTAGGAGATTCACTTCTCTTGAGATATGATTAATCATATATGTAACTCTAGATTAAAATGAACCCTATCTTATATTTATAAGACATGAAAAAGATTTATAGAAATATACATAATTTTTAAAAACCTATTTTTCATTCAAATACCTTTATAGATTATCATGTTTACCTTTTGAGGTGATATAAAATTCTCGATACCGTTTTTTTATCACAAAAATGGTAATTTTTCAAAACTTTTTATTATTATTATTTTAAATACTATTCTAGAATATCTTGTCCGCCTTTTGAGACAGTATGATATTCTTTTTATTGTATTTAATTATGAAAATAACATTTCTTTCAAAACCTTATTTTTTCTTTGAATCCATTATAGACTAATGTGTCCATCTTTTGAGATAGTATGTTATTCTCAATGCAGTATTTGATAATAAAATTAGGAGCATTTTGAATATGTTCGATATTTTATATTCCCATAAATCCTGATTTGATTCCTTAATATACTAACAAAATTAGACAATATTCATTAATATTTGTACTGTACAAATCTTTTTATATAGGATGATCAATTTAAATTTTAAAATTCTTAACTAATTATGGTAACTAGATTCAACATCATAGTTTATCAAAATACTTAATCATCATCTATGATCAAAGATTGTGCAGTTTAATTTGTCATAGTTCCATTTAATTTATTTAATTTGATTAAATACTTCAATTAATTTTTGGATTAATATATCATACAATTCGATTGTGATCATATATATGATTAAACAAATAATTCAAGTATTTAACTATGAGTGTGTGGTTGGTTCTCTTGCTAACATAGACCAAATTATATAAATGAATCAAGAAAAAAAAAAAAAATACTCTTTTATTACAAATTTACTAGATTTTAGCGCTGCACTATCATGATCCTACTTCTTTAATTTGACTTTGTGTAAGCTACATCTAAAACGATTAGTAGCAAACAAAAGAAACAAATTTTATTAATAAATGATATGTAATATAAATTATTAATATATATATATATAAATTTATCGAACTAATAATATTTGTAATAATTAAAATACTAGACTGAGCTTCAAAATTTCAACCTACCTAACTCTCTAATTTTTTTGCAACTCACTTGTAAATGATATGTAATATAGTATTATGACAAAGAAAAGAATTTTCAAATCCCCTTTCATTCCTTTCTCTCCATAAAGGATATATGCAACAACATATAGTTCATTAATTCTATTTTTTTTTAATTCTAGTATTTATAAGCAACAGATGTGTTTTACACTTAAAAAAAAAAACTATATCCCACAATTGAAGAAGATTGAGTTTCAGTAAGAAAGATGACGTAGCTGGAATGATGTTGCAAATAATATGAATTATATAGTTACATTCAAAGAAGAGATGAATTATGCTTTCTTGTTCAGGCGAACAAAAAGAACAATAAGAACCAACCAACTAAGATGTGATTAGAAACAATAGTATCATAATAAACACTTCTTACGCCAAATAAATTTTAACCACAAGACATTTGGAGTATTTGAATACTAAGCATTTATGGATCTTCTGAATTGGATTTGCACTTGCCAAGCCAATGTGGATAATCATGAGAGGGATCATGGATATTTTGGCAACTCTAATAATGTCAAAAACGGTAGCATGAGAGACATTTGATTATGTCAATCGCCATTATGAAGCGAAATTAAAAGGGATGCATTGTTCTGAAGATTGGAGGAAATGTTGTGGTAGAGTCAAGCATCTCATTTAATGATTTTTCCCGGCACCAAGGATCCCAAAAAAAGGGATATATTACTATCATCATAAATATTGAAGGTAATATGTGTTATGATGTTATTAGCAACCAATTTAAGCTTTTCCCTAATTTTAGTACCCTTTAATAGAGTTAGTATTCAAAAAACACTCGTGCTTGCATTTGTACCGACAAGCTAAAATCTCACTAGAATACAACAGTCTCCAGAGTAAATTATAGTCTAAAGCAAAGCTAATAGTCGAGACATCTGGGATGCCCAGCTCCCTTAAAAAAAGTGCCCAAGTCTACAAGAATTCGACCAGGATATCAATTATTAAATGAAGGTTCCTAGCACAGTTATCAGTATAAAAGATGAATTTAGATCGCAATTTATTAATCTTTTTGCGGAAGTTTATAGGCAAAATAACACATTTAATTAATACAGTAAGTAATTACACTCTATATACTAAATCTAAAATATTGCAATCTTCTAGCAAATAAGAGAGATTTTTCCTTCGAAACATCTATTAACAAAGAAACATTGCTCGTTGGTGGAGAGAAATCAAAATTAAACCTTTTTTTATATGAGATAGAAATTTCCAACGAAAAGTTAGTATTGAGAGTACAAGTCACGAAAAATTATTAGGTGCGGACACTGGGTGCAGAGATACGTCCGGTCATCCACTTAAAATTTGAAATTTGACACATGGAGTGGACACGTTGTATTTATTTTTTACTTTGTATATTTAATGCGTCCGCAGAAATTTAAGCCAAGCACATCAAAAGTACAACCAAAGCGCAGGTAAAAGTGCAGGTAAAGCGCAACAAAAGAACAGTAAAAGCGCAACTAAAGCGCAGGTGAAGTGCAATCAAAATGCAGTAAAAAAGCGCAACAAAAGAACAGTCAAAGAACAATTAAAGTACAAGTAAAAGACAAATAAAACACACAAAAATATAACTAAAATGCACTCCACATATTAAATTTTAAATATATGTCCGAACGTAACATATCTCTATGTCTAATTTTCGCACCTAATAATTTTTACAAGCTGAGAGACTCAATTAATTGTTTCTGATAACGAATAGATCTAGTCAAAAAGTTTAAACTTTCGATAGGGTTGTTTGCTAGCTGAGCAAAAATATTTTATTCGAAAGATTGAGTACCTATTAGCCGTATCACGACAAAAATTTGTACATTACTATTATTATTATTTTTATTTTTATTTTTTTTGAAAATTAAAGGCTTAGCCATTTTCATTAAAATGTAAATGCTATATAGCTAGGATTTTCCTCAAACTTTACGTCCAACGAGGCACCCCCTACAAGTATTCCTTTTGGACTTTGCGGTTATATAATGAACAAAAGAGGAAACTCGACGCGCATGGCATCATTGCTTGCTCTCGTCATCAATACGAGTGATAGAGGGAGAATAGAGAGAAAGAAAAGAAAAACCTCCATTACTGGCCAGCTCTAGGGATGCGTAAAGGCCTGCAATATTTCACGAGGAGAACAGCTGTACTCTTTTCTTGCCATCCCTATCTTCCTATCATCTCATTTTTTATATTGCGACCACCAGACCTAATTCGGTAACCATGTACGTAGATATGGCCCCACTTTCCTTCTTGTCGTAGTAGAAAGTTTTTTTAATCTATTAATTAATCAATTAGCGGAATTTGTTTTTAGGATGCATGATAACGAAGTCTGCATGATAACAGAAGATATATATATTTTTTATACGTAGAACAAAATTCTGAGTATGACATTTAGATAATGTATATCATATTAGAAATTATTATGTTAATTGAATAAAACATTAAAATATTAAAGTAAAAAAAAAATTATTGATATATTATAAAAAATTATCTTGATCGAACACGAATCTCGAGATAATTAGTATTCCGAAATTAAATCTAGGATCATCCAAACTCCGATTTCAACAAAATTATAGTCAAAGACGGACCTAATGACATTAAATTTGACCTAATATGAGTTCAAGAGGTTCAAATCGAAGACTCAAAGTGCTTTTGAAAGGTTCAAATCATACATTGAACAATCAAACATTTTCTAAATGTGACATGCTTATAATTGAATCGAGCAGCTCGATGAGACGAATCCAATTAGGCAAAGGTTGCCAAATTTTTATATATTTAAGACACTCAAATACTCAATTAATAAACCGTCCATGATCAATGGAGTCGATATCGATCGTCCATTCAAAACACTCCTAACATGCTCTTGATCTTCTCCCTAGTTAATGGTCATGTCACTCTTAAAAAATTATAAATAGACCCTTCATTCTTCATTAAAGGGAAACTTCAAGAAAGTGAAGGGAGTAAAGGAAGATATATCAAAGCTCTCTTACCATCAGACTTCTCCTCGACTACCACCTGACTCCTAACTGTTGTCAGACTTTCGCCTGACTTCTCCCGGACACGGTCTATTGCTATACTTCCGCTCAAACAATAGCTATCGTTGGACTTCTATCCGACCACCTGCTATATCAACCTACAGCTTGTAAAGAATTTTACTACTTCCTAGTGTCCCTATCGCTTTATTACTACAATTCATGTGCAATTATACTAACTTTTATTGCACGTGTATTTGTTAAGATATAATAAAGCAGGAATTAGTGGAGTTTTCAAAGATCATAATGGAAGATTCCTGTTGGCATTCAATTTTGGTTACTTACTTTGACATATAGCTCAATCAGAGTTGTTGGATATTCGTTCACTAAAGAGAGTTATACAAAATTAGATGTTTGAAGCCAAAGGAATTCTTATTGAATGTGATAATATCAATATTATCAAGTTCCCTTAACGCTCCCCATAAAAATCTAGTAGGAAGAATGAAGATATGTGGATGAAGGAGTTGTCCTTTTTGAAGGAGTTCAATTAAATTTTATTTCATTTTTCTAATAGAAGTTGTAATAAGTTAGCTGATTTGTATTGCATGTAACTTTGCTTTTTTTACTGATTTTTATGGGGATTATGTTAGTTGTAATAATGTTCCACCTTTTATTTCTTTGTTAAAGGAGGGATGTGATAGATTTTCTATCTTTTAGTAGTTTGTATTAGATATCTTTTATTAATGCAATTTGCAATCTTTTTAAAAAATTTGCATTTAGTACTAATCACATTGACAAGACCTTCAACATAACTTCTACCAATGCATTCCACATTTGTCTTAAAAAAATATTTTCCTATATTTATGATTGTCGTTCTTCTTATATTTAATTTATGTCATGGGATTTAATAAAAATGGATAACCCAAATCATCTTTAAAAAAGTTTAAACAAGTTAATTACAAATAATTCATGATTTATTTAATTAGCCACCAATCAATGATGATGAGGGTTTTTCTTTTATCAACCAACCAAATTTTTCATGTAAGAATAGGTAAAAATTAGATGTATATGACGAGACAGAGATATATGAGCTTCAAATTAAGAATCATACCACCTCAGTCCATTAGTAATAGTATCTTGAACTCATTTTGATTTCAACTGCTCGATTATCTCTAGGATTTATAATTCTCATCTAATTACCTGGTTCTCCCACAAGTACGGTTCCCCTTGGAAACCTACTCTATCTTTGACATCCCCAATGTGGAAAAGTATTTGTGATACTGCTTACAAACCAAAAGGGAGTTTTGTTTTTAATGTCACTACTAATTCTCCTGTCTCTCTTATGTGGGATCACTGATGTAATGGGGACTGCTTAACCGATCTCCCTAATCTCACTGATATTCTTAATGCTTTCTCAGCTGAGTCTAACCTCTCGGTTATGTTGGAGTCTAATGGGTGGAATATTCCAATGGCAATTCACGATTCCATCCGTAGGCTTATTCTCTCTATCCCGGCCCATTCACTTTGATGCTGCGATTTTGTTATGTAAAAGTGGGAAGATTGGTTGTTATGGTGATTTCTTACTTGATTTTTATTCGAATGAGAAAGGGAGGTAACCTAGCACAAAATGGTGTGGCATAAACATGTGTCTACCTGTTTTTTTTTTTTTTTTTTTTGTTTTTTTTTTTTTTTTGTCTGGTTGAGCTTGGCTGGTGGGCTTAAAACGTCATATGTTTTGGATCAAGAGGAACATTTCGGTGAATCATATATGCTTCTTATGTAATGCCAATTCTGAAAGTATATCTCACATACTCTATTATCTCTGACCTTATCCCCTACCTTAGATCTTTTCTATTGCGCCCAAATTTATATTAGATTGTTAATTTGCTTGGAGACATGAATCTTAATCTATCGGGCAAATCTTCCTTCTACCCGATGCTGCTATGGTGTTTTGCCTACAACTTATGGAGGGAGAGGAAAGGAAGAAGGTTTGCCAATAAGTTTTGTAGCAAAGCTACTACTCGTATCATTATCATCAACGCTATTTCTCTTAAAATTGCTAGTTAGAAGAATGTGAAAAAATTTAAAGATATTCTTGATGTCTCCTATTCAGTGAGTCTGATTTGTTCTCTGGCTATTTCGTTCTTCTTGATGCTGCTTTGGTACTCTGGCTGTGCTATCGGATTGCTCATTGGTTATGGATAGTTTTTGATATTATCATTTTGGTTAATCGGATGTTTTTTGTGGTTTTGGGCTTGATTTCAATTGTTTTTATTGATGCGGGTGTTGTGCTTCTCGAGTCGGAAGCTTCAGAATTATGTTTTGGAAGGGGATATCCTCAAGGGTTTGGTTACCTCCGTTATGTCGTTGCCGGGCTGATTTCTTTTTTATGGATGGGTTTTTGATGCCTTGGACGATGATGTTTACCGTCCCGTACTTTTCCTTTTAGATGGTCTTCAGGCAACCAAGGGTGTCAATTTAATTTGAATATGCAGTTAAATCTTCGATTGATTACTTTTTGTTCCTGAGTCCAAGCATATTGTTTTGCTATTATTTATATTTTTCTCCATTTTTTACCTGATGTATTTTTTGGTGTAGCAGTCCTCGGAATGTTGCTTCTGAGTCTTTGCTCAATTTTTGTGTGAGCATTGTTTGCTCCCGGCTTTTTTTTTCTTTTACTTGTAATTTTTTATTGTTCTTTACTTGGTTAATGAATGGGCTTTGCCCCTCATTTTTCCAAAAAAAAAAATCTAATTTTTTTGGGGAAATAAAAAAAATTATCTTGAACATCTTGAGCATCTGTTTTCGTACAAAAAAATAAAATAAAATAAAATATCATACCTTAATTTCCTTTGATTTTGAAAAAACCTATGAAGTGGTGGTCCACAAATTCGCCATAGATTAAAAGTGGCTGGATTGCTTGTTCATGTATTCGTTAGCAGCGATACGTTGGGTTTATCCGTTAGCGGCTTAAACTTGATAACAGCAGCCGTTTAAAATATCGCCAAGGGTAGAAAATAGAAACGGTTAGGTTTATTACTTAGATGCCAACGTAATATATATAATAATCACACAAAGAAAAAGATGAGCATATTTATTATTTCAGCATATTAATAAGGCTAAAAGCTTCACGAAAAGATAAGAAAAACTTAATTAAGTACTTTCTTCATATATATCAGTTCGTATTAAAAATTAAGACTTTGTTTGAAATGGTTTTTTTATTTCTTCTTGAAGCAAATTTTTAACATAAAAATTAAAATTTTCATACTAAAAAAACTGCTTGAAAAAGCCTATGATGTTAACTTCTACATGTAAGAAATTAATTTACCAACCAACTGCTCTAATCTTCAGCCTCCATCAGAACCAAATCTGCACCCACTGGCCGGAGCCGCCCTCGCAGGCCAATCTGTTACATTAAAGGCCGACGGAGGTCTGGCCTGCAGCTGCTGCACCTGCCGCTTCAGGAATTTGACGTAGCGAATCGCTTCGTCAAGCATAGAGGCTGTGTCCATCTTCGTTCCTCCGGGTACGAGTCGCTGAAGGATTCTGATGCGCTCGCTGATCCTCTCGCGCCGGTGGCGAGCTGCTACGCTCTGCGGATCGTCACTGATTCTCACGTTTCGCCGGAGTGGCTTCTTGATGGTGGTGGGGTCTATGTCAACGGGCTGCATGGCGGCGATCTTGTAGATCATCTCCTTCATGGCGCCCAGTTCGTGTTGCCCGTCTTCACTATCAGGGGCTGGCTGATCTTGATAAGCGGAGGCATTGAAGGCGGAGGTGGAGCAGGGAGGATGGGAGGTGAAAGGATGTTCGAACGGATACTGCGACTGATGCGGTAGTTGATGGTGATCAGGATAGTCATGGCTGCCCATCTCGAAGAGATCTGAATAAGTGAGAGGGGTGATGGGTTTTTGCAGAAATGGAATGAGGGGGAGGGGGGCGGATTGTTGAAAAGGATATGCAATAGCGTTAGAAGGCATATAAGTAAATGCAAGATGGACTTTAAATAATGAAAAAGTGACAAAGATTGTTGTCATTTTCGGGATCTGGTGTGAGGCCTAAGGGTAGAACTTTTATTTCGTTCGGTGCAAGGACGTAGAGGAACGTCCGGTCGGAGTCAATTTCCCGTCAAAAAATTAGGTATTTGCTCGGTACAACTAGGTATTATTTGATAATAATGAGGAATACCGTTCTCTGAAGAGCAATACCGAGTTATACCGAGCTGTACCGAGAAATACCGAGTTGTACCGAGTTTTTCTGGGAAAAACTCGGTACAACTTTGGTATAACTCGGTATTTGCTCGGTAAAGCCCGGTATAACTCGGTATTGGGTCTTCAAATGATGGTATTCTTCGTTATTGTTTGGTATTGCTCGGTATTTGCTCGGTACAACTCGTTTTTGCGCGGGAATTTACCTCCGACCGAACATTCCTCTACGTTCGGTCGGAGGACGTAATAATTGTTCTTGCAACGAATAAATGAGAAAGAAAATTTATTTATTTATATATATATTTAAAAGATATGGGCTACAAAGGCGAGCCTCATGAGAGAAAGTGATTCACGTCTACCGGGTGCAGCTCATCCGTTAGACGTGAATCACTTTCTTCTTGAAGACTCACCTTTGAAGCACCTAACTTCTAAATAAATAAATAAATAAATTAGAAAGAGATGGTGATGATGATGTAAAATGGCAGTAGTGCTAATTTTTTTTTCAATGCAGAGTGTTATTATGCCCAAAGTACTATAAATTTCAAAATTGTTAAAAACAATAATTTAAGGCAACTAAATCTCAGTAAGAAGTTTTTTTTTTTGTAACAACAATTGAAAATTAAATAGAAATGCTCCTAAGAGTTCATTAACTAGTGTATATGTAATATATTAAATGTTCACTAAGTGCATATTAATAAAAATTTAAAAAAAAATTTAAATTCATAATTTAAGTTAAAATTAGCAATTAGTTGTGTTAGAATTAATTAATTTTTAAAATACTTGTGGAGTTTAAAATAATGTTTATTTCAAACAAGAAACTAATTAACAATACAATCCATAACTGATGTAAAATTACCTAGTTTTCAAATTGTACTTATGGACAGCTTAAGGCTTCATTTGGGACGGTTTTTTTATTACTTATTGAAATTTTTATAGTAGAAAATTGTTTTAAGTAGCAGTAAAAAAGCCACATAGCCTAAATGAATGACCATTTATTTGATTTTGTGTTCCTTTAAACAAATCTGCATAGTTAACATTATACTACCTCGAGTGATTGACTGAAGTTATACTGCAACGACAATTTATTTTATAATCAAATTCAACGTTGCGAATGCTTGATTCACCCTTAAGGTTAAATTTCGTATTCACCTATCATTTTGAAAATAAAACTAACCAAAGATTAGTTTTAATCTCCATCCAAATATTTTTTACCCTATTTTAGTAAATTAAAGAAGAGTTTACAGCTTTAATATGGATCCTTATGTTCCAATGGTGGCAAACCTCCATAGTTAATTGCATCTGAAGAGAAATTTTTTCATTAAAGTGGAGACTAGACTTATTCTAAATTTTAAAAGTTTATTATATATTTTTTAAATATTTAAAAGCTTCAATAAATTATTTTTTAAAATACTTTTATTTTATTTTAGAACCATGAACTCCAAGTCTGATGCATGTAGGTAAGATAGCTATTTTAATATCAAAATCAAGGATTCTAATTTAGATTTATAATCAGAGTTTAGTACTATGAATCGAATCAGATGCATCAAACTAATGCAATTCTAACACAAAGACAGCCTAAAATAAATGTTTTATTTTTAACCAAAAATTAAATTTTCTAAATACTTTATGTTCAAATTTTTTGAGAAAGTATGGCAGCATGTCAGCCCTGACCCATAGGAAAATTCTGGCGGCCACATCTATCGGGCTCCTCATTCCTTGCCATTGGCTTATATGCTGTCCAACTAGATACATTATATAATATAAAATGCATATATGTATGCATGTCATGGTAAAGGAGTTCATGCATGCATATGGTACCAGTACTGTATTATCTTAAAGCTAGCATTCATGTTTCTACAAAGTCCATAACATATGCATCGAAAGAAACCTTTGAAAAGGACTAAACTTTAATGTAATTTACCATCCATATGAATGTAATACATGTACTATAAAATAGTGTATGAAAGAGTAAACATTATAAAAAAGAAGTTGTACTTTATTTATATAAAAGATTTATACAACCAACTAAGGGTCTATAAAAAAGTAAAATAGTTAAGCTCCACCACAATAAACATGATTTTTTATACCTATAAATTATATATATTTAAATACACTTGTTTATCGTCTTCTTGTTACGGCTTTTTATAGAATTTCAAAAGGGAATATCCTCTAAGGATGAAGGAGTTATCTTTTGGAGATCTATAGGGATGTCAATATTTGACACGATAGGAAAATTCGACCTGAACCCGACCCAGAAATTTTGGATTGGATCCGACCCGATTTCAAAATGGGTTGGGTTCAGGTTGAGCCGATGGGTTACCGGGTCAACCCTGAAACCCATTTGAAATGAGCTGCCAGAGCTGCCTAGACTGTCCGCACCTGCCCTAGCAGCCCATACACCTGCCCGCGCCCTACAAGCGACTGCTCGTGCAGCTACCCGCGCGACCACCGAGGTTGCTAGCGCCTTCCAATTCTGCCGCCCGCGCACCTGCCTGCTCACACTCGCGGATGCCCTTAGCTCGAGGCTGCGCCTGCCTGCCTGCGTCGGCGCCCGCCGTTGGCCGTCCCGCTCGTTCGCCGCCTGCAACATGCCGTTCCGCCGTCTCGCTATCACTAGAAGCTGTTTCGTGTCGAGTCGGGTCAACCAACAACCCGACAGGTTGGGTCTGAGTTCAAATTTCAACCCGATTATATATCCGGGTCGGATTAGGATCGACCTGTTTGAATTCGAGTCAGTTCCGATTTCGACCCGAAACCTAGTTTTGACACCCCTAGAATAAAAATACTTTTAAACCATTGCAACTCGATCCTAGGTACTTTCTACACTAACTCTTAACAGTAATAAAACTAAAAAAAAAGCAGATATAATAAAGTGCAATGCAAGTGTGTATAATTTAATAAATTTGATGCACCCTAAAAGAGAACAAGGTGCACCAATAAAAATATAAACTTGTGTGACATCTGCAATCAAACCAAAATTACCGCCATCTTAACCTAGGCTATAAACGGTTACCCAAACAAATCGTCCACGCTGTGTGATGAATATTGAATGGCTTTTATTTGTCCAAAGGGGTTTATTGTTTAAGTGCTTTATTTGAAAGGGTTTGTTTATTAAAGTCCAAAAGGGTTTTTTAATTAAGTTTAATTCTTAATGATTTTGTATTTTATTATTTATTTTTTAAAGTAATAAAATTGATTATTTAGTTTTAAAGAACCATGAAAATTATTTATTATAAATTAAAAAAAAAACAGCCCTAAAATAGGTGTTAATTTGAGGGTTTATTAATTAAGTATTTTAATTTCTTCCAATTACTATGAGATTAATTTCTAAGGTGAAAAATGTCACTAAATGTGTTATTTTTTAGCAACATCACTGTTGTATGTGAGAGGAAATGCTTAGAATTTTTCTAAATTATCTAGACCATACACTAATTGATTTTACCTAAGTGTCTTTACTATTCATCATGCTTTGAGATTCAAAGTGTCTAACCCTTGCAATAATATAATCATGCTCATTTTTATTGAAAATGAAATGTCACAAGAGAAATACAACTTTTTTGTAAGAAAAATAGAAAAAAAAAAATCACAAAATTGTAATATAAAGAGAAAAAGAAGCCTTAAATAAGGAAAAAAAAGGAAAAGAAGAAAAAATTCAATACAAAATGATAAAGATCTCTGTCACCAAATCAAAAAATATGTAAAAGACAACATATATCAGAAAGACAAATCATCAGCACAGAAGAGATGAAATGCACCAACAACCCTAAAAAAGAAGCCACCATTAAGTATTGCCAGGAAAAGAAGAGCCCAACAATAAACAATGCCGAAGACCCTTCTTGAAATAAATGTCACAACCAATATAACCTTCCAAATTCAGCTCATTAGGACGGCAAATTATTAGGCAAAACCGGTCACCAGACCTAAATTTGCGTCCAGATTGATGCACTTTTCATGCTCTTTTACTGTGCTTTTGATGTATTTTTGCAAAAAGGCAGCTAATACACAATTTTAATTACATATTAGTTATTTTTTTTGTTGAATATTTGCAAAAATAAAGCAAAAGCGCAATAAAAGCACAACAAATATCTTATTCATTGAGTATTTGTTGCGCTTTTTAAATACTCAATAAAAGGGCAGCAAAAAGGTAGCTAATATACAATTAAAGTTATGTATTAGCTGCCCTTTTGCAAAAATACATCAAAAGTGCAGTAAAAGCGCATTAGAAGCGCAAGCAATCCGGACGCAAATTTAGGTTCGGTGACCGGACCTAATAATTTGCCCATTAGGACAGCACCTGAACCAAATAGCAAAGACAGAACCATAGGAACTCATCACCAATCAACAGAGCTAGCCAACGAAAAGGCATAGAAGAAGAGAACAATCTATCAATTGATAAGAACCAACAAAAAAACAAAGCCAGAACAAAAAGAGCCCAATAACAAAAACCCAATAACAAAACAAATCCAGCAGCCAATAAAATCAGACAAAAACCAAGACAAGAGCAGGAAAAAGGCCACAATAACAATCACAACCTAAACAAGAAACCATTTAACCTCAAGAAAAAATTTCCAAGACGAATCCTTAGACAGAATAGCCTGCTTGATCAAACGAAAAACAGAATCCAAATCTTTGCAATTACCAAAAAATCTCCTATCAATCCTTTCTCTCCACAAAGAATACAGGGAACAACAAGATTCCGAAAAGAACAAATTTTTAGTATTATTCGACATATACTTAAAGCTCGAAATTAAATCTAAAACTTGAAAAAAAAAATTAGGCCAAAAAAATGATTTAAATCATGAATAAGCCTTAAGTGAATAGAAAAAAAGAAAAACGCCATTATGGTTTATAAATAGAAAGCCGTAAACCGCGACGTAGCATAGACTCAGGCATCATTTTTTGATTTGTGCTCTTCCTTTTCAATCCTTCTAGAATAACCTTATTACTGTGACCCCTAGTCATGTTCCAACAAATGGAACTGGGCAGTACAAAGCCAAAATTTTAATCCTATTTTATGAAGCTCATTATCGATTTTATTCTAAACTAATCATTGTTAGAATTAAAACCAAATAGAAATTAAACCAGCATTAATAAAACTGTGCATGCCAAATCATTCCATTCATATTGGTTTTAGTTTGATATTTAGGCTTCGTTTGATATATTTTTTTATTGTTTTTTAAAATGGAGTTTTAGTACAAAAATTAAATTTTTTCTACTAAATCTCCGTTTTAAGAAGCAATAAAAAAGACATCCCAAACAAAATCTTAATTTGCCAGTAAAACCACTATAACAAAAAATGCTTTCATTTATTTCTATTGAAATCAATACAATTAATTAGTTCATTTTGATTTAATAACAATTAGCATATTAAAAATCTAAAATTAACCAACAATCCCAATCAAATGGACTTAATGTTCATGCATCCCTTACTCCATTTAATTTGAAACCAAATCAAATGTTTCATGCAAAAGTCAAAAATGCCGAAGAAAGCAAGCGTATTAAGACTTTCCAGGAATAAGAGCCAAAAGTGGAGAGAAATAAAAGGAATAGGTGTTTTAGAGAAAAGAAATTCAAGAACTATACATCATTAAAACGTCTATCTCTGTAAGCTTTATCAGCTTCCCTGAAAAAAAGTTCTAAAATATCCCCTGATCCAGCGACAGGGTTTAGTAGAAGTTGACTTACAATGCTCAACTCCAAGCTCCTTGCTTGTTAATTAGATGCGAGAACTTTATTGCTTGTTGCTGGCAAAAAACCTAATACGCCTTGCCCGCAGGCGTGGATGATGAATCGGCCTTTGATTTCATCTCAATTAAAAAGGACAAATGCCTGTCTATTTGACCAAAAACTTCTTCTTTTGATAAATCTCCATTTACCTAAAAATATGGAAAAGACAAAAGGCCTGAGCACATCAGGGAATCTTTCATGGCGAACAAATAGTACAAATTAATTTTGATTCATGAATCGATTTATAAAATCGTATAAGAAGAAGAATATACCATGAAACGGAAACCTATAATAAAAGATGAAAAAGAAAGATATTGTCCAACCAATTGTAGAAAGCCTGCAGTTTTGTTCGGACTATACCAGCTAGTGGAAGGCTTCCCAGCCAATTACTTGTAGATAGTTTCCAATTTTGTTCGGAATCCATAGAAACAGGTACACTGCTGAAATTTTAAATTTTCTGTTACTATCATACCCCTACATAATGGGATAAAAGTTTGTTGTTGTTGTTGCTGCTACTACAATACACAACAACAACAACATCATCAAGTCTTTATCCCACTACGAGGGGTCGGCTACATAAATCTTTTTTCTTCATTGTGTCATGTTAAAAGTCAAATTCTCATTTAAATCTAATAAAGAAAAGTCATTAGTGGAATGGAGTAAGTGTGTGTAAGCTAAGGGAAGAATAATTAGTGCCCAAGAGAGTCTCTAATTATGTTTACAAAATATTACCAATTTTGTCTAATCTTTAATTTATCTTGTCTTTGTATTTTGAATTAAAATGAAGTTTTCTTTATTTATTTTATTTGCGATGTCTGGCTAAATTCCCATCTAGGCGTATGGTAAGTTGAGAAACATGTTTGCATAGATTAAATTTCATAACTTTGAATAATGTAATCTTGTTTCTAGTTCGTTCCTGCTTAACTTAGTTTGTGTATAGGCCTTGCACAAATTTAAAACTTAGTGTGATCTATGTCCTTTACAGAGGCATAGTGAAATCAATTATGATTAGAATAGATATCTAACATGCAGAGATACATGGTAGATAGAATTCTAGATTCATTAAGATGATAGAACAACTATAGTGAAGTGAATTTTTGCTAAGAACTCAAACAAGGTCGATAAAGATGAGGAGTTACATATGCTCTAATGCACTGTGCAACAATATAGGAGATCAATCTTTGTAAGCATGAACTCTTAACTATCATAAGTTCAGATTCATTTAAAGAAATTTCTTTTGATAATCTTAGTTGTTCACTTACATTAGTACCACCACTTGATTTTTGCAATAAGTTAAAGTTAGCAAGGCTTGTAGGTAAAAACAGCCAATGACAAGAATTCCAACGTAGATAAAAATTAGTGAAAATCAGGTTTTTTTTATTTTCAATTGTTAATGTATAACATAGTAGTTCACAAAGCTCATATCCATCTTTTTATATAATGGCATCCTGAAAGTGTGAAAGAATTTAGAGCAATCACATCAATTAAAGGTAAAAATCAAGTTTGAGATTCGACATCCTCCGCTTTTGGACTATATTCTGCATCCAGCTAAATATGATTTCAAATCATATATACACCAATTTAGAACATAAGAAAAATCACACGAGAGACTAGCGGTGCAATCATGCAAGGTTTTTTTAATAAGAACCACTAAAATATGCCTTGTCTACAATGTCAGTCACAAAATATGTTTATATGCACCTTCACAGTGATGTCGTTGTACAAAGCGAGTACAGATTCTACGTTCTGATGATGAGTTTTCAACCGCAATTTCACCTGTAAAGAAAAAGTCCAAAAAAGAAAACTCTGACAAGATGGCATAAAAGCCTCAAAATTCCGAAGACCGCCATTTTTCAACCAACATATACAAACTAAACAAGAAATCTACAGTACCTTTTCTTCAGTATCATCAAATCGCTGCACCAGTCTAGCAGAAATTTCTTCATTTTCAGGAGGAGAATACTCCAAATGGTATATCTTTCCACTAACTGGATCTAGGCGTCTTCCAACCACTCTTTCAAGAAGGGCATCTTCATTTACCTATTGAAAGTACTTTGCATCTAAATTTGTTTCTTTTGGGGCATAAAATAGGCAGGCATTCATGACTACGATCAAAATCATCATCAACGTTTACCCAAAATATTTGGGCTTACCTTGTTAATGGTTGAATACTTAACCATTCATTCACGTTTAGTTTCCATAAAGTTCAGTTTACCGAAATCTTTGAATAACTTTTTTCCTAATATTTCAAAATTAATTCTAGAAGCTTCATGATGCTTTCTTGTCTCTCTAGTTTTCATGCTTAGACTATCTTAGTTTCTTTCGCTACATTGCAATCAGATAAAATACACGAGATTTATATTAGTGCAGAAACATGTTTGTCGAATACAATTTAAAATGGTACTTCCTTTGAAAGACTTACTTCAAGAAGAATGAAAAGGTCAGGCCGAATGCCTTGATCTTCTAGAGCTTTTGCCTGAGATAAGCTCCTTGGGTAACCATCTAAAAGCCAGCCATTTTCCTGGGCATCTGACTGTAACAGGCGTTCCTTAACCATCTGGAAGATCAAATCATTTCTGATGAGCACAAACGCTGGACAAAAAAGACGTTTCAGAAGGTGAATACAAAGGAAAATGGTATCCATACCACAACAACAATGTCATCAGGGACCAACATTCCCTTCTCCATATATTCTTTAGCTAATTTACCATTTGAAGTCCCTGCTGCAATTTCCCCCCGCAAGAGATCCCCTGCTGCAACATGTACCAGACCATACTACACAGAGAGCATTAATCATCAATATATTAAGTCAACTTTTTTAAGCAATCGAATTTACATTTTTTTAAAAAAAGAAAGTTTTAGAAAAAGGCCAAGTAGCTAAGGGCTCGTTTAGTTGCTTATAAATTGAAGACATATTTTAGAAAATGTTCATTTTCATTTATTTTGATTATGAAAATAAAATCAACAGTTGATAGAGTTTTGTGAAGGTTTATGGAGTTTGAAATTGACATTGGTGTCTGAGTACATCCATCCAAAAAAGAAATGTAACAAATTTCTACGCTTTTCAGAACATGATTTCAAACTTCAACCTACCAATTGAGAGCTCTAGAGAAAAACACGTCAAGAGCAATAGCTCCTGAAACAAAAGGCTAAAATACAAGATTGCAAAGCAACAACAGAATAATAAGAGATGAAACTATGGCCACGAAATGGTAGATGATGAAAGATGAAGAGGAAGAGTCCGCATAAGCCAAGAAGACCAAGCCATGATGGAAGCCAACCAGCAACACATTAAAATCACCAAGTAGGTCAGAGTAGTCATAAAATAAATCCTGCATGAGATCAAAGAAGCATAGAAGACGACTGGGTACATGTTACCACCTTAAAAATTCCTTTGAACTGACATTCCCTTCAATGAAACACATCAGTGTTATCTTCATTACAAGGTCAAGCCTCTTCTAGGCATTCAGCCATAGATCTTTCATAAATTTTCTCCTACGTTTTTGTTTTTTGTTTTTTTTCTCCTATGTACAGTCAAGGGATAGTGGTCAAAAACACTATGTTAATTACATGAATCAACTACCAAAAACTCATCTTCTAAGGCTTCAATATTCTTAGGTTTTACATGAGAGATAAAAGAAGATTGACGATCCCTTCTCTAAATGCGCTCTTAGTTCTAACGCCATCAGATGAATCCTCCATGATTAATTTCTTACAATGACTAGAAGCATATTTCCACTCCTTAGGTAAATCACATGTATGGCATGTCTTTTTGTTAGCTACAAGTGGGTCTAAACTTAAACTCTCTAACCTATCAATTCCTTCATCTATGCCCTTCATCCTGGGTAAATCTAAGTTTTTCTCATCAAATATTATATGAATAGATACTTCAACAATCAAACTCTTCTTATTGAACACTATATATGCCTTGTTGCTATTTGAATATCCCAAAAACTCCATCACATCTGTTGACCCGTATAATACAAAAAAAAAAAGAGAAGAAAATCAATCAAATCCCGGGACCTTACCTCCGCACGTCGTCAACACCTTCACACGTCGCTCCTGCACGATCCCTCACGCGACATTAAGTAGCCAAGGAAAAGAGGCCGAAACTCTCTGATTCTCTCGTTCGACTCTTTCACTGACTCTAGCTCTCGCTCTGCCCTCTCTCCCTCCGACCCCCTCTGCTCTATCCGACTGTGCTCGTTCGACGACTTTCCCTTCCCTTTGGTTCGGAAGCAACAACAGTTTGATCGGATGAAACGACGAAGGCTCGTCGCTCCTCGGCTCCTGCGTGTTGTTCGACTTCGCGCCTTCAACGCCTTTCCTTCCCAACTGGATCGGAAGTCACAGCATCTTGATCGGAAGTAACAATCGGGAGCTCGCTTGCGGGGATCGTAACTTTCTCCCTTCCCGTCGTTTCTTGAGCTCCTTCGTTGGTCTTCGACTTCGCTCCCCCGACGTCATTCCATCCTGTTCGACCGGAAGTTACAACATTGTGATCGGAAACAATGGCAGGGGCCGCTCGCTGCGAAGTTAACGATCTCCCTTTCGCTCGCTGTCTCGGCCAATCACCGTAGCTCCTCTGCCCGATCCCGTCGCTACTCCGGCTGCTTCGTTGGTGTCCGACCTTGCTCCTTCAACGACACCTTCTGTAGGATCGGAACTAAGACATTTTGATCGGAAGCTTGAACGGGAGCTCACCGCAGTGAAGACAGTCGCCGACGACTCTCCACCACCGGGTTCCAAGGTATAAATTTCTGACTTAAATCCCGTCCTCGACGTTTGCAGCGGACCGGGGAACCACCTATACGCGCTCTTGTAGCACGGTAGGAGGGAGCCCGGTGCGAAGCATACGACGAGGCGGGTAAGCCCTATACACGCTCTAGTAGCGTGGTGGGGATGATTCCCGACTTCGACCTCGACACCAACACCACCGACGACTGCTACGCAAAGGTATGATGTTCCAAATCCCATTCTCGACGTTTGCAGCGGACCGGAGAACCACCTATACGCGCTCTTGTAGCACGGTAGGAGGGAGCCCGGTGCGAAGCATACGACGAGGTGGGAGAGCCCTATACACGCTCTTGTAGCGTGGTGGGGAGTCACTGCTGTTCTGGTACGTCACTGTTGTTCTGCTGTACGGGTACTGCTGAAGGCCCCATACACGCTCTTGTAGCGTGGTGGGATGAAATTTTGTACGGCCGCGGTGTCCAAGGACACCTACCATACACGCTCTAGTAGCGTGGTGGGAAGGCCCAGCTCCCCAATTTTCCCCCAAACGGGGGATATGCCGGGGTGCTGCCGAAATTTTCACTGAAATGTACAAAGACTTGAACAATTTGAAGACATTCTTGGACAACAATGTAGAAGACATGTACTTGAACAGAAATGTACGGGACTTGAACCAAATGAGCAGAGGACTTGTACGACGAGCATAGGACTTGTTGATTTGAACCTGAACAAAATTTAAGTGATTTCTAAAGATCAAAACCAAATGAGATAAAATCAAATTGAAATCAAAATCAAGTCAATACGAACATACAATTGAACTCAAAAGACTTCAGAAGATCCTGAACAAACACTTGAACTTGTACTCTGAATTCAGAACTAGAACAAGATGTGGACAACAAGAACTTATGCATTTGAACTTGAACTGTACGACGCCAAGTGAAATCCAGATTTGCAAGCATTTGATTCAAATCCGGATGAATTCAGTAGGATGATAAGAGACCTAAATGAATGTGGGAGACTCATACTGAGTTTGAATCCAAGTCTAAATGAAACTTAACCCGAACTCAGGCTATACGACATCAAGTGGGGACTTGTGAACTTGATGAATTCAAGTCTGACAAATATCCATTCAAAACCCAAAACTCCACAAAATAAAAAAATCCACAAATCCCAAAAGTCCAAAAATATTTAAAATTGAAATAAATCCATCAACGCAGTTAAAGCAAAATCCATTCGCCCTCCGCAACAGTTTGTCGAGGCGGATAAATTCGAATAAACTCTAGCTCACAAAGAGCCGAATGCCTAGTCGAAAATATCACTAGGATCCATTCTCAAACAATCTCTTGCCAGTAAGGACGTGGTACGTGTCCTCTAACCGGCAGTTTCGCCGCCAAATGGCACTGCAGGTAAACGGTTATGACCCGGGGCCCTCTGAACCGAGTGGTTTTGCCGCCAAATGGCACCACGATATATCGGTTATGGCCAGAGCCAATACGCTCCTTAATGGCGTTAAATCCTTGAGATATGAATCAATAGGATATGATTGATAGGGCACAAAGCCCTCTGCGAGCTAAGGTGGATTCAAATTTGTCCCCTTAGACAACATCCAACCCAGGTCTACAAGGTCCCCTTGGACGAAGCAACCCATGGCTGCCGACAAGGATCCTTCTGTCAGGTTGGGTCGACTACCTCCTCTGACTAAGTAGACCAGGGACCACGATGGCCCGGGACGACGGAACCATGGGATCTTGATCGGACCCATCATCCATTCCCCCACCATCCGCTTTAAGTGCTAGATGGTGAAATTTCTATTTTTAAATATAAAATTTTCCCAAATATCCCAATCCAAATCTTCAAAACCCAACTCTTCAATTTCCAACCATTTTCCAACATCTGAAATCTATGCTGCTGCTATATGCCAGATAACACGTATCTCTATACGAATCTGATTGATGACTAGCCTTAATCGAAAGTTCTCTCTCGTGATCGGGAGGGGTAATTAACTATAGGGGCTTGCGCCTATAGGAAACCAGAACTCAGATCATAAAGTCCTCACAAAATGAGGGCGAAATCTCTGGGTAGTGTCTTATCTACAAACCCATCTGCCTTCCAAAATTTACCTCGGAACTTATCCGTTAAAACTCCCCTCGACAAATAAAAAGAAATCGCGCGGCGGGGAGGCCGAGGCCGAATTTTCGGAGCCCACAACATCTTGTGTGAGATTTTGTCAAACTCTCTGGACCATTGTTTAAGATGACGCGTTTATAACCAAAGACATGAAACTATGACACTAATTTTCTTATCCTTCAAGATCTCATGTGGTTTTTTTGGAAAATAATATTTACCCTAATGATTACATAAGATGTGTTATTCCTTTTATCCAAAAATACTTTGGCAAATTATACTCATTCAACATGGTTCTGGTCATATCTAATAGTGTCCTATTTTTCCTCTCAACTACACAATTTGTTGGGGTATCTTAAGAGCTAAAAAAATGTATCTAAGCCCAACTTTACAAAATTCTCAAACTCATCTTCATTATCACTCCAAATTATCATAACGAATAACTCTCTTTCTCTTTGGATACATTTTACAGAATTAGTGAATTCCCCGAATACATCACTCTTATTCATTAAAAATGCTACTAACGAGAATCTAGTAGTCATCTACAATGACATACTCATATTTTGTTTCGTCTAAGCTGATAGATGTGATCAGTCCAAAAAAGTCCAAGGGATGTAAAAAATTTCATTCTTAGATAAATGACGAGTAGATTTGCTTTCCTCCTTAGAGAAATTTAACTTGGGTAACTTTGCAAGAAAATTTTGTTTGAATAACTTAACTATACATATTGGCATGGCAAAAACACCTAATAATCATAGGCATCAAACACCTTTGTTCAAGCCGATTAGTTAATTTCAGGCAGTTCGTTTAGTACGATAGTAATATCGTCCAGAACGATTAACACAAAAATCGTGATTTTGTCTGGTACGATCTTATGGGATGACCAAATTGTCCCTATTCTTACAGTACGATAATGATAGTACAGTACAAACAACAATAATTAATTAACCATAATTTAACTACCTGATTACGGGGGTTAATTTTAGCAAGATTTCAAATGATCGTACAGTATAATTATAATCGTATAGAACGATTATTTCAAAAATTAAATTTAAAATCTTACTTAAATTACACTGGGGGCTAGGGCTTTCAAATCGAAATAAATCGTACAGTATGATCAAGATCGTAGAGTACGATTAGTTCACAGAAATTAATATTAAGAATTAGCCGTTAAGCCTATTTTCAGATAATAGATTATACAGTACGATTGAAAATCGTACAGTACGATTTGTTAAAAAAATTAACTTCTAGAAAAATTTATCTCCCCCTGTGTGTGTGCATGGTCACCAAATTTGCATACTTTTTAGTAGCCAGACTCAAAAAATGCAAAATGAAGAAAATAAAAATTACACTCTTTCACGTCTTATTCTACCCAGTTTTGAATCTTCAGCAGTGTGTATTTTACCTGAAATGTTAGTGCTCATGGACAAAAATAACATCTAAAATATTCCAGGAAGAATGTAATAATTTAGTCAATATTATTTGTCATCATCAAAATCAGAGTCTAGGGATCTTAGATTGCAACAAAATTTAATTTTATTATTTTCTTTCAATATTTAATTGTAGTGAAATTTTTAACTAACCAATCCATTCTCAAGATGATGTCAAATGTTTTAATAGGCACTATAATCAATTCTGTTGAAAATTTGTGTCCCCGAATATCCAAATTCATAAGACACATCCTATTTGCAGCCAGACTATCCCTCATCGGCATCATAACACACAAAGTAGGTGTAAAACATGCAATCTCCACAGATAAATCAAAACGAAATTCTTCAAAAATAAATGAATGTGATGCACCAGAATAAAAAAGAACTCTGCCAAACTTAGTAGAAATTAAAATATACCTGTGACCACCTCTGAATTATTGGCCTTTTGGGGTGTAATAGCAAACACTCTAGCTTTCAAAGGTTGATTATCTTTAACATCTGATGCTTCTCCTTTTACTGAACTGGTGGTTTTCCTTGCACTGCTAGCCTTCCTTGAAACTGAGTTTTTCCTGCCTGATTGCCTTCCAGATATCTCTTATGTAGTGTATGTTCTTGATACCCCTGATGTCGATATGGCATGGCATTGATTCTTCTCTCTTGAGGGCAATCCACCTTGCGATGCCCCAACTCACTACATCTGAAACAACTTCCAGATACCACCTAACATCGCCCAAAATGCCGCTTCCACACTGCTCACACAAAGGTTTTTCAAGCTAACTTTGCTTATGTTTATCATCAAATTTTGGCTTCTTATTTCTAAATCGATCATCTTTTTCAAACACCTTCATCTTTCGTAGTTGTTGTTCCCCGTTGGGCTTAATAAAATTTAACTCATTTTCAATTCTCCTGCCTCTCTCCCTAAGACTGAGAATTCACTGATATTGCCAATGCGAGTCACAGCTGATCTCTAAGACATCTCAAAAATATGTGACACTTCTCCTCCTGAGTGTTAACATTGTGTGGGGCATAATGGGATAAAGAAGTGAACTCAACTTCGTATTGCATAACTGTCTTGGAACCCTGAGCCAGATTAAAGAATTTGTCTTGCAGAGTTAGTCTGGCTGAAGGAAGAATGAACCAATCTCTAAAAACTTTCACAAATTCATCTCACTATATGCCACTGATAGGCATCTGTCCAAAATTTTCTCTATGCTGCGATTGCCACCATCTTTCTGCTTCTCTTTCCAAAACAAATGTGGCCAATGGTACTTTCCTATTTTCAGGATAGATCATACAATCTAGTATCTTCCATTCTTCCCTATCTTCAACAACTATTCCTCAGTCATTGTTGGATCACTTGTACCTTTGAATGTTGGCAGTTTAAAAGTCTGAAATAATTTCAAGTGTCGATCCTCTTTACTATCACATTCAATTATAGGTCCACTACTAGTAGAAGATTTCTCTATAGATGCTATTTGATTTACCACTTGTGAGATCAATTGCACAATATCTTAAAGTTCTTTAGATTTATTTCCCTCATGCATTCATGTTTTTGTTTCTGGTCTGGAAGACTGACTAGACATTCTTTCTGGTAATTTCTTAGACATAATTGTCTATATGCATATAAATAATTCATATAATATATACTCATGGTAATGGTAATAAATATAATCATTTTAAACAGTAAATAGGCCTATTAGACAGGTATATTTATATTGAAAATGAATGCATGCATAGCTCTATTCAACCTATAGCTCTGGATACAGCAGATTCATTATATCTCATCCTACTTCATTTTCTAAATCTAATTATACTTCCATTTGATTTTGATTTAGGCTCTGATATCAATTTCTATTACATCCCATTTTGGCCCCCCCAACTAGGAGTGTAACAGAGAAGAAAAATCGAAATAGACTCCTTACTAGCACTCATTCTGAGCCACTTCTGTCAAAATCAAGTGAGTATAAAAAAAAATCTATGTAAATTCTCCTAACATGCCAACATATTAAGTTATATACTTAACAATAGAAAACATGCAATGTACATTAATTAATATCAAATATAATCAAGGTAAATACAAAGCTCTACTAAAAATTTTAAAATTTACATACATACCCAAAATATCCAAAAGTCTGAACAGCTATCATTCAAATGTCTTTTTGGATCACGTTATATACCCAAAACATATTTACAAAAAAAAGAATAGCCACCTCTTTTTTTTTCTGCATAGTTAATGCAATCAAGGATTATCATTCTATGTTTTATTTTTCAATATTTTTTATTTTTCTATGTTTTGGACTCTATGTAATTTGTACTCTATGTTTTTTTTTTTAATTTTGGTTACCCTGTGATGGAAGGTAACTGATGATCATGTTAGGTTGGTGCTCTTATGTATGTCTCTTCCTATCCCTCACCTTGTTTCTTTGTTTTTTTTTCCTAGGTGGGCTGCTAGTTTATACCCTCGTTGGCCTTGTTTTCCTCGATTTTCCTCCCTAGCTATTGTCCCTTCAGTTTGGGCAGTTGTCCCTTCGATTTTTGTGCCCATTAACTATTGTATTAATGCCTCGTTTACCCCCTAGCTGTTGTCCCTTTGGTTTGGGAAGATGTCCCTTCGATTTTTGTGCCCATAACTGCTATATTAATGCCTCGTTTACCCCCTAGTTGCTGTCCCTTCATTTTTTATGCCCATTAACTACTATATTAAAGCCTCATTTTCCCCCTAGCTGCTATCCCTTCGGTCCCTATTTATTGCAGTTTTCAAGGAAATTCTAGTGGTTTCTTGGGTGGTGCTTTAATTACCTTGCATTAAATATTTTTTCCCTTCTCCCCATATATATAGTGGTTGTTTTCTTGCAGTTGGGAGAAGTTTTGGTAAAGAATTTGCATACAAACCTGCAGGTTTTTTAGCTTGCGAGCTAGCCTCCTTTCACATTCCCCTCTATTAATTCGTCTTGTTCTTCTACCTCTTCTTCTCTATCAACGATTCCCGCCCCATTTATATCATTCTTCTCTTGTGAGCTTGGTGGTGTTTGCTGCCACATTTTGGTTGGTATTTGCTAGAGGAGTGTGGACTTGAACCGGATCATTTCAGTAGTGGATTCCATGTTAGATCTATCCTTTGAGCACCTATCCTTTATATTTCGAGCTTTGCATGTGAGGTGACCGCTTGTCAGTTGTTCTGAGGGTGGCTTTGTTGTTGTTTCTTTATGTTTACGGATTTTATAAGCTTTTTTTTAGAACTTGTTCCTATATTTTTAGAATGTTTCTGTTTTACTAAAAGGAAGAAGTTTTCTAATTGCTTTCCTAAGTGTTCTCCATCAAATGTTTAGAAACTTAGGTTTCAGTGATGAATTCTTCCACCATACTCCACAAGTGGCGACACTCCGTGTCATGCCCATGATCCGTGTGAAAGGCATAGTTTTGAAAATTAGGCCGGAGTGGTGGATTTGACCAGTTCAACCACAAATCAGTCATATAGTCGGTTCAACTCATCTTAAAAATCGTCTATGCAAATGATTTTGTCGGATCAGAACTAACAATTCAACCGACGAACCATTAAACTAGTCTCAATTTCATAGAACCGACCAATTCAATTGATATCCTATTTAAATAATTAAATTAATTAATTTAGTATAAAGTATTAAATTAAATATTAAATATAATAAATTAATTTAAATTTAATACATTTTAATTTTATCAAAATTATTATTTTTATTATGATAACTTATAAACCAAACACCAACAAAATATTTGTACATGTATTTGAAATATATATTGATATTTTTACATAATTATTACATCATTATTATTTCATTTATTTGTTATTTGAATTATTTTAATATTTATTACAACATTTGATTCAACCCCAGTAGAACCATTGAGCTTTTGAACCTCTTCTTTTTTCGATTCGATATCTGATCCAATTTTCATAATTTTGGTGGAAAGTGCAATACCTTGAGATGTCGCGGGTGTTGGTAGTTACTTTCGTAAGAGGCATGTGCTTGAAGAACTTATCCTATATGGCCTCTATGAGTTCGGCCATAAACAATCTCAACAGAGTGTAGGTGGTATAAGATGGAGGTTAATGGTTGACCTCTTCATGAAATGGATGAGTGTCAGAAGTGAGCTCCACTACTCTCGATGTTAGTAGCACTGCTATCTTAAAGGGCCTCGACTATATGGGCGCCCTCTTATACTATAATCCTAGTGATCATATGGCGAGTTTAGTTTTTTGTCCCTCCTATCCCTAGGACAAATTCTCACCTTAGGCCGATCCCTTGATGGCAAGTGGTAGGGAAGATTCAGCCATTCGATTGTACTCATCGGCAGTGACATGACTGTTAACAAGCTCAAATAGTTTAGCGAGTGTCCTCGGCTACTGCAAGCCGAGTGCATATCTGAAAGGACCTTCCCTCGTCCTTAAATTAAGGCAGCCTAGGAGACTGCTGGCTCCAAGTCTTTTATATCCAACATTTCTCTATGAAACTTCACAATGAAGCTCATAAAAGACTCTATAGGCTACTGCCTCATTTTCAGCAGAGCTTGCAAGTTCTTCAAGGTCTCTAAACGCTAACGAATTTTGTAATGAACATTTGCTTGAATTCAAAGTAGGAGATGATTATTCCCATAGGAAAGTAAGCAACCTCAATGCCAACTTCTTTAGTGCCATAAAGAAGAGACACTTAAGGGCATAGTCTATATCCACCAAGGAGATCATAGTCTCCAAGGTCACAAGATGGTATGTGGGATCAATCTTGCCTATATATGACTCCAAATGAGCATTTTGAACTTGGGAGACAACTTGGCCTCAGAGATAACCCTAGAAATGGCTTTAGTTAGTTCGGGTTCTTCCTTCCTATCTCGCCTAGTCAGTGAGTTATAATCTTTAACACTCGTCCAAGTGCAGGTGTAGTTAGGGATGGTTATAGAGACGAGTGCGCACTACGAGTATCTTTGGCATGCTACCTAGTCATAGGATCCTTTGGGCGTACAATCAGCTCAAGCTCACCGTGGGAGGCTGCTCAAGGCATCCAAAATTATCTTCAACAATTGCTCCTCCATTTCATGTAGATCACAACGAGTGGTGAATTCACCATTTTCATGTTTACAAAAGGCTCTCGCTAAGGTGCCTCATTAAACAAAGCATGTCTTCTTATCACTCACATCAATCCACACTCATCCCACCTAAGAGTATGTTGAATCCATATTTGTTTAGTGTATAATATTCAACATTACTAGCAAATCTATTTGATGAGTTGAGAGCCAATTGATGAGAATGGACAATAGAGAGTTCAGAGAGAATGAGAGTAAGCTAGTTGAATCTCCACTATCCTAGTTAGAAAATATAAGAAGTGACACTCACGAGTCCCAAAAGATCTAAAGATCCCAACTACTTTTCATCACCATTTATTTTTACGGTTTTGAGGACTACAAAAAAGTCATATAGTTAAATGCAAAAATGCATGCTACACAAAATACTTGTGTAAAGTAACATGTTAATCTAGGACATGGGTCATCTACTGATTGGTTGCAAGAGGACGAAATCAACGGTCTAGTGAGTTGTTTGTCATTGAGCAAGCTCAATAGAGCTGAGTAGATGTAAGGTTAGTTTGTGAACGAGACTCGAGAGGAGATGGACCCGTAGCAAGCAAATTGTCTTATTAGGCCGACGACTGACGTAGGAGGCTCGAGGTCGCCTAATCATGAAAGGCGAGAAAAGGTGTTTGCAAGGGTCAATAGTCCCTGGGCCAGATAGTAGCAGACAAATGGAGTGTGAAGTCCCTATGGTAAGCGCTTTCCTGTAACTGAGTCTGACGAGTTCAAAGGGAGAAGATCTAACTGAGATGAGAGTCGATCTATTTGCTTGGTGAGGAACTTCCTCGTAACCTATTTTAACTCTCCTAAAATTGATTAATATAACAGCGTAGAGTGAACTCCATGGCAAATGTCGGCGAGTGATGCTCTTCCTTCTCCTTTGGCAAATTTCTTCACTAGGATTAAGTGAGTCCTTTGAGGGATCTGCTCCTAAAAAAGAATACCCTTGTCATGACTTGATCACTACCTATTAAAACACCTGAGAAGGGAATTATGAATATACAATATCTTATAATACTTTAATTGTAGCTTAGTATTAGCATCCATTACTTCTATTCTCATATATAGCATGCTTTACTCCCAAACAGGATGAGAGTGAAGATTAGATATGAAAAACGATGTGTCTAAGTAGATGTTAGGGGTTAATTAAAAACCAACACATAAACTGGTGGTATGTTCACTTGGTTTCTTTTGGATAAAGATTAATTTTACCACATCATGTATGACCAATTTCATATCCAGACCTTTTAGGAAAAAGGGTTTAGTTTAGTAGACATCATCATAAAAAATAAGAGAAAATCTAATACATCTTTCTTAAGCTATAATATAAGAGCTTAAAGTTTTAGGCGACAGATTATATTGAGTGATTCTAGTAGTTGCTTATCACAAGAAAAGTATTTTTAGGAACCACAAGCAAGGGTTAAAGAACTTCTGAGTTTTTTCATTTCATTTTTCTTAGACCAAGTAAAATTTACTGCATGCTAATGTTTCTTACGATTAAGATAAAGCATAGCTGAGATAATTGAATTCTAAAATGCTACGAAATGTTTATGTAAGGGAAAAAATGGGTGAAGCTGCTCTAACAAAAATTTTGACAACCTGGGTTTTAAGACATGAATTTGTTCGGAGAATAGTGAAGCACATCAGTTAATGGACTATTCCAGTATTGCACTTAACTCAAAAAAATCCAAGGGATTTGAAACCCAACCCCATCAAATTTTGGTCCCGATATCATTACCCATTGTTTCTTCTTATGTTAGTAGGTTTTGAAAATTTTCAAAATAGAATTAAAATTTTAAACCTACTTTCTTCTTGATCAGTTCACATTGTGTTCCCTTCCCAGATGCAGGAGGCCCCGATATCATGATCTTCAAAGGCTCCGGCTTCGTAGCAACAGAAATCTGAAATTTAACAATAACCAGAATCAACCACATTTCCAGCGGACAGATTAAAAGATGAGGCATTTAAAATTAACACTCCAACGACACAAGCCATGGGAAAGGAATAGAATTAATAAATGGAACTTTAGTAATTGAGCAGCCTGAAGAAAAAAACTCATAAAAACTATATTTTTCATCCCTTGAAAACACTCAACACTGGAGAAATTGAAATCCAAACTCAGCACAGAAGAAGAGAGATTACCCATAAATTAGTACAATTCAAGCCACTCCTGGGAAATCCAAAGGAGTGGCGGCGACGGGCCCCATTACTGAGATGAGAAGAATCACCTGACGACCGTAGCGTATGGGAAGGAGATGATAAGCCATCAGGGGCCTCACCAGCCATGGAGGACAGATTCGGCATAGTAGAAAGGGGAAAAGTTGAACGAGGAAGCGAAGGATTTATTGCAACTACCGAAGAGAAGGATGGAGTCATGAAAGATGCCATCCCTTCTCTCGCTTCGGAGTTGCCCCTTTTCCGGCGAACCGGTATTTGAATTCCTCAACGTGGCATAACTGTGATGCAAGCACTCCCATTAAAAGGCGAGAGTTGTTGGCCAAATTATTAGGTTCGGACATCTAATAAAAATTTATCATGTAAATTATGTTTTGAATGTGTGCTTTGACTGTGATTTTTTGATTTAAAGCGCAGTCCACGTGACAATTTTTTAGTGGATGTCCGGAGTCCGGACCTAGAAATAGATCTAATGACCTGACCTAATAATTTACCGTGTTGTTGAGGGCAAATTATTGGGTCAGGTGACCGGAGGCCAAATATAAGTTCGAATATCCAATAAAAATTTGCCGCGTCACCTTGCGCTTTAGTTGTGCTTTTTGACTTGCGCTTTAGTTGTGCTTTGGTTGCACTTTGGTTGCGCTTTTTGACTTGCGCTTTACCTGCGCTTTAGTTGCGCTTTACTTGCGCTAATTTTAAAATAATATTTTATTAATATCCGGACCTATTTCTGCGTTCGGTCACCTGACCCAATAATTTGCAGTTGTTGAGACCATTTTGGTGATATTTTTTTAGGGGTTTTTACATACATATCACTATATAACATTCATATTAAATATTTAATATCTAAAACTTAAATATTTCATATATACCACTCAAATACAAAATTAAACTAAAAAATGCCACTCAATTTCACTCCGTTTTTTTGTCCCCTTAAATTCAGAAATCCTTCAACTTCAAAACTCAGATTCAAATCTACTTACTAAAATTTGGACTTTGACATTTCACCCCCAACCCAACTGGTATGGTGAAAGAGTCAAGAAGCCCTAACCCAACTAGTAGGGTGAAAGAGTCGAGCCGATCTGTTAAAATTTCTTTCTAATTATGTAAACACTCATGTTGAGTATAAACTCAACATGTTGAGTTTAAAAAATTCAAGGAAAATCTATCATTTTTTCAAACATTTCAAATCTTTTTAAAAAATTATTCAAATTAACTTTGATCGTCATTGCTATATGTTTCCTATATATTATCTTGTAGTTTAACATATACGGTGTCAATTCAAAACATCAATCAAATCCTGACTCTGACATTTCACCCTAAGCTAATCAGTGTGGTGAAAGAGTTAAGTCAAGTTTCCCCATATTTTCTCTTTAATCTTGAAAACCTTTATTTTGGGTGCACACTCAAATGTATTGAGTCTCAAAACCAGATAAAGTTCTGTCAAATTTTTAAACTTCAAGAATCCCTTTCAAAATCATTTGAATCCAAGTTAATCGTCATTGTCATATATTCCTACCATACCATCTTGTAGTTTAACATACGCAATGCAAATTCAATATTTTCCAAAGTCAATTTTATCCCTTGATTTTCCCTTCAAATTTGTAAACCCTCAAGTTGAATCCACATTCAACGTGTTAAGTTTCAAAACTTAGGGAAAATCTCATAATTTTCAAAAAATTCAAATTCCTTTCAAAACTCTTTCGAATCAACTTCGATCATCATTGCTATGTGTTTTCATACAACTTCCTCTTGTAGTTTAACGCATGCAATGCAACTTTAAATTCAAACTCAGGCTTCGACATTTTGCCCCCAATTCATTTGGTTAAGCGAAAGAGTCAAGCCAAACTCTTAGAATTTTTCTATTAATTTTGTAAACCTGCACATTCAAGTGAATCTCAATGTGTTGAGTTTCAAAATTTAAAGAAGATCCATTCAATTTCAACTTTAAATTTGAATTCAATTTCAACCACAAATCAAAAATAAAATTTAACCTTATGTCCAAATTTGATGTCAAATTTTCAAGTTTGACTTCAATTCCAATTTTAAGTTCAAATCCAAGCTTCGACACTCCACCCCCAAGTTGATTGGTAAAACAAAAGAGAAGCTAAACTCAACAGTCAATTTCAACTTCGACTCAAAAGTCAATTCTAGCATTAAGTTCAAGTTTAACTTCAACCTCAAATTCAAGTCCAATTTCGACTTCAACTTCAAATCTAGGCTTTGATATTTTACTCGAAATCAGTTGAGGGAGTGAAAGAGTCAAGCTCAACTCTTAAAATCTACTTCTCAGTTTTGTGAACTTTTATGTTGAGTGAAAAATAGTAATATATCTAATCACTAAACTATATTACTTACTTTAAAATTCAAAAAATAAATATTAAATCTATAACCTGTGAATTTATTAAGCAATAATAAGGATGACTAATTAACATAATTATTAGTATTTTTTAAAACTAGAATTATAATCTTGATCATTTTTACTACTTCTAGATCATGATGTATTATTCATTTTACTTAATTTTAAATTATCAATTTTTTACTTTGGTTAATTATTTAATTAGCATCGCAGCAACATCAAAGGCATCGTTAGTGCGCGATAATATTGACATGGCGATGCCAACTTCTTTGTTCGACAGCGCTATGTCAAAAAAAATAGTCAACTTTGTAGTGACATGCTTATTGTCTTCAAGCATTTTTGTGTCACAATCTATCACGACTCAGTGCAAAAATTATTATTCTAGCATCATAGCATTCGAAAGTCAATAGTGCTACAATGGAGTAACTTTAACAGCCCAAGGACACAACATAACAGTTAAACGACATAATTGTTCATTGATCAACTGATACGCATCACCAAGAACGAAAATGGAGCCAAAGAATAGCATAACAATGTTAGTTCATTTTTGTGCACAATGATGTCGACCATTCAAGATCCTTAATACAAGTTGGTTGCTTCATATTTTTTTATAAATAGTCTATGTGATATGTTTCTAAAAGAGTTTAGTCGCTTAAATAATTTCAGTACAATTCAGAGTGCTTCTTTGAATTTCCCTTATGGTGACAACTAAGGGAATTTAGGGAAGTACTTGATACCATAATTAAAGTGTTTAGCTTGTATTTGTGGAAGCAATTCTATAAGTAAAAAAGGAGTGTAGAGGAGATCCATTGAACCATTCTTTTGATATATCTCTATTGTATTTTCTTTCTATCATGTTATTAATAAAAATGAGTTTGCTTAAAGTAAATATCATTTTTAGTACTAATGAGTGATTTGATTATTTAAATTATTAAAATTATATTTTCAATATTACCATATCTTAATTTAATACACATAATATCCATATGTGTAGTTAAAATTAGGTGTAATATGAAGCCTTGATGAAGGAAAATAGACATAACCAGGAATATTGAATTAGTATGTGACATACCTAGGCATAGGATATGAAATATACAAAATTCTTAAGGAATAATATAATTGTAGGAAGTCAGTGGATATCCTTTGTCCCTCCAAGCTTGATAGAAATCTAGGGATGAATATTCTATGAATAACATCATAATTAATTAAAGAGATTCATTAGGTAAAATATGTTATTTATATTTATCAATAAAAAATAATTTATCCATATAGTGTATCAATTATCTTTATCTAATTTTATTTAAGTGATTGAATCTTCACAATAAATATTTTTATTTAAGTTGGATAATTTTGCGATTAGAGTAAATAGTAGTAGTTGATTGTTGGAAAGCATACTTCCTTGTGGGTTCGACACTCTACTATATTACTATATTGCTTGACTCGATATATATACTTGCATATGTTAAGTGGGGTTTGTTAATTTATATCAAAGGGAACCTAAGCATTATTTAAAGGAGATAGAGTCTAAAGCATATTTTTTATAATTCAAAATTAAACTCCACCATTGCCCCCATAATTATGTATCCCAATATCTCTATCGAGCTTATAGGGGTAAAAAGGATGTCTGCTGATCTTATATAGTTATATCATCTCCTTAAAAACCTATCATATTTTACATTATATGTCTAGGTATGTAAACATGTTATGTTAATATTCCCACTTGTTCTTGCCTTCCTCCATCGAGGCTATATATTACACTAGGTTTTAACTACATATATGTCCACTATTTACATTAAATAAAGAGCAAATTTTATTAAAAATATCATTTAACTTTATGTACAAGAATCTTTATTACTACTTAATATATTGTCTATATCATCAATCCAAAATTAAAAAAAAATAGCCATAAATAATATAAAAGATAAGCAAACTCATTTTCATTAAAATCATTGAAGAATAAAAATACAATAAAGTGATTTTACAAAGAACGTTATATTTATATCCTCTATACTCCTTCCTTAACATACAGAGTTTCTCACATAAGCACTGACTAAAAACTTTAATGATTGTATCTAGCACTTCTTAAGTCTCTCTTAGGATTGACTATAAAAGAGATATAAAGAAGTACTTTAAAAAAAGTATTGAAATTAGACAAGTGACTGAACTTGCCTACAAACATAACATCAATGCTATTTATAGAAAAACACAAAAATAGTAGGTGGTGTTGTGACACTTTAAATAGCGGCACTATGGTGCACATACAATAAATTAGTGCTTCATTGCTAGAATTTCTACACCACTACAACATTTGATGAATGGGAACAGTTACATAGTGAATAGTCACGACTCTTCACCTACAAATCGTGTCCTTTTAAAGTTATAACTGCTACGTCATGGCACTTTTGACTTCCAAATGCTTCGGTGCCTAAGTGGCATATTTGGCACCATGGCGTGATAGATTGTGATGCCACAGTGCTTGAAAACAGTAAATAGATTCCAAGTTAACTATTTTAATTTTGTAGTGCTTGAATAAAGTGAACATGGTACTTCCATGTCCCCATGTGAGTCCTTGGAGATGTGGAAGATGGCACTGCGGCATGCTATTGTCGTATGTTGTGGCGTTGTACTCTACTTTATATTTTCTATTATTTTTAGTTTTTCTTGCACATAAACAATTGAAACAATACATTTAAACTGATAAAATACATATAAAGATATAACATAATTTATACTTATCAATACTCTGAACATACTCTGATAACTATGAAATCCCTATGTGCATTCTGATGAAATAAGAAATGCATGTGTAAGTGAGATTATGATAATTGGCATCTCTGATATTACTATGAAATCTATCAATGATAATATAAGCGATAGCTCTAAAATTAAGTACACTATGATAATCCTAAGAAAATAACTCTTAGTACTCTATGTATTCCTTAATATTTGAATAATACATTTATTAGCAATTTAAATGGATATTGATATTTATTATGGGCTTGTGAAGGAAGTCTACTAAGTTAATTGTGGTCACCCTATGAATTTTTGACATTTCATAAAAAGGAAAGGGTCCAACTGAGTAGAAAAGGGTAAAGATAGAGTCATATGAATTAGCATAATTAAGGTATTTTTCTAACACAGTATATTTCTTTTAATGTTTAGAATTCATTTTCACTATATTATTGTATGTATAAGTTTTGAATAATGAAATAAATTGAGATTTATTATATAGGATTTTATTGTTAGCTCTCATTTATTATAATTATATGAGTCAAAATGTAGGATTAGGACTTCAATCCTTCCATTAGATCCTATTACATTACACTATAACTATCCTTTTTGGTATCCACTAATTCAATGGCATATCCTCAAAATTAATGGGGAGGTTCACTTTCCCAAGACTCATAATGTTGCTACCTATAGAAGTAGGTTTAGTAGATCTTACTACCATAGTTAATAGTGTGGAAATTGCCTTTGTCACCTCAGACTCAACTTTTACTCTCTTCATAGGGGGAATGATAATGGGTTTTGTAGAGTTCTACATGGATTAGATACAACTTTAGCCAATTTACTTTACAGGGGGTTGCTTGCTCCTCATTTTCCCTTATTACCTCTCCAAGGTCAAAAGTCTTCATTTTTACTAATTTTAAACTAGAGAAGGCTAACATGATAGAGTCCATTCTTATCACACTAGCACATATATATAGCTCTATTAAAAACTTAAAAGAAAGAATCCCAATGCAAATCGTCTACTTATAAAGATCAAACATGAGTGGCATCATATTACCATCATTATGAGGAATCTATGCAACAATCAAGGACATAGTAAAACAATAAAATATTTTTGTATTTTTTTTTCCATAATAGTTTGGCAACCTTATTTAAAGTTCTTTATTGACTCACTTATCATTTCCATCGCTTGTTCTCCTAAGGAAGAAATTAAACACTCACTTGCATTTGCAATTTAAAGTATTAAGTAGATTGTCTTAGTGTCATGTTATAAGAACTTGTACTTAGTGGTCCATATAAAGGAGCTTGCTCTAAATAACATTGACCCAATTCAAAATAAAGCCACCACCTACACAAACATTTAAGGATCCTTGTGGATCACACATCCTGCCACTCCTCCCCATGTGGACAAGCTGTCAAGGTTACTCACCCGCACCTAAGGTGAAGTACCATTAATATTGCTCATCACTTTAGCTATAGGAAAGTGCTTACCCAAGAACTCTATGCTTTCCCTATTACACCCAACAGACGGTGCAACCACCTTTCTTGTAATTCAAGCTCACTTGTGTTCAATTCCTAAGCAACTTGGGGCCTAAGCAAATGTCGCTAGATCGAAGTGCTCGCTAATATGAATCCCTTGCTTTGGACTCATTAAATGTCTCAACTTAAACCTACTCACACATATGTAGTCGACACTCCTGAAATTGCCCCGAGGTAGATAATCAAGACCATGAAAAGTAATATCCCCTTTAGCCAGCTCAAGTATAACATATGTATAAGGCTATTTGTTTTAAGAGTTAGTAAGCCATATATATATTTTTTTTTCATTAATTTATAATTTATGTAGTATTTCTTGTAGCCTCGAATTCTTATTGTTGCAGATTAGAACATTTATAACGCTAGAGAGATAAGGAATCACACCACTAACAATAAAACTTATAAATAGTCCATTTGACCATCGTCGCCCTCTAACCACCACCGCCTGCTTACTATGATCCTTCTGACCACTTTCACCCACTGACTATTGTCCATCTAACCACCCTCCGACCACTATTTCCCGCCTAAGATGGTCCCTTTGACCTCCCATCACCCGCCAACCACGATCCCTCCAACCACCGTCGCACGACTACAGTCCTGCTAACAAAAAAATATGTCAAAAATGTTTCATCTATTTGTGTGTTAGATCTTCGTACAAAGCTAGGACGTCAAACATTATATTTCTCTACCACCACGAATGTCCCAGTTCACAACAAGATTAACTAAAGTAGATTCACACATACATCAACACTCAAATCCAAGATCTCTTAATTTATAGACAAAGCTCCCAACCAACAGATCAAAATAAGCTACATATAGGTCGCAATTCTTTCATCAAATTTCACTAAGCTAAAATAACCAATAGGGCAGGAGAAAAAAATAGTAGCCCACTAATTTATATTTATATAAAATTTTTGAAATAAAATAAACATAAGATAATGATATTTTGTCGAAAAATTAAAATTTATTTAGACAATAACAACAAAACAACTATCTAATTAGAAAATAAAATTGATTTTCTTAATCAAATATCATACCAACAACAACAACAACAAGCCTTTATTCCACTATGTGGGGTCAGCTACATGAATTCTTTTCTTCATTGTGTTATGTTAAGAGTCAAATTCTCATCTAAATCTAAAAAAGAAAGGTCATTTCTAATATTTTCTGACCAAGTCTTTTTAGGTCTACCTCTACCTTTATTAATATAAGTCAAATCTAATACATCTACATTCCTAACCGGGTCATCGGAAGGCCGCTATTTTATGTGACCAAACCATCTAAGGTGACTGTGATGCCCCAGAATCAATAGTGAAAGGATTCGTCTGACATTCTGATCAAACTCCATTCCAGTTGCCAAGCTCTGACCTGAAAATTTTAACCACATATAATGAGCTTACAAAGCCCAGCAGGTCACCAAAGCCTACAACTGAAATCAAAGCACGGCGATGCTATCAATATGCAGGTCAATCAAATCGAGTCAATCAATGGTCAATGAGTTTATGCAATGCGGAAATCCAAAGTCAATGAAATCAAGTCAATGCAGCGGAAATTCAAATCAGTAGTGCTTCTAGTCAATATCCAATCATCGTAGCAATGTCTATCAATCAATACGTACAATCAGTTCAATCAATCGTGTCGTCTAATCAATTCGTCGAATTTCTGTGTCAACTAATAGCAATCAATAACATCAATTAATTCAATAAGGGACTCGTGTCAGAACGTACTCTTGCAAATCAGTCAATCCAATTATTCAATACGATTTACTCGATATCAATATACAATATTCATGACACTACGACAGCTTCAATAATGATGACGTACGATGCTACAGTAGGAAAATCATCTCAATCAATAAAGCACTTTCCAATCAATTATATCTATCAGCAGGGAAATCCATCGAACAATCGAATCATACAATGGAATCATCAGGTCAGTAAAAAATCAATACAATCAGCTCCATAAAGAAATCTATTCTACGATAAACCAAATCCATACGACAACAATCCACTCAATCAATCA